>NC_133059.1:3903000-4215000 GCF_048771995.1 Taeniopygia guttata | reverse complement strand
TCAGGGCAGCAGAAGTATGAGGTGGGGGCAGCTCCTGTCTGGGACTTATCCTTCGATGTTCCGATTTTTTGCACTCAGCTGCCCGCTCAGGGCCACAGGACTCGGAGCGCAAACATCGGCTCTTTTCCCTGGGAAAGAAAACTCACCAGTCCAGGTTCCTGATGTCAGTTTGTAGGGCTCCCCTGGGACTCTCAGGGCAGCACAAGTATGAGGTGGGGGCAGCTCCTGTCTGGGACTTATCCTTCGATGTTTCGATTTTTTGCACTCAGCTGCCCGCTCAGGGCCACAGGACTCGGAGCGCAAACATCGGCTCTTTTCCCTGGGAAAGAAAACTCACCAGTCCAGGTTCCTGATGTCAGTTTGTAGGGCTCCCCTGGGACTGTCAGGGCAGCACAAGTATGAGGTGGGGGCAGCTCCTGTCTGGGACTTATCCTTCGATGTTCGGATTTTTTGCACTCAGCTGCCCGCTCAGGGCCACAGGACTCGGAGCGCAAACATCGGCTCTTTTCCCTGGGAAAGAAAACTCACCAGTCCAGGTTCCTGATGTCAGTTTGTAGGGCTCCCCTGGGACTCTCAGGGCAGCACAAGTATGAGGTGGGGGCAGCTCCTGTCTGGGACTTATCCTTCGATGTTCGGATTTTTTGCACTCAGCTGCCCGCTCAGGGCCACAGGACTCGGAGCGCAAACATCGGCTCTTTTCCCTGGGAAAGAAAACTCACCA
This sequence comes from Taeniopygia guttata, assembly GCF_048771995.1. Classification (NCBI taxonomy): domain Eukaryota; kingdom Metazoa; phylum Chordata; class Aves; order Passeriformes; family Estrildidae; genus Taeniopygia; species Taeniopygia guttata. The sequence goes on along the minus strand of NC_133059.1, from coordinate 4,214,279 downwards.
GTCCAGGTTCCTGATGTCAGTTTGTAGGGCTCCCCTGGGACTCTCAGGGCAGCACAAGTATGAGGTGGGGGCAGCTCCTGTCTGGGACTTATCCTTCGATGTTCCGATTTTTTGCACTCAGCTGCCCGCTCAGGGCCACAGGACTCGGAGCGCAAACATCGGCTCTTTTCCCTGGGAAAGAAAACTCACCAGTCCAGGTTCCTGATGTCAGTTTGTAGGGCTCCCCTGGGACTCTCAGGGGAGCACAAGTATGAGGTGGGGGAAGCTCCTGTCTGGGACTTATCCTTCGATGTTCCGATTTTTTGCACTCAGCTGCCCGCTCAGGGCCACAGGACTCGGAGCGCAAACATCGGCTCTTTTCCCTGGGAAAGAAAACTCACCAGTCCAGGTTCCTGATGTCAGTTTGTAGGGCTCCCCTGGGACTCTCAGGGCAGCACAAGTATGAGGTGGGGGCAGCTCCTGTCTGGGACTTATCCTTCGATGTTCGGATTTTTTGCACTCAGCTGCCCGCTCAGGGCCACAGGACTCGGAGCGCAAACATCGGCTCTTTTCCCTGGGAAAGAAAACTCACCAGTCCAGGTTCCTGATGTCAGTTTGTAGGGCTCTTTTTGGACTCTCAGGACAGCACAAGTATGAGGTGGAAGCACCTCCTGTCTGGGACTTATCCTTCGATGTTCGGATTTTTTGCACTCAGCTGCCCGCTCAGGGCCACAGGACTCGGAGCGCAAACATCGGCTCTTTTCCCTGGGAAAGAAAACTCACCAGTCCAGGTTCCTGATGTCAGTTTGTAGGGCTCCCCTGGGACTCTCAGGGCAGCACAAGTATGAGGTGGAGGCAGCTCCTGTCTGGGACTTATCCTTCGATGTTCAGATTTTTTGCACTCAGCTGCCCGCTCAGGGCAACAGGACTCGGAGCGCAAACATCGGCTCTTTTCCCTGGGAAAGAAAACTCACCAGTCCAGGTTCCTGATGTCAGGTTGTAGGGCTCTTTTTGGACTCTCAGGGCAGCACAAGTATGAGGTGGGGGAAGCTCCTGTCTGGGACTTATCCTTCGATGTTCGGATTTTTTGCAGTCAGCTGCCCGCTCAGGGCCACAGGACTCGGAGCGCAAACATCGGCTCTTTTCCCTGGGAAAGAAAACTCACCAGTCCAGGTTCCTGATGTCAGTTTGTAGGGCTCTTTTTGGACTCTCAGGACAGCACAAGTATGAGGTGGAAGCAGCTCCTGTCTGGGACTTATCCTTCGATGTTCGGATTTTTTGCACTCAGCTGCCCGCTCAGGGCCACAGGACTCGGAGCGCAAACATCGGCTCTTTTCCCTGGGAAAGAAAACTCACCAGTCCAGGTTCCTGATGTCAGTTTGTAGGGCTCCCCTGGGACTCTCAGGGCAGCACAAGTATGTGGTGGGGGCAGCTCCTGTCTGGGACTTATCCTTCGATGTTCTGATTTTTTGCACTCAGCTGCCCGCTCAGGGCCACAGGACTCGGAGCGCAAACATCGGCTCTTTTCCCTGGGAAAGAAAACTCACCAGTCCAGGTTCCTGATGTCAGTTTGTAGGGCTCTCCTGGGACTGTCAGTGCAGCACAAGTATGAGGTGGGGGCAGCTCCTGTCTGGGACTTATCCTTCGATGTTCCGATTTTTTGCACGCAGCTGCCTGCTCCGGGCCACAGGACTCGGAGTGCAAACATCGGCTCTTTTCCCTAGGAAAGAAAACTCACCACTCCAGGTTCCTGATGTCAGTTTGTGGGGCTCCCGTGGGACTGTCAGGGCAGCACAAGTATGAGGTGGGGGAAGCTCCTGTCTTGGACTTATCCTTCGATGTTCGGATTTTTTGCAGTCAGCTGCCCGCTCAGGGCCACAGGACGTGGGGCGAAAAACATCGGCTCTTTTCCCTGGGAAAGAAAACTCACCAGTCCAGGTTCCTGATGTCAGTTTGTAGGGCTCCCCTGGGACTGTCAGGGCAGCACAAGTATGAGTTGGGGGCAGCTCCTGTCTGGGACTTATCCTTCGATGTTCCGATTTTTTGCACTCAGCTGCCCGCTCAGGGCCACAGGACTCGGAGCGCAAACATCGGCTCTTTTCCCTGGGAAAGAAAACTCACCAGTCCAGGTTCCTGATGTCAGTTTGTAGGGCTCTTTTTGGACTCTCAGGGCAGCACAAGTATGAGGTGGGGGCAGCTCCTGTCTGGGACTTATCCTTCGATGTTCCGATTTTTTGCACTCAGCTGCCCGCTCAGGGCCACAGGACTCGGAGCGCAAACATCGGCTCTTTTCCCTGGGAAAGAAAACTCACCAGTCCAGGTTCCTGATGTCAGTTTGTAGGGCTCTTTTTGGACTCTCAGGGTAGCACAAGTATGAGGTGGGGGCAGCTCCTGTCTGGGACTTTTCCTTCGATGTTCCGATTTTTTGCACTCAGCTGCCCGCTCAGGGCCACAGGACTCGGAGCGCAAACATCGGCTCTTTTCCCTGGGAAAGAAAACTCACCAGTCCAGGTTCCTGATGTCAGTTTGTAGGGCTCTTTTTGGACTCTCAGGGCAGCACAAGTATGAGGTGGGGGCAGCTCCTGTCTGGGACTTATCCTTCGATGTTCCGATTTTTTGCACTCAGCTGCCCGCTCAGGGCCACAGGACTCGGAGCGCAAACATCGGCTCCTTTCCCTGGGAAAGAAAACTCACCAGTCCAGGTTCCTGATGTCAGTTTGTAGGGCTCTTTTTGGACTCACAGTGTAGCACAAGTATGAGGTGGGGGCAGCTCCTGTCTGGGACTTATCCTTCGATGTTCCGATTTTTTGCACTCAGCTGCCCGCTCAGGGCCACAGGACTCGGAGCGCAAACATCGGCTCTTTTCCCTGGGAAAGAAAACTCACCAGTCCAGGTTCCTGATGTCAGTTTGTAGGGCTCCCCTGGGACTCCCAGGACAGCACAAGTATGAGGTGGGGGAAGCTCCTGTCTGGGACTTATCCTTCGATGTTCCGATTTTTTGCACTCAGCTGCCCGCTCAGGGCCACAGGACTCGGAGCGCAAACATCGGCTCTTTTCCCTGGGAAAGAAAACTCACCAGTCCAGGTTCCTGATGTCAGGTTGTAGGGCTCCCCTGGGACTCTCAGGGCAGCACAAGTATGAGGTGGGGGCAGCTCCTGTCTGGGACTTATCCTTCGATGTTCCGATTTTTTGCACTCAGCTGCCCGCTCAGGGCCACAGGACTCGGAGCGCAAACATCGGCTCTTTACCCTGGGAAAGAAAACTCACCAGTCCAGGTTCCTGATGTCAGTTTGTAGGGCTCCCCTGGGACTCTCAGGGTAGCACAAGTATGAGGAGGGGGCAGCTCCTGTCTGGGACTTATCCTTCGATGTTCCGATTTTTTGCAGTCAGCTGCCCACTCATGGCCACAGGACTCGGAGCGCAAACATCGGCTCTTTTCCCTGGGAAAGAAAACTCACCAGTCCAGGTTCCTGATGTCACGTTGTAGGGCTCCCCTGGGACTCTCAGGGCAGCACAAGTATGAGGTGGGGGCAGCTCCTGTCTGGGACTTATCCTTCGATGTTCGGATTTTTTGCACTCAGCTGCCCGCTCAGGGCCACAGGACTCGGAGCGCAAACATCGGCTCTTTTCCCTGGGAAAGAAAACTCACCAGTCCAGGTTCCTGATGTCAGTTTGTAGGGCTCCAGTGGGACTGTCAGTGCAGCACAAGTATGAGGTGGGGGCAGCTCCTGTCTGGGACTTATCCTTCGATGTTCCGATTTTTTGCACTCAGCTGCCCGCTCAGGGCCACAGGACTCGGAGCGCAAACATCGGCTCTTTTCCCTGGGAAAGAAAACTCACCAGTCCAGGTTCCTGATGTCAGTTTGTAGGGCTCCCCTGGGACTCTCAGGGCAGCACAAGTATGAGGTGGGGGAAGCTCCTGTCTGGGACTTATCCTTCGATGTTCCGATTTTTTGCACTCAGCTGCCCGCTCAGGGCCACAGGACTCGGAGCGCAAACATCGGCTCTTTTCCCTGGGAAAGAAAACTCACCAGTCCAGGTTCCTGATGTCAGTTTGTAGGGCTCTTTTTGGACTCTCAGGGCAGCACAAGTATGAGGTGGGGGCAGCTCCTGTCTGGGACTTATCCTTCGATGTTCCGATTTTTTGCACTCAGCTGCCCGCTCAGGGCCACAGGACACGGAGCGCAAACATCGGTTCTTTACCCTGGGAAAGAAAACTCACCAGTCCAGGTTCCTGATGTCAGTTTGTAGGGCTCCCCTGGGACTCTCAGGGTAGCACAAGTATGAGGTGGGGGCAGCTCCTGTCTGGGACTTATCCTTCGATGTTCCGATTTTTTGCAGTCAGCTGCCCGCTCAGGGCCACAGGAGTCGGAGCGCAAACATCGGCTCTTTTCCTTGGGAAAGAAAACTCACCAGTCCAGGTTCCTGATGTCAGGTTGTAGGGCTCTTTTTGGACTCTCAGGGCAGCACAAGTATGAGGTGGGGGAAGCTCCTGTCTGGGACTTATCCTTCGATGTTCGGATTTTTTGCAGTCAGCTGCCCGCTCAGGGCCACAGGACTCGGAGCGCAAACATCGGCTCTTTTCCCTGGGAAAGAAAACTCACCAGTCCAGGTTCCTGATGTCAGTTTGTAGGGCTCCCCTGGGACTCTCAGGGCAGCACAAGTATGAGGTGGGGGCAGCTCCTGTCTGGGACTTATCCTTCGATGTTCGGATTTTTTGCACTCAGCTGCCGGCTCAGGGCCACAGGACTCGGAGCGCAAACATCGGCTCTTTTCCCTGGGAAAGAAAACTCACCAGTCCAGGTTCCTGATGTCAGTTTGTAGGGCTCCCCTGGGACTCTCAGGACAGCACAAGTATGAGGTGGGGGCAGCTCCTGTCTGGGACTTATCCTTCGATGTTCGGATTTTTTGCAGTCAGCTGCCCGCTCAGGGCCACAGGACTCGGAGCGCAAACATCGGCTCTTTCCCCTGGGAAAGACAACTCATCAGTCCAGAATCCTGATGTCAGTTTGTAGGGCTCCCCTGGGACTCTCAGGGCAGCACAAGTATGAGGTGGGGGCAGCTCCTGTCTGGGACTTATCCTTCGATGTTCCGATTTTTTGCACTCAGCTGCCCGCTCAGGGCCACAGGACTCGGAGCGCAAACATCGGCTCTTTTCCCTGGGAAAGAAAACTCACCAGTCCAGGTTCCTGATGTCAGTTTGTAGGGCTCCCCTGGGACTCTCAGGGCAGCACAAGTATGAGGTGGGGGCAGCTCCTGTCTGGGACTTATCCTTCCATGTTCCGATTTTTTGCACTCAGCTGCCCGCTCAGGGCCACAGGACTCGGAGCGCAAACATCGGCTCTTTTCCCTGGGAAAGAAAACTCACCAGTCCAGGTTCCTGATGTCAGTTTGTAGGGCTCCCCTGGGACTCTCAGGGCAGCACAAGTATGAGGTGGGGGCAGCTCCTGTCTGGGACTTATCCTTCGATGTTCCGATTTTTTGCACTCAGCTGCCCGCTCAGGGCCACAGGACTCGGAGCGCAAACATCGGCTCTTTTCCCTGGGAAAGAAAACTCACCAGTCCAGGTTCCTGATGTCAGTTTGTAGGGCTCCCCTGGGACTCTCAGGGCAGCACAAGTATGAGGTGGGGGCAGCTCCTGTCTGGGACTTATCCTTCGATGTTCGGATTTTTTGCAGTCAGCTGCCCGCTCAGGGCCACAGGACTCGGAGCGCAAACATCGGCTCTTTCCCCTGGGAAAGACAACTCATCAGTCCAGAATCCTGATGTCAGTTTGTAGGGCTCTTTTTGGACTCTCAGGGTAGCACAAGTATGAGGTGGGGGCAGCTCCTGTCTGGGACTTTTCCTTCGATGTTCCGATTTTTTGCACTCAGCTGCCCGCTCAGGGCCACAGGACTCGGAGCGCAAACATCGGCTCTTTTCCCTGGGAAAGAAAACTCACCAGTCCAGGTTCCTGATGTCAGTTTGTAGGGCTCTTTTTGGACTCTCAGGGCAGCACAAGTATGAGGTGGGGGCAGCTCCTGTCTGGGACTTATCCTTCGATGTTCCGATTTTTTGCACTCAGCTGCCCGCTCAGGGCCACAGGACTCGGAGCGCAAACATCGGCTCCTTTCCCTGGGAAAGAAAACTCACCAGTCCAGGTTCCTGATGTCAGTTTGTAGGGCTCTTTTTGGACTCACAGGGTAGCACAAGTATGAGGTGGGGGCAGCTCCTGTCTGGGACTTATCCTTCGATGTTCCGATTTTTTGCACTCAGCTGCCCGCTCAGGGCCACAGGACTCGGAGCGCAAACATCGGCTCTTTTCCCTGGGAAAGAAAACTCACCAGTCCAGGTTCCTGATGTCAGTTTGTAGGGCTCCCCTGGGACTCCCAGGACAGCACAAGTATGAGGTGGGGGAAGCTCCTGTCTGGGACTTATCCTTCGATGTTCCGATTTTTTGCACTCAGCTGCCCGCTCAGGGCCACAGGACTCGGAGCGCAAACATCGGCTCTTTTCCCTGGGAAAGAAAACTCACCAGTCCAGGTTCCTGATGTCAGGTTGTAGGGCTCCCCTGGGACTCTCAGGGCAGCACAAGTATGAGGTGGGGGCAGCTCCTGTCTGGGACTTATCCTTCGATGTTCCGATTTTTTGCACTCAGCTGCCCGCTCAGGGCCACAGGACTCGGAGCGCAAACATCGGCTCTTTACCCTGGGAAAGAAAACTCACCAGTCCAGGTTCCTGATGTCAGTTTGTAGGGCTCCCCTGGGACTCTCAGGGTAGCACAAGTATGAGGTGGGGGCAGCTCCTGTCTGGGACTTATCCTTCGATGTTCCGATTTTTTGCAGTCAGCTGCCCACTCATGGCCACAGGACTCGGAGCGCAAACATCGGCTCTTTTCCCTGGGAAAGAAAACTCACCAGTCCAGGTTCCTGATGTCACGTTGTAGGGCTCCCCTGGGACTCTCAGGGCAGCACAAGTATGAGGTGGGGGCAGCTCCTGTCTGGGACTTATCCTTCGATGTTCGGATTTTTTGCACTCAGCTGCCCGCTCAGGGCCACAGGACTCGGAGCGCAAACATCGGCTCTTTTCCCTGGGAAAGAAAACTCACCAGTCCAGGTTCCTGATGTCAGTTTGTAGGGCTCCAGTGGGACTGTCAGTGCAGCACAAGTATGAGGTGGGGGCAGCTCCTGTCTGGGACTTATCCTTCGATGTTCCGATTTTTTGCACTCAGCTGCCCGCTCAGGGCCACAGGACTCGGAGCGCAAACATCGGCTCTTTTCCCTGGGAAAGAAAACTCACCAGTCCAGGTTCCTGATGTCAGTTTGTAGGGCTCCCCTGGGACTCTCAGGGCAGCACAAGTATGAGGTGGGGGAAGCTCCTGTCTGGGACTTATCCTTCGATGTTCCGATTTTTTGCACTCAGCTGCCCGCTCAGGGCCACAGGACTCGGAGCGCAAACATCGGCTCTTTTCCCTGGGAAAGAAAACTCACCAGTCCAGGTTCCTGATGTCAGTTTGTAGGGCTCTTTTTGGACTCTCAGGGCAGCACAAGTATGAGGTGGGGGCAGCTCCTGTCTGGGACTTATCCTTCGATGTTCCGATTTTTTGCACTCAGCTGCCCGCTCAGGGCCACAGGACACGGAGCGCAAACATCGGTTCTTTACCCTGGGAAAGAAAACTCACCAGTCCAGGTTCCTGATGTCAGTTTGTAGGGCTCCCCTGGGACTCTCAGGGTAGCACAAGTATGAGGTGGGGGCAGCTCCTGTCTGGGACTTATCCTTCGATGTTCCGATTTTTTGCAGTCAGCTGCCCGCTCAGGGCCACAGGAGTCGGAGCGCAAACATCGGCTCTTTTCCTTGGGAAAGAAAACTCACCAGTCCAGGTTCCTGATGTCAGGTTGTAGGGCTCTTTTTGGACTCTCAGGGCAGCACAAGTATGAGGTGGGGGAAGCTCCTGTCTGGGACTTATCCTTCGATGTTCGGATTTTTTGCAGTCAGCTGCCCGCTCAGGGCCACAGGACTCGGAGCGCAAACATCGGCTCTTTTCCCTGGGAAAGAAAACTCACCAGTCCAGGTTCCTGATGTCAGTTTGTAGGGCTCCCCTGGGACTCTCAGGGCAGCACAAGTATGAGGTGGGGGCAGCTCCTGTCTGGGACTTATCCTTCGATGTTCGGATTTTTTGCACTCAGCTGCCGGCTCAGGGCCACAGGACTCGGAGCGCAAACATCGGCTCTTTTCCCTGGGAAAGAAAACTCACCAGTCCAGGTTCCTGATGTCAGTTTGTAGGGCTCCCCTGGGACTCTCAGGACAGCACAAGTATGAGGTGGGGGCAGCTCCTGTCTGGGACTTATCCTTCGATGTTCGGATTTTTTGCAGTCAGCTGCCCGCTCAGGGCCACAGGACTCGGAGCGCAAACATCGGCTCTTTCCCCTGGGAAAGACAACTCATCAGTCCAGAATCCTGATGTCAGTTTGTAGGGCTCCCCTGGGACTCTCAGGGCAGCACAAGTATGAGGTGGGGGCAGCTCCTGTCTGGGACTTATCCTTCGATGTTCCGATTTTTTGCACTCAGCTGCCCGCTCAGGGCCACAGGACTCGGAGCGCAAACATCGGCTCTTTTCCCTGGGAAAGAAAACTCACCAGTCCAGGTTCCTGATGTCAGTTTGTAGGGCTCCCCTGGGACTCTCAGGGCAGCACAAGTATGAGGTGGGGGCAGCTCCTGTCTGGGACTTATCCTTCCATGTTCCGATTTTTTGCACTCAGCTGCCCGCTCAGGGCCACAGGACTCGGAGCGCAAACATCGGCTCTTTTCCCTGGGAAAGAAAACTCACCAGTCCAGGTTCCTGATGTCAGTTTGTAGGGCTCCCCTGGGACTCTCAGGGCAGCACAAGTATGAGGTGGGGGCAGCTCCTGTCTGGGACTTATCCTTCGATGTTCCGATTTTTTGCACTCAGCTGCCCGCTCAGGGCCACAGGACTCGGAGCGCAAACATCGGCTCTTTTCCCTGGGAAAGAAAACTCACCAGTCCAGGTTCCTGATGTCAGTTTGTAGGGCTCCCCTGGGACTCTCAGGGCAGCACAAGTATGAGGTGGGGGCAGCTCCTGTCTGGGACTTATCCTTCGATGTTCGGATTTTTTGCAGTCAGCTGCCCGCTCAGGGCCACAGGACTCGGAGCGCAAACATCGGCTCTTTCCCCTGGGAAAGACAACTCATCAGTCCAGAATCCTGATGTCAGTTTGTAGGGCTCCCCTGGGACTCTCAGGGCAGCACAAGTATGAGGTGGGGGCAGCTCCTGTCTGGGACTTATCCTTCGATGTTCCGATTTTTTGCACTCAGCTGCCCGCTCAGGGCCACAGGACTCGGAGCGCAAACATCGGCTCTTTTCCCTGGGAAAGAAAACTCACCAGTCCAGGTTCCTGATGTCAGTTTGTAGGGCTCCCCTGGGACTCTCAGGGCAGCACAAGTATGAGGTGGGGGCAGCTCCTGTCTGGGACTTATCCTTCCATGTTCCGATTTTTTGCACTCAGCTGCCCGCTCAGGGCCACAGGACTCGGAGCGCAAACATCGGCTCTTTTCCCTGGGAAAGAAAACTCACCAGTCCAGGTTCCTGATGTCAGTTTGTAGGGCTCCCCTGGGACTCTCAGGGCAGCACAAGTATGAGGTGGGGGCAGCTCCTGTCTGGGACTTATCCTTCGATGTTCCGATTTTTTGCACTCAGCTGCCCGCTCAGAGCCACAGGACTCGGAGCGCAAACATCGGCTCTTTTCCCTGGGAAAGAAAACTCACCAGTCCAGGTTCCTAATGTCAGGTTGTAGGGCTCCCCTGGGACTCTCAGGGCAGCACAAGTATGAGGAGGGGGCAGCTCCTGTCTGGGACTTATCCTTCGATGTTCGGATTTTTTGCAGTCAGCTGCCCGCTCAGGGCCACAGGACTCGGAGCGCAAACATCGGCTCTTTTCCCTGGGAAAGAAAACTCATCAGTCCAGAATCCTGATGTAAGTTTGTAGGGCTCCCCTGGGACTCTCAGGGCAGCACAAGTATGATGTGGGGGCAGCTCCTGTCTGGGACTTATCCTTCCATGTTCCGATTTTTTGCACTCAGCTGCCCGCTCAGGGCCACAGGACACGGAGCGCAAACATCGGTTCTTTTCCCTGGGAAAGAAAACTCACCAGTCCAGGTTCCTGATGTCAGTTTGTAGGGCTCCCCTGGGACTCTCAGGGTAGCACAAGTATGAGGTGGGGGCAGCTCCTGTCTGGGACTTATCCTTCGATGTTCCGATTTTTTGCAGTCAGCTGCCCGCTCAGGGCCACAGGACTCGGAGCGCAAACATCGGCTCTTTTCCTTGGGAAAGAAAACTCACCAGTCCAGGTTCCTGATGTCAGGTTGTAGGGCTCTTTTTGGACTCTCAGGGCAGCACAAGTATGAGGTGGGGGAAGCTCCTGTCTGGGACTTATCCTTCGATGTTCGGATTTTTTGCACTCAGCTGCCCGCTCAGGGCCACAGGAGTCGGAGCGCAAACATCGGCTCTTTTCCCTGGGAAAGAAAACTCACCAGTCCAGGTTCCTGATGTCAGTTTGTAGGGCTCCCCTGGGACTCTCAGGGCAGCACAAGTATGAGGTGGGGGCAGCTCCTGTCTGGGACTTATCCTTCGATGTTCCGATTTTTTGCACTCAGCTGCCCGCTCAGGGCCACAGGACTCGGAGCGCAAACATCGGCTCTTTTCCCTGGGAAAGAAAACTCACCAGTCCAGGTTCCTGATGTCAGTTTGTAGGGCTCCCCTGGGACTCTCAGGGCAGCACAAGTATGAGGTGGGGGCAGCTCCTGTCTGGGACTTATCCTTCCATGTTCCGATTTTTTGCACTCAGCTGCCCGCTCAGGGCCACAGGACTCGGAGCGCAAACATCGGCTCTTTTCCCTGGGAAAGAAAACTCACCAGTCCAGGTTCCTGATGTCAGTTTGTAGGGCTCCCCTGGGACTCTCAGGGCAGCACAAGTATGAGGTGGGGGCAGCTCCTGTCTGGGACTTATCCTTCGATGTTCCGATTTTTTGCACTCAGCTGCCCGCTCAGGGCCACAGGACTCGGAGCGCAAACATCGGCTCTTTTCCCTGGGAAAGAAAACTCACCAGTCCAGGTTCCTAATGTCAGGTTGTAGGGCTCCCCTGGGACTCTCAGGGCAGCACAAGTATGAGGAGGGGGCAGCTCCTGTCTGGGACTTATCCTTCGATGTTCGGATTTTTTGCAGTCAGCTGCCCGCTCAGGGCCACAGGACTCGGAGCGCAAACATCGGCTCTTTTCCCTGGGAAAGAAAACTCATCAGTCCAGAATCCTGATGTCAGTTTGTAGGGCTCCCCTGGGACTCTCAGGGCAGCACAAGTATGAGGTGGGGGCAGCTCCTGTCTGGGACTTATCCTTCGATGTTCGGATTATTTGCAGTCAGCTGCCTACTCAGGGCCACAGGACTCGGGGCGCAAACATCGGCTCTTTCCCCTGGGAAAAAAAACTCACCAGTCCAGGTTCCTGATGTCAGTTTGTAGGGCTCCCCTGGGACTCTCAGGGCAGCACAAGTATGAGGAGGGGGCAGCTCCTGTCTGGGACTTATCCTTCGATGTTCCGATTTTTTGCACTCAGCTGCCCGCTCAGGGCCACAGGACACGGAGCGCAAACATCGGTTCTTTACCCTGGGAAAGAAAACTCACCAGTCCAGGTTCCTGATGTCAGTTTGTAGGGCTCCCCTGGGACTCTCAGGGTAGCACAAGTATGAGGTGGGGGCAGCTCCTGTCTGGGACTTATCCTTCGATGTTCCGATTTTTTGCAGTCAGCTGCCCGCTCAGGGCCACAGGACTCGGAGCGCAAACATCGGCTCTTTTCCCTGGGAAAGAAAACTCACCAGTCCAGGTTCCTGATGTCAGGTTGTAGGGCTCCCCTGGGACTCTCAGGGCAGCACAAGTATGAGGTGGAGGCAGCTCCTGTCTGGGACTTATCCTTCGATGTTCCGATTTTTTGCACTCAGCTGCCCGCTCTGGGCCACAGGACTCGGAGCGCAAACATCGGCTCTTTTCCTTGGGAAAGAAAACTCACCAGTCCAGGTTCCTGATGTCAGTTTGTAGGGCTCTTTTTGGACTCTCAGGGCAGCACAAGTATGAGGTGGGGGCAGATCCTGTCTGGGAGTTATCCTTCGATGTTCCGATTTTTTGCACTCAGCTGCCCGCTCAGGGCCACAGGACTCGGAGCGCAAACATCGGCTCTTTTCCCTGGGAAAGAAAACTCACCAGTCCAGGTTCCTGATGTCAGTTTGTAGGGCTCCCCTGGGACTCTCAGGGCAGCACAAGTATGAGGTGGGGGCAGCTCCTGTCTTGGACTTATCCTTCGATGTTCGGATTTTTTGCGGTCAGCTGCCGGCTCAGGGCCACAGGACTCAGAGCGCAAACATCGGCTCTTTTCCCTGGGAAAAAAAACTCACCAGTCCAGGTTCCTGATGTCAGTTTGTAGGGCTCCCCTGGGACTGTCAGGGCAGCACAAGTATGAGGTGGGGGCAGCTCCTGTCTGGGACTTATCCTTCGATGTTCGGATTTTTTGCACTCAGCTTCCCGCTCTGGGCCACAGGAGTCGGAGCGCAAACATCGGCTCTTTTCCCTGGGAAAGAAAACTCACCAGTCCAGGTTCCTGATGTCAGTTTGTAGAGCTCTTTTTGGACTCTCAGTACAGCAGAAGTATGAGGTGGGGGCAGCTCCTGTCTGGGACTTATCCTTCGATGTTCGGATTTTTTGCGGTCAGCTGCCGGCTCAGGGCCACAGGATTCGGAGCGCAAACATCGGCTCTTTTCCCTGGGAAAAAAAACTCACCAGTCCAGGTTCCTGATGTCAGTTTGTAGGGCTCCCCTGGGACTGTCAGGGCAGCACAAGTATGAGGTGGGGGCAGCTCCTGTCTGGGACTTATCCTTCGATGTTCGGATTTTTTGCAGTCAGCTGCCGGCTCAGGGCCACAGGACTCGGAGCGCAAACATCGGCTCTTTTCCCTGGGAAAGAAAACTCACCAGTCCAGGTTCCTGATGTCAGTTTGTAGGGCTCCCCTGGGACTGTCAGGGCAGCACAAGTATGAGGTGGGGGCAGCTCCTGTCTGGGACTTATCCTTCGATGTTCGGATTTTTTGCAGTCAGCTGCCGGCTCAGGGCCACAGGACTCGGAGCGCAAACATCGGCTCTTTTCCCTGGGAAAAAAAACTCACCAGTCCAGGTTCCTGATGTCAGTTTGTAGAGCTCTTTTTGGACTCTCAGGGCAGCACAAGTATGAGGTGGGGGCAGCTCCTGTCTGGGACTTATCCTTCGATGTTCGGATTTTTTGCGGTCAGCTGCCGGCTCAGGGCCACAGGACTAGGAGCGCAAACATCGGCTCTTTTCCCTGGGAAAAAAAACTCACCAGTCCAGGTTCCTGATGTCAGTTTGTAGGGCTCCCCTGGGACTGTCAGGGTAGCACAAGTATGAGGTGGGGGCAGCTCCTGTCTGGGACTTATCCTTCGATGTTCGGATTTTTTGCAGTCAGCTGCCGGCTCAGGGCCACAGGACTCGGAGCGCAAACATCGGCTCTTTTCCCTGGGAAAGAAAACTCACCAGTCCAGGTTCCTGATGTCAGTTTGTAGAGCTCTTTTTGGACTCTCAGGGCAGCACAAGTATGAGGTGGGGGCAGCTCCTGTCTGGGACTTATCCTTCGATGTTCGGATTTTTTGCGGTCAGCTGCCGGCTCAGGGCCACAGGATTCGGAACGCAAACATCGGCTCTTTTCCCTGGGAAAAAAAACTCACCAGTCCAGGTTCCTGATGTCAGTTTGTAGGGCTCCCCTGGGACTGTCAGGGCAGCACAAGTATGAGGTGGGGGCAGCTCCTGTCTGGGACTTATCCTTCGATGTTCGGATTTTTTGCACTCAGCTGCCGGCTCAGGGCCACAGGACTCGGAGCGCAAACATCGGCTCTTTTCCCTGGGAAAGAAAACTCACCAGTCCAGGTTCCTGATGTCAGTTTGTAGGGCTCCCCTGGGACTGTCAGGGCAGCACAAGTATGAGGTGGGGGCAGCTCCTGTCTGGGACTTATCCTTCGATGTTCGGATTTTTTGCACTCAGCTGCCGCTCAGGGCCACAGGACTCGGAGCGCAAACATCGGCTCTTTTCCCTGGGAAAAAAAACTCACCAGTCCAGGTTCCTGATGTCAGTTTGTAGGGCTCCCCTGGGACTGTCAGGGCAGCACAAGTATGAGGTGGGGGCAGCTCCTGTCTGGGACTTATCCTTCGATGTTCGGATTTTTTGCACTCAGCTGCCCGCTCAGGGCCACAGGACTCGGAGCGCAAACATCGGCTCTTTTACCTGGGAAAGAAAACTCACCAGTCCAGGTTCCTGATGTCAGTTTGAAGAGCTCTTTTTGGACTCTCAGGGCAGCACAAGTATGAGGTGGGGGCAGCTCCTGTCTGGGACTTATCGTTCGATGTTCGGATTTTTTGCGGTCAGCTGCCGGCTCAGGGCCACAGGACTCGGAGCGCAAACATCGGCTCTTTTCCCTGGGAAAGAAAACTCACCAGTCCAGGTTCCTGATGTCAGTTTGTAGGGCTCCCCTGGGACTCTCAGGGCAGCACAAGTATGAGGTGGGGGCAGCTCCTGTCTGGGACTTATCCTTCGATGTTCCGATTTTTTGCACTCAGCTGCCCGCTCAGGGCCACAGGACTCGGAGCGCAAACATCGGCTCTTTTCCCTGGGAAAGAAAACTCACCAGTCCAGGTTCCTGATGTCAGTTTGTAGGGCTCCCCTGGGACTCTCAGGGCAGCACAAGTATGAGGTGGGGGCAGCTCCTGTCTGGGACTTATCCTTCGATGTTCCGATTTTTTGCACTCAGCTGCCCGCTCAGGGCCACAGGACTCGGAGCGCAAACATCGGCTCTTTTCCCTGGGAAAGAAAACTCACCAGTCCCGGTTCCTGATGTCAGTTTGTAGGGCTCCCCTGGGACTGTCAGGGCAGCACAAGTATGAGGTGGGGGCAGCTCCTGTCTGGGACTTATCCTTCGATGTTCGGATTTTTTGCAGTCAGCTGCCGGCTCAGGGCCACAGGACTCGGAGCGCAAACATCGGCTCTTTTCCCTGGGAAAGAAAACTCACCAGTCCAGGTTCCTGATGTCAGTTTGTAGGGCTCCCCTGGGACTGTCAGGGCAGCACAAGTATGAGGTGGGGGCAGCTCCTGTCTTGGACTTATCCTTCGATGTTCGGATTTTTTGCGGTCAGCTGCCGGCTCAGGGCCACAGGACTCGGAGCGCAAACATCGGCTCTTTTCCCTGGGAAAAAAAACTCACCAGTCCAGGTTCCTGATGTCAGTTTGTAGAGCTCTTTTTGGACTCTCAGGGCAGCACAAGTATGAGGTGGGGGCAGCTCCTGTCTGGGACTTATCCTTCGATGTTCCGATTTTTTGCACTCAGCTGCCCGCTCAGGGCCACAGGACTCGGAGCGCAAACATCGGCTCTTTTCCCTGGGAAAGAAAACTCACCAGTCCAGGTTCCTGATGTCAGTTTGTAGGGCTCCCCTGGGACTCTCAGGGCAGCACAAGTATGAGGTGGGGGCAGCTCCTGTCTGGGACTTATCCTTCGATGTTCCGATTTTTTGCACTCAGCTGCCCGCTCAGGGCCACAGGACTCGGAGCGCAAACATCGGCTCTTTTCCCTGGGAAAGAAAACTCACCAGTCCAGGTTCCTGATGTCAGGTTGTAGGGCTCTTTTTGGACTCTCAGGGCAGCACAAGTATGAGGTGGGGGCAGCTCCTGTCTGGGACTTATCCTTCGATGTTCCGATTTTTTGCAGTCAGCTGCCCGCTCAGGGCCACAGGACTCGGAGCGCAAACATCGGCTCTTTTCCCTGGGAAAGAAAACTCACCAGTCCAGGTTCCTGATGTCAGGTTGTAGGGCTCCCCTGGGACTCTCAGGGCAGCACAAGTATGAGGTGGGGGCAGCTCCTGTCTGGGACTTATCCTTCGATGTTCCGATTTTTTGCACTCAGCTGCCCGCTCAGGGCCACAGGACTCGGAGCGCAAACATCGGCTCTTTTCCCTGGGAAAGAAAACTCACCAGTGCAGGTTCCTAATGTCAGGTTGTAGGGCTCCCCTGGGACTCTCAGGGCAGCACAAGTATGAGGAGGGGGCAGCTCCTGTCTGGGACTTATCCTTCGATGTTCGGATTTTTTGCAGTCAGCTGCCGGCTCAGGGCCACAGGACTCGGAGCGCAAACATCGGCTCTTTTCCCTGGGAAAGAAAACTCATCAGTCCAGAATCCTGATGTCAGTTTGTAGGGCTCCCCTGGGACTCTCAGGGCAGCACAAGTATGAGGTGGGGGCAGCTCCTGTCTGGGACTTATCCTTCGATGTTCGGATTTTTTGCAGTCAGCTGCCTACTCAGGGCCACAGGACTCGGGGCGCAAACATCGGCTCTTTCCCCTGGGAAAAAAAACTCACCAGTCCAGGTTCCTGATGTCAGTTTGTAGGGCTCCCCTGGGACTCTCAGGGCAGCACAAGTATGAGGTGGGGGCAGCTCCTGTCTGGGACTTATCCTTCGATGTTCCGATTTTTTGCACTCAGCTGCCCGCTCAGGGCCACAGGACACGGAGCGCAAACATCGGTTCTTTACCCTGGGAAAGAAAACTCACCAGTCCAGGTTCCTGATGTCAGTTTGTAGGTCTCCCCTGGGACTCTCAGGGTAGCACAAGTATGAGGTGGGGGCAGCTCCTGTCTGGGACTTATCCTTCGATGTTCCGATTTTTTGCAGTCAGCTGCCCGCTCAGGGCCACAGGACTCGGAGCGCAAACATCGGCTCTTTTCCCTGGGAAAGAAAACTCACCAGTCCAGGTTCCTGATGTCAGGTTGTAGGGCTCCCCTGGGACTCTCAGGGCAGCACAAGTATGAGGTGGAGGCAGCTCCTGTCTGGGACTTATCCTTCGATGTTCCGATTTTTTGCACTCAGCTGCCCGCTCAGGGCCACAGGACTCGGAGCGCAAACATCGGCTCTTTTCCTTGGGAAAGAAAACTCACCAGTCCAGGTTCCTGATGTCAGTTTGTAGGGCTCTTTTTGGACTCTCAGGGCAGCACAAGTATGAGGTGGGGGCAGATCCTGTCTGGGAGTTATCCTTCGATGTTCCGATTTTTTGCACTCAGCTGCCCGCTCAGGGCCACAGGACTCGGAGCGCAAACATCGGCTCTTTTCCCTGGGAAAGAAAACTCACCAGTCCAGGTTCCTGATGTCAGTTTGTAGGGCTCCCCTGGGACTCTCAGGGCAGCACAAGTATGAGGTGGGGGCAGCTCCTGTCTGGGACTTATCCTTCGATGTTCGGATTTTTTGCACTCAGCTTCCCGCTCTGGGCCACAGGAGTCGGAGCGCAAACATCGGCTCTTTTCCCTGGGAAAGAAAACTCACCAGTCCAGGTTCCTGATGTCAGTTTGTAGAGCTCTTTTTGGACTCTCAGTACAGCAGAAGTATGAGGTGGGGGCAGCTCCTGTCTGGGACTTATCCTTCGATGTTCGGATTTTTTGCGGTCAGCTGCCGGCTCAGGGCCACAGGATTCGGAGCGCAAACATCGGCTCTTTTCCCTGGGAAAAAAAACTCACCAGTCCAGGTTCCTGATGTCAGTTTGTAGGGCTCCCCTGGGACTGTCAGGGCAGCACAAGTATGAGGTGGGGGCAGCTCCTGTCTGGGACTTATCCTTCGATGTTCGGATTTTTTGCAGTCAGCTGCCGGCTCAGGGCCACAGGACTCGGAGCGCAAACATCGGCTCTTTTCCCTGGGAAAGAAAACTCACCAGTCCAGGTTCCTGATGTCAGTTTGTAGGGCTCCCCTGGGACTGTCAGGGCAGCACAAGTATGAGGTGGGGGCAGCTCCTGTCTGGGACTTATCCTTCGATGTTCGGATTTTTTGCAGTCAGCTGCCGGCTCAGGGCCACAGGACTCGGAGCGCAAACATCGGCTCTTTTCCCTGGGAAAAAAAACTCACCAGTCCAGGTTCCTGATGTCAGTTTGTAGAGCTCTTTTTGGACTCTCAGGGCAGCACAAGTATGAGGTGGGGGCAGCTCCTGTCTGGGACTTATCCTTCGATGTTCGGATTTTTTGCGGTCAGCTGCCGGCTCAGGGCCACAGGACTCGGAGCGCAAACATCGGCTCTTTTCCCTGGGAAAAAAAACTCACCAGTCCAGGTTCCTGATGTCAGTTTGTAGGGCTCCCCTGGGACTGTCAGGGTAGCACAAGTATGAGGTGGGGGCAGATCCTGTCTGGGACTTATCCTTCGATGTTCGGATTTTTTGCACTCAGCTGCCCGCTCAGGGCCACAGGACTCGGAGCGCAAACATCGGCTCTTTTCCCTTGGAAAGAAAACTCACCAGTCCAGGTTCCTGATGTCAGTTTGTAGAGCTCTTTTTGGACTCTCAGTGCAGCACAAGTATGAGGTGGGGGCAGCTCCTGTCTGGGACTTATCCTTCGATGTTCGGATTTTTTGCGGTCAGCTGCCAGCTCAGGGCAACAGGACTCGGAGCGCAAACATCGGCTCTTTTCCCTGGGAAAAAAAACTCACCAGTCCAGGTTCCTGATGTCAGTTTGTAGGGCTCCCCTGGGACTGTCAGGGTAGCACAAGTATGAGGTGGGGGCAGATCCTGTCTGGGACTCATCCGTCGATGTTCGGATTTTTTGCGGTCAGCTGCCGGCTCAGGGCCACAGGACTCGGAGCGCAAACATCGGCTCTTTACCCTGGGAAAGAAAACTCACCAGTCCAGGTTCCTGATGTCAGTTTGTAGGGCTCCCCTGGGACTCTCAGGGCAGCACAAGTATGAGGTGGGGGCAGCTCCTGTCTGGGACTTATCCTTCGATGTTCGGATTTTTTGCACTCAGCTGCCCGCTCAGGGCCACAGGACTCGGAGCGCAAACATCGGCTCTTTTCCCTGGGAAAGAAAACTCACCAATCCAGGTTCCTGATGTCAGTTTGTAGGGCTCCCCTGGGACTCTCAGGAAAGCACAAGTATGAGATGGAAGCCGCTCCTGTCTGGGACTTATCCTTCGATGTTCCGATTTTTTGCACTCAGCTGCCCGCTCAGGGCCACAGGACTCGGAGCGCAAACATCGGCTCTTTTCCCTGGGAAAGAAAACTCACCAGTCCAGGTTCCTGATGTCAGTTTGTAGGGCTCCCCTGGGACTCTCAGGACAGCACAAGTATGAGGTGGAAGCAGATCCTGTCTGGGACTTATCCTTCGATGTTCCGATTTTTTGCACTCAGCTGCCCGCTCAGGGCCACAGGACTCGGAGCGCAAACATCGGCTCTTTTCCCTGGGAAAGAAAACTCACCAGTCCAGGTTCCTGATGTCAGGTTGTAGGGCTCTTTTTGGACTCTCAGGGCAGCACAAGTATGAGGTGGGGGCAGCTCCTGTCTGGGACTTATCCTTCGATGTTCTATTTTTTGCACTCAGCTGCCCGCTCAGGGCCACAGGACTTGGAGCGCAAACATCGGCTCTTTTCCCTGGGAAAGAAAACTCACCAGTCCAGGTTCCTGATGTCAGTTTGTAGGGCTCCCCTGGGACTCTCAGGACAGCACAAGTATGAGGTGGAAGCAGCTCCTGTCTGGGACTTATCCTTCGATGTTCCGATTTTTTGCACTCAGCTGCCCGCTCAGGGCCACAGGACTCGGAGCGCAAACATCGGCTCTTTTCCCTGGGAAAGAAAACTCACCAGTCCAGGTTCCTGATGTCAGTTTGTAGGGCTCCCCTGGGACTCTCAGGGCAGCACAAGTATGAGGTGGGGGCAGCTCCTGTCTGGGACTTATCCTTCGATGTTCCGATTTTTTGCACTCAGCTGCCCGCTCAGGGCCACAGGACTCGGAGCGCAAACATCGGCTCTTTTCCCTGGGAAAGAAAACTCACCAGTCCAGGTTCCTGATGTCAGTTTGTAGGGCTCCCCTGGGACTCTCAGGGCAGCACAAGTATGAGGTGGGGGCAGCTCCTGTCTGGGACTTATCCTTCGATGTTCCGATTTTTTGCACTCAGCTGCCCGCTCAGGACCACAGGACTCGGAGCGCAAACATCGGCTCTTTTCCCTGGGAAAGAAAACTCACCAGTCCAGGTTCCTGATGTCAGTTTGTAGGGCTCCCCTGGGACTCTCAGGGTAGCACAAGTATGAGGTGGGGGCAGCTCCTGTCTGGGACTTATCCTTCGATGTTCCGATTTTTTGCAGTCAGCTGCCCGCTCAGGGCCACAGGACTCGGAGCGCAAACATCGGCTCTTTTCCCTGGGAAAGAAAACTCACCAGTCCAGGTTCCTGATGTCAGGTTGTAGGGCTCCCCTGGGACTCTCAGGGCAGCACAAGTATGAGGTGGGGGCAGCTCCTGTCTGGGACTTATCCTTCGATGTTCGGATTTTTTGCAGTCAGCTGCCTGCTCAGGGCCACAGGACTCGGAGCGCAAACATCGGCTCTTTCCCCTGGGAAAAAAAACTCACCAGCCCAGGTTCCTGATGTCAGTTTGTGGGGCTCCAGTGGGACTCTCAGGGCAGCACAAGTATGAGGTGGGGGCAGCTCCTGTCTGGGACTTATCCTTCGATGTTCGGATTTTTTGCAGTCAGCTGCCCGCTCAGGGCCACAGGACACGGAGTGCAAACATCGGCTCTTTTCCCTGGGAAAGAAAACTCACCAGTCCAGGTTCCTGATGTCAGTTTGTAGGGCTCTTTTTGGACTCTCAGGGCAGCACAAGTATGAGGTGGGGGAAGCTCCTGTCTGGGACTTATCCTTCGATGTTCCGATTTTTTGCAGTCAGCTGCCCGCTCAGGGCCACAGGACTCGGAGCGCAAACATCGGCTCTTTGCCCTGGGAAAGAAAACTCACCAGTCCAGGTTACTGATGTCAGTTTGTAGGGCTCCCGTGGGACTGTCAGGGCAGCACAAGTATGAGGTGGGGGCAGCTCCTGTCTGGGACTTATCCTTCGATGTTCCGATTTTTTGCACTCAGCTGCCCGCTCAGGGCCACAGGACTCGGAGCGCAAACATCGGCTCTTTTCCCTGGGAAAGAAAACTCACCAGTCCAGGTTCCTGATGTCAGTTTGTAGGGCTCCCCTGGGACTCTCAGGGCAGCACAAGTATGAGGTGGGGGCAGCTCCTGTCTGGGACTTATCCTTCGATGTTCCGATTTTTTGCACTCAGCTGCCCGCTCAGGGCCACAGGACTCGGAGCGCAAACATCGGCTCTTTTCCCTGGGAAAGAAAACTCACCAGTCCAGGTTCCTGATGTCAGTTTGTAGGGCTCCCCTGGGACTCTCAGGGCAGCACAAGTATGAGGTGGGGGCAGCTCCTGTCTGGGACTTATCCTTCGATGTTCCGATTTTTTGCACTCAGCTGCCCGCTCAGGACCACAGGACTCGGAGCGCAAACATCGGCTCTTTGCCCTGGGAAAGAAAACTCACCAGTCCAGGTTCCTGATGTCAGTTTGTAGGGCTCCCCTGGGACTCTCAGGGTAGCACAAGTATGAGGTGGGGGCAGCTCCTGTCTGGGACTTATCCTTCGATGTTCGGATTTTTTGCAGTCAGCTGCCTGCTCAGGGCCACAGGACTCGGAGCGCAAACATCGGCTCTTTCCCCTGGGAAAAAAAACTCACCAGCCCAGGTTCCTGATGTCAGTTTGTGGGGCTCCAGTGGGACTGTCAGTGCAGCACAAGTATGAGGTGGGGGCAGCTCCTGTCTGGGACTTATCCTTCGATGTTCGGATTTTTTGCAGTCAGCTGCCCGCTCAGGGCCACAGGACACGGAGTGCAAACATCGGCTCTTTTCCCTGGGAAAGAAAACTCACCAGTCCAGGTTCCTGATGTCAGTTTGTAGGGCTCTTTTTGGACTCTCAGGGCAGCACAAGTATGAGGTGGGGGAAGCTCCTGTCTGGGACTTATCCTTCGATGTTCCGATTTTTTGCAGTCAGCTGCCCGCTCAGGGCCACAGGACTCGGAGCGCAAACATCGGCTCTTTGCCCTGGGAAAGAAAACTCACCAGTCCAGGTTCCTGATGTCAGTTTGTAGGGCTCCCGTGGGACTGTCAGGGCAGCACAAGTATGAGGTGGGGGCAGCTCCTGTCTGGGACTTATCCTTCGATGTTCCGATTTTTTGCACTCAGCTGCCCGCTCAGGGCCACAGGACTCGGAGCGCAAACATCGGCTCTTTTCCCTGGGAAAGAAAACTCACCAGTCCAGGTTCCTGATGTCAGTTTGTAGGGCTCCCCTGGGACTCTCAGGGCAGCACAAGTATGAGGTGGGGGCAGCTCCTGTCTGGGACTTAGCCTTCGATGTTCGGATTTTTTGCAGTCAGCTGCCCGCTCAGGGCCACAGGACTCGGAGCGCAAACATCGGCTCTTTTCCCTGGGAAAGAAAACTCACCAGTCCAGGTTCCTGATGTCAGTTTGTAGGGCTCCCCTGGGACTCTCAGGGCAGCACAAGTATGAGGTGGGGGCAGCTCCTGTCTGGGACTTATCCTTCGATGTTCCGATTTTTTGCACTCAGCTGCCCGCTCAGGGCCACAGGACTCGGAGCGCAAACATCGGCTCTTTTCCCTGGGAAAGAAAACTCACCAGTCCAGGTTCCTGATGTCAGTTTGTAGGGCTCCCCTGGGACTCTCAGGGCAGCACAAGTATGAGGTGGGGGCAGCTCCTGTCTGGGACTTATCCTTCGATGTTCGGATTTTTTGCACTCAGCTGCCCGCTCAGGGCCACAGGACTCGGAGCGCAAACATCGGCTCTTTTCCCTGGGAAAGAAAACTCACCAATCCAGGTTCCTGATGTCAGTTTGTAGGGCTCCCCTGGGACTCTCAGGAAAGCACAAGTATGAGGTGGAAGCAGCTCCTGTCTGGGACTTATCCTTCGATGTTCGGATTTTTTGCACTCAGCTGCCCGCTCAGGGCCACAGGACTCGGAGCGCAAACATCGGCTCTTTTCCCTGGGAAAGAAAACTCACCAGTCCAGGTTCCTGATGTCAGTTTGTAGGGCTCCCCTGGGACTCTCAGGACAGCACAAGTATGAGGTGGAAGCAGATCCTGTCTGGGACTTATCCTTCGATGTTCCGATTTTTTGCACTCAGCTGCCCGCTCAGGGCCACAGGACTCGGAGCGCAAACATCGGCTCTTTTCCCTGGGAAAGAAAACTCACCAGTCCAGGTTCCTGATGTCAGGTTGTAGGGCTCTTTTTGGACTCTCAGGGCAGCACAAGTATGAGGTGGGGGCAGCTCCTGTCTGGGACTTATCCTTCGATGTTCCGATTTTTTGCACTCAGCTGCCCGCTCAGGGCCACAGGACTTGGAGCGCAAACATCGGCTCTTTTCCCTGGGAAAGAAAACTCACCAGTCCAGGTTCCTGATGTCAGTTTGTAGGGCTCCCCTGGGACTCTCAGGACAGCACAAGTATGAGGTGGAAGCAGCTCCTGTCTGGGACTTATCCTTCGATGTTCCGATTTTTTGCACTCAGCTGCCCGCTCAGGGCCACAGGACTCGGAGCGCAAACATCGGCTCTTTTCCCTGGGAAAGAAAACTCACCAGTCCAGGTTCCTGATGTCAGTTTGTAGGGCTCCCCTGGGACTCTCAGGGCAGCACAAGTATGAGGTGGGGGCAGCTCCTGTCTGGGACTTATCCTTCGATGTTCCGATTTTTTGCACTCAGCTGCCCGCTCAGGGCCACAGGACTCGGAGCGCAAACATCGGCTCTTTTCCCTGGGAAAGAAAACTCACCAGTCCAGGTTCCTGATGTCAGTTTGTAGGGCTCCCCTGGGACTCTCAGGGCAGCACAAGTATGAGGTGGGGGCAGCTCCTGTCTGGGACTTATCCTTCGATGTTCCGATTTTTTGCACTCAGCTGCCCGCTCAGGACCACAGGACTCGGAGCGCAAACATCGGCTCTTTTCCCTGGGAAAGAAAACTCACCAGTCCAGGTTCCTGATGTCAGTTTGTAGGGCTCCCCTGGGACTCTCAGGGTAGCACAAGTATGAGGTGGGGGCAGCTCCTGTCTGGGACTTATCCTTCGATGTTCCGATTTTTTGCAGTCAGCTGCCCGCTCAGGGCCACAGGACTCGGAGCGCAAACATCGGCTCTTTTCCCTGGGAAAGAAAACTCACCAGTCCAGGTTCCTGATGTCAGGTTGTAGGGCTCCCCTGGGACTCTCAGGGCAGCACAAGTATGAGGTGGGGGCAGCTCCTGTCTGGGACTTATCCTTCGATGTTCGGATTTTTTGCAGTCAGCTGCCCGCTCAGGGCCACAGGACACGGAGTGCAAACATCGGCTCTTTTCCCTGGGAAAGAAAACTCACCAGTCCAGGTTCCTGATGTCAGTTTGTAGGGCTCTTTTTGGACTCTCAGGGCAGCACAAGTATGAGGTGGGGGAAGCTCCTGTCTGGGACTTATCCTTCGATGTTCCGATTTTTTGCAGTCAGCTGCCCGCTCAGGGCCACAGGACTCGGAGCGCAAACATCGGCTCTTTGCCCTGGGAAAGAAAACTCACCAGTCCAGGTTCCTGATGTCAGTTTGTAGGGCTCCCCTGGGACTCTCAGGGCAGCACAAGTATGAGGTGGGGGCAGCTCCTGTCTGGGACTTAGCCTTCGATGTTCGGATTTTTTGCAGTCAGCTGCCCGCTCAGGGCCACAGGACTCGGAGCGCAAACATCGGCTCTTTTCCCTGGGAAAGAAAACTCACCAGTCCAGGTTCCTGATGTCAGTTTGTAGGGCTCCCCTGGGACTCTCAGGGCAGCACAAGTATGAGGTGGGGGCAGCTCCTGTCTGGGACTTATCCTTCGATGTTCCGATTTTTTGCACTCAGCTGCCCGCTCAGGGCCACAGGACTCGGAGCGCAAACATCGGCTCTTTGCCCTGGGAAAGAAAACTCACCAGTCCAGGTTCCTGATGTCAGTTTGTAGGGCTCCCCTGGGACTCTCAGGGCAGCACAAGTATGAGGTGGGGGCAGCTCCTGTCTGGGACTTAGCCTTCGATGTTCGGATTTTTTGCAGTCAGCTGCCCGCTCAGGGCCACAGGACTCGGAGCGCAAACATCGGCTCTTTTCCCTGGGAAAGAAAACTCACCAGTCCAGGTTCCTGATGTCAGTTTGTAGGGCTCCCCTGGGACTCTCAGGGCAGCACAAGTATGAGGTGGGGGCAGCTCCTGTCTGGGACTTATCCTTCGATGTTCCGATTTTTTGCACTCAGCTGCCCGCTCAGGGCCACAGGACTCGGAGCGCAAACATCGGCTCTTTTCCCTGGGAAAGAAAACTCACCAGTCCAGGTTCCTGATGTCAGTTTGTAGGGCTCCCCTGGGACTCTCAGGGCAGCACAAGTATGAGGTGGGGGCAGCTCCTGTCTGGGACTTATCCTTCGATGTTCCGATTTTTTGCACTCAGCTGCCCGCTCAGGGCCACAGGACTCGGAGCGCAAACATCGGCTCTTTTCCCTGGGAAAGAAAACTCACCAGTCCAGGTTCCTGATGTCAGGTTGTAGGGCTCTTTTTGGACTCTCAAGGCAGCACAAGTATGAGGTAAGGGCAGCTCCTGTCTGGGACTTATCCTTCGATGTTCCGATTTTTTGCACTCAGCTGCCCGCTCAGGGCCACAGGACTCGGAGCGCAAACATCGGCTCTTTTCCCTGGGAAAGAAAACTCACCAGTCCAGGTTCCTGATGTCAGGTTGTAGGGCTCCCCTGGGACTGTCAGGGCAGCACAAGTATGAGGTGGGGGCAGCTCCTGTCTGGGACTTATCCTTCGATGTTCCGATTTTTTGCACTCAGCTGCCCGCTCAGGGCCACAGGACTCGGAGCGCAAACATCGGCTCTTTACCCTGGGAAAGAAAACTCACCAGTCCAGGTTCCTGATGTCAGTTTGTAGGGCTCCCCTGGGACTCTCAGGGCAGCACAAGTATGAGGTGGGGGCAGCTCCTGTCTGGGACTTATCCTTCGATGTTCGGATTTTTTGCACTCAGCTGCCCGCTCAGGGCCACAGGACTCGGAGCGCAAACATCGGCTCTTTTCCCTGGGAAAGAAAACTCACCAATCCAGGTTCCTGATGTCAGTTTGTAGGGCTCCCCTGGGACTCTCAGGAAAGCACAAGTATGAGGTGGAAGCAGCTCCTGTCTGGGACTTATCCTTCGATGTTCCGATTTTTTGCACTCAGCTGCCCGCTCAGGGCCACAGGACTCGGAGCGCAAACATCGGCTCTTTTCCCTGGGAAAGAAAACTCACCAGTCCAGGTTCCTGATGTCAGTTTGTAGGGCTCCCCTGGGACTCTCAGGGCAGCACAAGTATGAGGTGGGGGCAGCTCCTGTCTGGGACTTATCCTTCGATGTTCCGATTTTTTGCACTCAGCTGCCCGCTCAGGGCCACAGGACTTGGAGCGCAAACATCGGCTCTTTTCCCTGGGAAAGAAAACTCACCAGTCCAGGTTCCTGATGTCAGTTTGTAGGGCTCCCCTGGGACTCTCAGGACAGCACAAGTATGAGGTGGAAGCAGCTCCTGTCTGGGACTTATCCTTCGATGTTCCGATTTTTTGCACTCAGCTGCCCGCTCAGGGCCACAGGACTCGGAGCGCAAACATCGGCTCTTTTCCCTGGGAAAGAAAACTCACCAGTCCAGGTTCCTGATGTCAGTTTGTAGGGCTCCCCTGGGACTCTCAGGGCAGCACAAGTATGAGGTGGGGGCAGCTCCTGTCTGGGACTTATCCTTCGATGTTCCGATTTTTTGCACTCAGCTGCCCGCACAGGGCCACAGGACTCGGAGCGCAAACATCGGCTCTTTTCCCTGGGAAAGAAAACTCACCAGTCCAGGTTCCTGATGTCAGTTTGTAGGGCTCTTTTTGGACTCTCAGGGCAGCACAAGTATGAGGTGGGGGCAGCTCCTGTCTGGGACTTATCCTTCGATGTTCCGATTTTTTGCACTCAGCTGCCCGCTCAGGGCCACAGGACTCGGAGCGCAAACATCGGCTCTTTTCCCTGGGAAAGAAAACTCACCAGTCCAGGTTCCTGATGTCAGTTTGTAGGGCTCCCCTGGGACTCTCAGGACAGCACAAGTATGAGGTGGAAGCAGATCCTGTCTGGGACTTATCCTTCGATGTTCCGATTTTTTGCACTCAGCTGCCCGCTCAGGGCCACAGGACTCGGAGCGCAAACATCGGCTCTTTTCCCTGGGAAAGAAAACTCACCAGTCCAGGTTCCTGATGTCAGGTTGTAGGGCTCTTTTTGGACTCTCAGGGCAGCACAAGTATGAGGTGGGGGCAGCTCCTGTCTGGGACTTATCCTTCGATGTTCCGATTTTTTGCACTCAGCTGCCCGCTCAGGGCCACAGGACTTGGAGCGCAAACATCGGCTCTTTTCCCTGGGAAAGAAAACTCACCAGTCCAGGTTCCTGATGTCAGTTTGTAGGGCTCCCCTGGGACTCTCAGGACAGCACAAGTATGAGGTGGAAGCAGCTCCTGTCTGGGACTTATCCTTCGATGTTCCGATTTTTTGCACTCAGCTGCCCGCTCAGGGCCACAGGACTCGGAGCGCAAACATCGGCTCTTTTCCCTGGGAAAGAAAACTCACCAGTCCAGGTTCCTGATGTCAGTTTGTAGGGCTCCCCTGGGACTCTCAGGGCAGCACAAGTATGAGGTGGGGGCAGCTCCTGTCTGGGACTTATCCTTCGATGTTCCGATTTTTTGCACTCAGCTGCCCGCTCAGGGCCACAGGACTCGGAGCGCAAACATCGGCTCTTTTCCCTGGGAAAGAAAACTCACCAGTCCAGGTTCCTGATGTCAGTTTGTAGGGCTCCCCTGGGACTCTCAGGGCAGCACAAGTATGAGGTGGGGGCAGCTCCTGTCTGGGACTTATCCTTCGATGTTCCGATTTTTTGCACTCAGCTGCCCGCTCAGGACCACAGGACTCGGAGCGCAAACATCGGCTCTTTTCCCTGGGAAAGAAAACTCACCAGTCCAGGTTCCTGATGTCAGTTTGTAGGGCTCCCCTGGGACTCTCAGGGTAGCACAAGTATGAGGTGGGGGCAGCTCCTGTCTGGGACTTATCCTTCGATGTTCCGATTTTTTGCAGTCAGCTGCCCGCTCAGGGCCACAGGACTCGGAGCGCAAACATCGGCTCTTTTCCCTGGGAAAGAAAACTCACCAGTCCAGGTTCCTGATGTCAGGTTGTAGGGCTCCCCTGGGACTCTCAGGGCAGCACAAGTATGAGGTGGGGGCAGCTCCTGTCTGGGACTTATCCTTCGATGTTCGGATTTTTTGCAGTCAGCTGCCCGCTCAGGGCCACAGGACACGGAGTGCAAACATCGGCTCTTTTCCCTGGGAAAGAAAACTCACCAGTCCAGGTTCCTGATGTCAGTTTGTAGGGCTCTTTTTGGACTCTCAGGGCAGCACAAGTATGAGGTGGGGGAAGCTCCTGTCTGGGACTTATCCTTCGATGTTCCGATTTTTTGCAGTCAGCTGCCCGCTCAGGGCCACAGGACTCGGAGCGCAAACATCGGCTCTTTGCCCTGGGAAAGAAAACTCACCAGTCCAGGTTCCTGATGTCAGTTTGTAGGGCTCCCGTGGGACTGTCAGGGCAGCACAAGTATGAGGTGGGGGCAGCTCCTGTCTGGGACTTATCCTTCGATGTTCCGATTTTTTGCACTCAGCTGCCCGCTCAGGGCCACAGGACTCGGAGCGCAAACATCGGCTCTTTTCCCTGGGAAAGAAAACTCACCAGTCCAGGTTCCTGATGTCAGTTTGTAGGGCTCCCCTGGGACTCTCAGGGCAGCACAAGTATGAGGTGGGGGCAGCTCCTGTCTGGGACTTAGCCTTCGATGTTCGGATTTTTTGCAGTCAGCTGCCCGCTCAGGGCCACAGGACTCGGAGCGCAAACATCGGCTCTTTTCCCTGGGAAAGAAAACTCACCAGTCCAGGTTCCTGATGTCAGTTTGTAGGGCTCCCCTGGGACTCTCAGGGCAGCACAAGTATGAGGTGGGGGCAGCTCCTGTCTGGGACTTATCCTTCGATGTTCCGATTTTTTGCACTCAGCTGCCCGCTCAGGGCCACAGGACTCGGAGCGCAAACATCGGCTCTTTTCCCTGGGAAAGAAAACTCACCAGTCCAGGTTCCTGATGTCAGTTTGTAGGGCTCCCCTGGGACTCTCAGGGCAGCACAAGTATGAGGTGGGGGCAGCTCCTGTCTGGGACTTATCCTTCGATGTTCCGATTTTTTGCACTCAGCTGCCCGCTCAGGGCCACAGGACTCGGAGCGCAAACATCGGCTCTTTTCCCTGGGAAAGAAAACTCACCAGTCCAGGTTCCTGATGTCAGGTTGTAGGGCTCTTTTTGGACTCTCAAGGCAGCACAAGTATGAGGTAAGGGCAGCTCCTGTCTGGGACTTATCCTTCGATGTTCCGATTTTTTGCACTCAGCTGCCCGCTCAGGGCCACAGGACTCGGAGCGCAAACATCGGCTCTTTTCCCTGGGAAAGAAAACTCACCAGTCCAGGTTCCTGATGTCAGGTTGTAGGGCTCCCCTGGGACTGTCAGGGCAGCACAAGTATGAGGTGGGGGCAGCTCCTGTCTGGGACTTATCCTTCGATGTTCCGATTTTTTGCACTCAGCTGCCCGCTCAGGGCCACAGGACTCGGAGCGCAAACATCGGCTCTTTACCCTGGGAAAGAAAACTCACCAGTCCAGGTTCCTGATGTCAGTTTGTAGGGCTCCCCTGGGACTCTCAGGGCAGCACAAGTATGAGGTGGGGGCAGCTCCTGTCTGGGACTTATCCTTCGATGTTCGGATTTTTTGCACTCAGCTGCCCGCTCAGGGCCACAGGACTCGGAGCGCAAACATCGGCTCTTTTCCCTGGGAAAGAAAACTCACCAATCCAGGTTCCTGATGTCAGTTTGTAGGGCTCCCCTGGGACTCTCAGGAAAGCACAAGTATGAGGTGGAAGCAGCTCCTGTCTGGGACTTATCCTTCGATGTTCCGATTTTTTGCACTCAGCTGCCCGCTCAGGGCCACAGGACTCGGAGCGCAAACATCGGCTCTTTTCCCTGGGAAAGAAAACTCACCAGTCCAGGTTCCTGATGTCAGTTTGTAGGGCTCCCCTGGGACTCTCAGGGCAGCACAAGTATGAGGTGGGGGCAGCTCCTGTCTGGGACTTATCCTTCGATGTTCCGATTTTTTGCACTCAGCTGCCCGCTCAGGGCCACAGGACTTGGAGCGCAAACATCGGCTCTTTTCCCTGGGAAAGAAAACTCACCAGTCCAGGTTCCTGATGTCAGTTTGTAGGGCTCCCCTGGGACTCTCAGGACAGCACAAGTATGAGGTGGAAGCAGCTCCTGTCTGGGACTTATCCTTCGATGTTCCGATTTTTTGCACTCAGCTGCCCGCTCAGGGCCACAGGACTCGGAGCGCAAACATCGGCTCTTTTCCCTGGGAAAGAAAACTCACCAGTCCAGGTTCCTGATGTCAGTTTGTAGGGCTCCCCTGGGACTCTCAGGGCAGCACAAGTATGAGGTGGGGGCAGCTCCTGTCTGGGACTTATCCTTCGATGTTCCGATTTTTTGCACTCAGCTGCCCGCACAGGGCCACAGGACTCGGAGCGCAAACATCGGCTCTTTTCCCTGGGAAAGAAAACTCACCAGTCCAGGTTCCTGATGTCAGTTTGTAGGGCTCTTTTTGGACTCTCAGGGCAGCACAAGTATGAGGTGGGGGCAGCTCCTGTCTGGGACTTATCCTTCGATGTTCCGATTTTTTGCAGTCAGCTGCCCGCTCAGGACCACAGGACTCGGAGCGCAAACATCGGCTCTTTTCCCTGGGAAAGAAAACTCACCAGTCCAGGTTCCTGATGTCAGTTTGTAGGGCTCCAGTGGGACTGTCAGTGCAGCACAAGTATGAGGTGGGGGCAGCTCCTGTCTGGGACTTATCCTTCGATGTTCGGATTTTTTGCAGTCAGCTGCCCGCTCAGGGCCACAGGACACGGAGTGCAAACATCGGCTCTTTTCCCTGGGAAAGAAAACTCACCAGTCCAGGTTCCTGATGTCAGTTTGTAGGGCTCTTTTTGGACTCTCAGGGCAGCACAAGTATGAGGTGGGGGAAGCTCCTGTCTGGGACTTATCCTTCGATGTTCCGATTTTTTGCAGTCAGCTGCCCGCTCAGGGCCACAGGACTCGGAGCGCAAACATCGGCTCTTTGCCCTGGGAAAGAAAACTCACCAGTCCAGGTTCCTGATGTCAGTTTGTAGGGCTCCCGTGGGACTGTCAGGGCAGCACAAGTATGAGGTGGGGGCAGCTCCTGTCTGGGACTTATCCTTCGATGTTCCGATTTTTTGCACTCAGCTGCCCGCTCAGGGCCACAGGACTCGGAGCGCAAACATCGGCTCTTTTCCCTGGGAAAGAAAACTCACCAGTCCAGGTTCCTGATGTCAGTTTGTAGGGCTCCCCTGGGACTCTCAGGGCAGCACAAGTATGAGGTGGGGGCAGCTCCTGTCTGGGACTTAGCCTTCGATGTTCGGATTTTTTGCAGTCAGCTGCCCGCTCAGGGCCACAGGACTCGGAGCGCAAACATCGGCTCTTTTCCCTGGGAAAGAAAACTCACCAGTCCAGGTTCCTGATGTCAGTTTGTAGGGCTCCCCTGGGACTCTCAGGGCAGCACAAGTATGAGGTGGGGGCAGCTCCTGTCTGGGACTTATCCTTCGATGTTCCGATTTTTTGCACTCAGCTGCCCGCTCAGGGCCACAGGACTCGGAGCGCAAACATCGGCTCTTTTCCCTGGGAAAGAAAACTCACCAGTCCAGGTTCCTGATGTCAGTTTGTAGGGCTCCCCTGGGACTCTCAGGGCAGCACAAGTATGAGGTGGGGGCAGCTCCTGTCTGGGACTTATCCTTCGATGTTCCGATTTTTTGCACTCAGCTGCCCGCTCAGGGCCACAGGACTCGGAGCGCAAACATCGGCTCTTTTCCCTTGGAAAGAAAACTCACCAGTCCAGGTTCCTGATGTCAGGTTGTAGGGCTCTTTTTGGACTCTCAGGGCAGCACAAGTATGAGGTGGGGGCAGCTCCTGTCTGGGACTTATCCTTCGATGTTCCGATTTTTTGCAGTCAGCTGCCCGCTCAGGGCCACAGGACTCGGAGCGCAAACATCGGCTCTTTTCCCTGGGAAAGAAAACTCACCAGTCCAGGTTCCTGATGTCAGTTTGTAGGGCTCCCCTGGGACTCTCAGGGCAGCACAAGTATGAGGTGGGGGCAGCTCCTGTCTGGGATTTATCCTTCGATGTTCGGATTTTTTGCACTCAGCTGCCCGCTCAGGGCCACAGGACTCGGAGCGCAAACATCGGCTCTTTTCCCTGGGAAAGAAAACTCACCAGTCCAGGTTCCTGATGTCAGTTTGTAGGGCTCCCCTGGGACTCTCAGGGCAGCACAAGTATGAGGTGGGGGCAGCTCCTGTCTGGGACTTATCCTTCGATGTTCCGATTTTTTGCACTCAGCTGCCCGCTCAGGGCCACAGGACTCGGAGCGCAAACATCGGCTCTTTTCCCTGGGAAAGAAAACTCACCAGTCCAGGTTCCTGATGTCAGGTTGTAGGGCTCTTTTTGGACTCTCAGGGCAGCACAAGTATGAGGTGGGGGCAGCTCCTGTCTGGGACTTATCCTTCGATGTTCCGATTTTTTGCAGTCAGCTGCCCGCTCAGGGCCACAGGACTCGGAGCGCAAACATCGGCTCTTTTCCCTGGGAAAGAAAACTCACCAGTCCAGGTTCCTGATGTCAGTTTGTAGGGCTCCCCTGGGACTCTCAGGGCAGCACAAGTATGAGGTGGGGGCAGCTCCTGTCTGGGATTTATCCTTCGATGTTCGGATTTTTTGCACTCAGCTGCCCGCTCAGGGCCACAGGACTCGGAGCGCAAACATCGGCTCTTTTCCCTGGGAAAGAAAACTCACCAGTCCAGGTTCCTGATGTCAGTTTGTAGGGCTCTTTTTGGACTCCCAGGGCAGCACAAGTATGAGGTGGGGGAAGCTCCTGTCTGGGACTTATCCTTCGATGTTCCGATTTTTTGCACTCAGCTGCCCGCTCAGGGCCACAGGACTCGGAGCGCAAACATCGACTCTTTTCCCTGGGAAAGAAAACTCACCAGTCCAGGTTCCTGATGTCAGTTTGTAGGGCTCCCCTGGGACTCTCAGGACAGCACAAGTATGAGGTGGAAGCAGCTCCTGTCTGGGACTTATCCTTCGATGTTCCGATTTTTTGCACTCAGCTGCCCGCTCAGGGCCACAAGATTCGGAGCGCAAACATCGGCTCTTTTCCCTGGGAAAGAAAACTCACCAGTCCAGGTTCCTGATGTCAGTTTGTAGGGCTCCCCTGGGACTCTCAGGGCAGCACAAGTATGAGGTGGGGGCAGCTCCTGTCTGGGACTTATCCTTCGATGTTCGGATTTTTTGCACTCAGCTGCCCGCTCAGGGCCACAGGACTCGGAGCGCAAACATCGGCTCTTTTCCCTGGGAAAGAAAACTCACCAGTCCAGGTTCCTGATGTCAGTTTGTAGGGCTCCCCTGGGACTCTCAGGGCAGCACAAGTATGAGGTGGGGGCAGCTCCTGTCTGGGACTTATCC
Organism: Taeniopygia guttata; assembly: GCF_048771995.1. Lineage (NCBI taxonomy): Eukaryota > Metazoa > Chordata > Aves > Passeriformes > Estrildidae > Taeniopygia > Taeniopygia guttata. The sequence goes on along the minus strand of NC_133059.1, from coordinate 4,180,761 downwards.
TTCGATGTTCCGATTTTTTGCACTCAGCTGCCCGCTCAGGACCACAGGACTCGGAGCGCAAACATCGGCTCTTTTCCCTGGGAAAGAAAACTCACCAGTCCAGGTTCCTGATGTCAGTTTGTAGGGCTCCCCTGGGACTCTCAGGGTAGCACAAGTATGAGGTGGGGGCAGCTCCTGTCTGGGACTTATCCTTCGATGTTCCGATTTTTTGCAGTCAGCTGCCCGCTCAGGGCCACGGGACTCGGAGCGCAAACATCGGCTCTTTTCCCTGGGAAAGAAAACTCACCAGTCCAGGTTCCTGATGTCAGGTTGTAGGGCTCCCCTGGGACTCTCAGGGCAGCACAAGTATGAGGTGGGGGCAGCTCCTCTCTGGGACTTATCCTTCGATGTTCGGATTTTTTGCAGTCAGCTGCCTGCTCAGGGCCACAGGACTCGGAGCGCAAACATCGGCTCTTTCCCCTTGGAAAAAAAACTCACCAGTCCAGGTTCCTGATGTCAGTTTGTAGGGCTCCAGTGGGACTGTCAGTGCAGCACAAGTATGAGGTGGGGGCAGCTCCTGTCTGGGACTTATCCTTCGATGTTCGGATTTTTTGCAGTCAGCTGCCCGCTCAGGGCCACAGGACACGGAGTGCAAACATCAGCTCTTTTCCCTGGGAAAGAAAACTCACCAGTCCAGGTTCCTGATGTCAGTTTGTAGGGCTCTTTTTGGACTCTCAGGGCAGCACAAGTATGAGGTGGGGGAAGCTCCTGTCTGGGACTTATCCTTCGATGTTCCGATTTTTTGCACTCAGCTGCCCGCTCAGGGCCACAGGACTCGGAGCGCAAACATCGGCTCTTTGCCCTGGGAAAGAAAACTCACCAGTCCAGGTTCCTGATGTCAGTTTGTAGGGCTCCCGTGGGACTGTCAGGGCAGAACAAGTATGAGGTGGGGGCAGCTCCTGTCTGGGACTTATCCTTCGATGTTCCGATTTTTTGCACTCAGCTGCCCGCTCAGGGCCACAGGACTCGGAGCGCAAACATCAGCTCTTTTCCCTGGGAAAGAAAACTCACCAGTCCAGGTTCCTGATGTCAGGTTGTAGGGCTCTTTTTGGACTCTCAGGGCAGCACAAGTATGAGGTGGGGGCAGCTCCTGTCTGGGACTTATCCTTCGATGTTCCGATTTTTTGCACTCAGCTGCCCGCTCAGGGCCACAGGACTTGGAGCGCAAACATCGGCTCTTTTCCCTGGGAAAGAAAACTCACCAGTCCAGGTTCCTGATGTCAGTTTATAGGGCTCCCCTGGGACTCTCAGGACAGCACAAGTATGAGGTGGAAGCAGCTCCTGTCTGGGACTTATCCTTCGATGTTCCGATTTTTTGCACTCAGCTGCCCGCTCAGGGCCACAGGACTCGGAGCGCAAACATCGGCTCTTTTCCCTGGGAAAGAAAACTCACCAGTCCAGGTTCCTGATGTCAGGTTGTAGGGCTCTTTTTGGACTCTCAGGGCAGCACAAGTATGAGGTGGGGGAAGCTCCTGTCTGGGACTTATCCTTCGATGTTCCGATTTTTTGCACTCAGCTGCCCGCTCAGGGCCACAGGACTTGGAGCGCAAACATCGGCTCTTTTCCCTGGGAAAGAAAACTCACCAGTCCAGGTTCCTGATGTCAGTTTGTAGGGCTCCCCTGGGACTCTCAGGACAGCACAAGTATGAGGTGGAAGCAGCTCCTGTCTGGGACTTATCCTTCGATGTTCCGATTTTTTGCACTCAGCTGCCCGCTCAGGGCCACAGGACTCGGAGCGCAAACATCGGCTCTTTTCCCTGGGAAAGAAAACTCACCAGTCCAGGTTCCTGATGTCAGTTTGTAGGGCTCCCCTGGGACTCTCAGGGCAGCACAAGTATGAGGTGGGGGCAGCTCCTGTCTGGGACTTATCCTTCGATGTTCCGATTTTCTGCACTCAGCTGCCCGCTCAGGGCCACAGGACTCGGAGCGCAAACATCGGCTCTTTTCCCTGGGAAAGAAAACTCACCAGTCCAGGTTCCTGATGTCAGGTTGTAGGGCTCCCCTGGGACTCTCAGGGCAGCACAAGTATGAGGTGGGGGCAGCTCCTGTCTGGGATTTATCCTTCGATGTTCGGATTTTTTGCACTCAGCTGCCCGCTCAGGGCCACAGGACTCGGAGCGCAAACATCGGCTCTTTTCCCTGGGAAAGAAAACTCACCAGTCCAGGTTCCTGATGTCAGTTTGTAGGGCTCTTTTTGGACTCCCAGGGCAGCACAAGTATGAGGTGGGGGAAGCTCCTGTCTGGGACTTATCCTTCGATGTTCCGATTTTTTGCAGTCAGCTGCCTGCTCAGGGCCACAGGACTCGGAGCGCAAACATCGACTCTTTTCCCTGGGAAAGAAAACTCACCAGTCCAGGTTCCTGATGTCAGTTTGTAGGGCTCCCCTGGGACTCTCAGGACAGCACAAGTATGAGGTGGAAGCAGATCCTATCTGAGACTTATCCTTCGATGTTCCGATTTTTTGCACTCAGCTGCCCGCTCAGGGCCACAGGACTCGGAGCGCAAACATCGGCTCTTTTCCCTGGGAAAGAAAACTCACCAGTCCAGGTTCCTGATGTCAGGTTGTAGGGCTCTTTTTGGACTCTCAGGGCAGCACAAGTATGAGGTGGGGGCAGCTCCTGTCTGGGACTTATCCTTCGATGTTCCGATTTTTTGCACTCAGCTGCCCGCTCAGGGCCACAGGACTTGGAGCGCAAACATCGGCTCTTTTCCCTGGGAAAGAAAACTCACCAGTCCAGGTTCCTGATGTCAGTTTGTAGGGCTCCCCTGGGACTCTCAGGACAGCACAAGTATGAGGTGGAAGCAGCTCCTGTCTGGGACTTATCCTTCGATGTTCCGATTTTTTGCACTCAGCTGCCCGCTCAGGGCCACAGGACTCGGAGCGCAAACATCGGCTCTTTTCCCTGGGAAAGAAAACTCACCAGTCCAGGTTCCTGATGTCAGTTTGTAGGGCTCCCCTGGGACTCTCAGGGCAGCACAAGTATGAGGTGGGGGCAGCTCCTGTCTGGGACTTATCCTTCGATGTTCGGATTTTTTGCACTCAGCTGCCCGCTCAGGGCCACAGGACTCGGAGCGCAAACATCGGCTCTTTTCCCTGGGAAAGAAAACTCACCAGTCCAGGTTCCTGATGTCAGTTTGTAGGGCTCCCCTGGGACTCTCAGGGCAGCACAAGTATGAGGTGGGGGCAGCTCCTGTCTGGGACTTATCCTTCGATGTTCCGATTTTTTGCACTCAGCTGCCCGCTCAGGGCCACGGGACTCGGAGCGCAAACATCGGCTCTTTTCCCTGGGAAAGAAAACTCACCAGTCCAGGTTCCTGATGTCAGGTTGTAGGGCTCCCCTGGGACTCTCAGGGCAGCACAAGTATGAGGTGGGGGCAGCTCCTGTCTGGGACTTATCCTTCGATGTTCGGATTTTTTGCAGTCAGCTGCCTGCTCAGGGCCACAGGACTCGGAGCGCAAACATCGGCTCTTTCCCCTGGGAAAGAAAACTCACCAGTCCAGGTTCCTGATGTCAGTTTGTAGGGCTCCAGTGGGACTGTCAGTGCAGCACAAGTATGAGGTGGGGGCAGCTCCTGTCTGGGACTTATCCTTCGATGTTCGGATTTTTTGCAGTCAGCTGCTCGCTCAGGGCCACAGGACACGGAGTGCAAACATCGGCTCTTTTCCCTGGGAAAGAAAACTCACCAGTCCAGGTTCCTGATGTCAGTTTGTAGGGCTCCCCTGGGACTCTCAGGGCAGCACAAGTATGAGGTGGGGGAAGCTCCTGTCTGGGACTTATCCTTCGATGTTCCGATTTTTTGCACTCAGCTGCCCGCTCAGGGCCACAGGACTCGGAGCGCAAACATCGGCTCTTTGCCCTGGGAAAGAAAACTCACCAGTCCAGGTTCCTGATGTCAGTTTGTAGGGCTCCCCTGGGACTCTCAGGGCAGAACAAGTATGAGGTGGGGGCAGCTCCTGTCTGGGACTTATCCTTCGATGTTCCGATTTTTTGCACTCAGCTGCCCGCTCAGGGCCACAGGACTCGGAGCGCAAACATCGGCTCTTTTCCCTGGGAAAGAAAACTCACCAGTCCAGGTTCCTGATGTCAGGTTGTAGGGCTCCCCTGGGACTCTCAGGGCAGCACAAGTATGAGGTGGGGGCAGCTCCTGTCTGGGACTTATCCTTCGATGTTCCGATTTTTTGCACTCAGCTGCCCGCTCAGGGCCACAGGACTCGGAGCGCAAACATCGGCTCTTTTCCCTGGGAAAGAAAACTCACCAGTCCAGGTTCCTGATGTCAGGTTGTAGGGCTCTTTTTGGACTCTCAGGGCAGCACAAGTATGAGGTGGGGGCAGCTCCTGTCTGGGACTTATCCTTCGATGTTCCGATTTTTTGCACTCAGCTGCCCGCTCAGGGCCACAGGACTTGGAGCGCAAACATCGGCTCTTTTCCCTGGGAAAGAAAACTCACCAGTCCAGGTTCCTGATGTCAGGTTGTAGGGCTCCCCTGGGACTCTCAGGGCAGCACAAGTATGAGGTGGGGGCAGCTCCTGTCTGGGACTTATCCTTCGATGTTCCGATTTTTTGCACTCAGCTGCCCGCTCAGGGCCACAGGACTCGGAGCGCAAACATCGGCTCTTTTCCCTGGGAAAGAAAACTCACCAGTCCAGGTTCCTGATGTCAGTTTGTAGGGCTCCCCTGGGACTCTCAGGGCAGCACAAGTATGAGGTGGGGGCAGCTCCTGTCTGGGACTTATCCTTCGATGTTCCGATTTTTTGCACTCAGCTGCCCGCTCAGGGCCACAGGACTTGGAGCGCAAACATCGGCTCTTTTCCCTGGGAAAGAAAACTCACCAGTCCAGGTTCCTGATGTCAGTTTGTAGGGCTCCCCTGGGACTCTCAGGGCAGCACAAGTATGAGGTGGGGGCAGCTCCTGTCTGGGACTTGTCCTTCGATGTTCCGATTTTTTGCACTCAGCTGCCCGCTCAGGGCCACAGGACTCGGAGCGCAAACATCGGCTCTTTTCCCTGGGAAAGAAAACTCACCAGTCCAGGTTCCTGATGTCAGTTTGTAGGGCTCCCCTGGGACTCTCAGGGCAGCACAAGTATGAGGTGGGGGCAGCTCCTGTCTGGGACTTATCCTTCGATGTTCCGATTTTTTGCACTCAGCTGCCCGCTCAGGGCCACAGGACTCGGAGCGCAAACATCGGCTCTTTTCCCTGGGAAAGAAAACTCACCAGTCCAGGTTCCTGATGTCAGTTTGTAGGGCTCCCCTGGGACTCTCAGGGCAGCACAAGTATGAGGTGGGGGCAGCTCCTGTCTGGGATTTATCCTTCGATGTTCGGATTTTTTGCACTCAGCTGCCCGCTCAGGGCCACAGGACTCGGAGCGCAAACATCGGCTCTTTTCCCTGGGAAAGAAAACTCACCAGTCCAGGTTCCTGATGTCAGGTTGTAGGGCTCTTTTTGGACTCTCAGGGCAGCACAAGTATGAGGTGGGGGCAGCTCCTGTCTGGGACTTATCCTTCGATGTTCGGATTTTTTGCACTCAGCTGCCCGCTCAGGGCCACAGGACTCGGAGCGCAAACATCGGCTCTTTTCCCTGGGAAAGAAAACTCACCAGTCCAGGTTCCTGATGTCAGTTTGTAGGGCTCCCCTGGGACTCTCAGGGCAGCACAAGTATGAGGTGGGGGCAGCTCCTGTCTGGGACTTATCCTTCGATGTTCCGATTTTTTGCACTCAGCTGCCCGCTCAGGGCCACAGGACTCGGAGCGCAAACATCGGCTCTTTTCCCTGGGAAAGAAAACTCACCAGTCCAGGTTCCTGATGTCAGTTTGTAGGGCTCCCCTGGGACTCTCAGGGCAGCACAAGTATGAGGTGGGGGCAGCTCCTGTCTGGGACTTATCCTTCGATGTTCCGATTTTTTGCACTCAGCTGCCCGCTCAGGGCCACAGGACTCGGAGCGCAAACATCGGCTCTTTTCCCTGGGAAAGAAAACTCACCAGTCCAGGTTCCTGATGTCAGTTTGTAGGGCTCCCCTGGGACTCTCAGGGCAGCACAAGTATGAGGTGGGGGCAGCTCCTGTCTGGGACTTATCCTTCGATGTTCCGATTTTTTGCACTCAGCTGCCCGCTCAGGGCCACAGGACTCGGAGCGCAAACATCGGCTCTTTTCCCTGGGAAAGAAAACTCACCAGTCCAGGTTCCTGATGTCAGTTTGTAGGGCTCCCCTGGGACTCTCAGGGCAGCACAAGTATGAGGTGGGGGAAGCTCCTGTCTGGGACTTATCCTTCGATGTTCCGATTTTTTGCAGTCAGCTGCCCGCTCAGGGCCACAGGACTCGGAGCGCAAACATCGGCTCTTTTCCCTGGGAAAGAAAACTCACCAGTCCAGGTTCCTGATGTCAGTTTGTAGGGCTCCCCTGGGACTCTCAGGGCAGCACAAGTATGAGGTGGGGGCAGCTCCTGTCTGGGACTTATCCTTCGATGTTCCGATTTTTTGCACTCAGCTGCCCGCTCAGGGCCACAGGACTCGGAGCGCAAACATCGGCTCTTTTCCCTGGGAAAGAAAACTCACCAGTCCAGGTTCCTGATGTCAGTTTGTAGGGCTCCCCTGGGACTCTCAGGGCAGCACAAGTATGAGGTGGGGGCAGCTCCTGTCTGGGACTTATCCTTCGATGTTCCGATTTTTTGCACTCAGCTGCCCGCTCAGGGCCACAGGACTCGGAGCGCAAACATCGGCTCTTTTCCCTGGGAAAGAAAACTCACCAGTCCAGGTTCCTGATGTCAGTTTGTAGGGCTCCCCTGGGACTCTCAGGGCAGCACAAGTATGAGGTGGGGGCAGCTCCTGTCTGGGACTTATCCTTCGATGTTCGGATTTTTTGCACTCAGCTGCCCGCTCAGGGCCACAGGACTCGGAGCGCAAACATCGGCTCTTTTCCCTGGGAAAGAAAACTCACCAGTCCAGGTTCCTGATGTCAGGTTGTAGGGCTCTTTTTGGACTCTCAGGGCAGCACAAGTATGAGGTGGGGGCAGCTCCTGTCTGGGACTTATCCTTCGATGTTCCGATTTTTTGCAGTCAGCTGCCCGCTCAGGGCCACAGGACTCGGAGCGCAAACATCGGCTCTTTTCCCTGGGAAAGAAAACTCACCAGTCCAGGTTCCTGATGTCAGGTTGTAGGGCTCCCCTGGGACTGTCAGGGCAGCACAAGTATGAGGTGGGGGCAGCTCCTATCTGGGACTTATCCTTCGATGTTCGGATTTTTTGCACTCAGCTGCCCGCTCAGGGCCACAGGACTCGGAGCGCAAACATCGGCTCTTTTCCCTGGGAAAGAAAACTCACCAGTCCAGGTTCCTGATGTCAGGTTGTAGGGCTCTTTTTGGACTCTCAGGGCAGCACAAGTATGAGGTGGGGGCAGCTCCTGTCTGGGACTTATCCTTCGATGTTCCGATTTTTTGCAGTCAGCTGCCCGCTCAGGGCCACAGGACTCGGGGCGCAAACATCGGCTCTTTTCCCTGGGAAAGAAAACTCACCAGTCCAGGTTCCTGATGTCAGGTTGTAGGGCTCCCCTGGGACTCTCAGGGCAGCACAAGTATGAGGTGGGGGCAGCTCCTGTCTGGGACATATCCTTCGATGTTCCGATTTTTTGCACTCAGCTGCCCGCTCAGGGCCACAGGACTCGGAGCGCAAACATCGGCTCTTTTCCCTGGGAAAGAAAACTCACCAGTCCAGGTTCCTGATGTCAGTTTGTAGGGCTCCCCTGGGACTCTCAGGGCAGCACAAGTATGAGGTGGGGGCAGCTCCTGTATGGGACTTATCCTTCGATGTTCCGATTTTTTGCACTCAGCTGCCCGCTCAGGGCCACAGGACTCGGAGCGTAAACATCGGCTCTTTTCCCTGGGAAAGAAAACTCACCAGTCCAGGTTCCTGATGTCAGTTTGTAGGGCTCCCCTGGGACTCTCAGGGCAGCACAAGTATGAGGTAAGGGCAGCTCCTGTCTGGGATTTATCCTTCGATGTTCCGATTTTTTGCAGTCTGCTGCCCGCTCAGGGCCACAGGACTCGGAGCGCAAACATCGGCTCTTTCCCCTGGGAAAAAAAACTCACCAGTCCAGGTTCCTGATGTCAGTTTGTAGGGCTCCAGTGGGACTGTCAGTGCAGCACAAGTATGAGGTGGGGGCAGCTCCTGTCTGGGACTTATCCTTCGATGTTCCGATTTTTTGCAGTCAGCTGCCCGCTCAGGGCCACAGGACTCGGAGTGCAAACATCGGCTCTTTTCCCTGGGAAAGAAAACTCACCAGTCCAGGTTCCTGATGTCAGTTTGTAGGGCTCTTTTTGGACTCTCAGGGCAGCACAAGTATGAGGTGGGGGAAGCTCCTGTCTGGGACTTATCCTTCGATGTTCCGATTTTTTGCACTCAGCTGCCCGCTCAGGGCCACAGGACTCGGAGCGCAAACATCGGCTCTTTGCCCTGGGAAAGAAAACTCACCAGTCCAGGTTCCTGATGTCAGTTTGTAGGGCTCCCCTGGGACTCTCAGGGCAGCACAAGTATGAGGTGGGGGCAGCTCCTGTCTGGGACTTATCCTTCGATGTTCCGATTTTTTGCACTCAGCTGCCCGCTCAGGGCCACAGGACTCGGAGCGCAAACATCGGCTCTTTTCCCTGGGAAAGAAAACTCACCAGTCCAGGTTCCTGATGTCAGGTTGTAGGGCTCTTTTTGGACTCTCAGGGCAGCACAAGTATGAGGTGGGGGCAGCTCCGGTCTGGGACTTATTCTTCGATGTTCCGATTTTTTGCACTCAGCTGCCCGCTCAGGGCCACAGGACTCGGGGCGCAAACATCGGCTCTTTTCCCTGGGAAAGAAAACTCACCAGTCCAGGTTCCTGATGTCAGGTTGTAGGGCTCCCCTGGGACTCTCAGGGCAGCACAAGTATGAGGTGGGGGCAGCTCCTGTCTGGGACATATCCTTCGATGTTCCGATTTTTTGCACTCAGCTGCCCGCTCAGGGCCACAGGACTCGGAGCGCAAACATCGGCTCTTTTCCCTGGGAAAGAAAACTCACCAGTCCAGGTTCCTGATGTCAGGTTGTAGGGCTCTTTTTGGACTCTCAGGGCAGCACAAGTATGAGGTGGGGGCAGCTCCTGTCTGGGACTTATCCTTCGATGTTCCGATTTTTTGCACTCAGCTGCCCGCTCAGGGCCACAGGACTTGGAGCGCAAACATCGGCTCTTTTCCCTGGGAAAGAAAACTCACCAGTCCAGGTTCCTGATGTCAGGTTGTAGGGCTCCCCTGGGACTCTCAGGGCAGCACAAGTATGAGGTGGGGGCAGCTCCTGTCTGGGACTTATCCTTCGATGTTCCGATTTTTTGCACTCAGCTGCCCGCTCAGGGCCACAGGACTCGGAGCGCAAACATCGGCTCTTTTCCCTGGGAAAGAAAACTCACCAGTCCAGGTTCCTGATGTCAGTTTGTAGGGCTCCCCTGGGACTCTCAGGGCAGCACAAGTATGAGGTGGGGGCAGCTCCTGTCTGGGACTTATCCTTCGATGTTCCGATTTTTTGCACTCAGCTGCCCGCTCAGGGCCACAGGACTTGGAGCGCAAACATCGGCTCTTTTCCCTGGGAAAGAAAACTCACCAGTCCAGGTTCCTGATGTCAGTTTGTAGGGCTCCCCTGGGACTCTCAGGGCAGCACAAGTATGAGGTGGGGGCAGCTCCTGTCTGGGACTTGTCCTTCGATGTTCCGATTTTTTGCACTCAGCTGCCCGCTCAGGGCCACAGGACTCGGAGCGCAAACATCGGCTCTTTTCCCTGGGAAAGAAAACTCACCAGTCCAGGTTCCTGATGTCAGTTTGTAGGGCTCCCCTGGGACTCTCAGGGCAGCACAAGTATGAGGTGGGGGCAGCTCCTGTCTGGGACTTATCCTTCGATGTTCCGATTTTTTGCACTCAGCTGCCCGCTCAGGGCCACAGGACTCGGAGCGCAAACATCGGCTCTTTTCCCTGGGAAAGAAAACTCACCAGTCCAGGTTCCTGATGTCAGTTTGTAGGGCTCCCCTGGGACTCTCAGGGCAGCACAAGTATGAGGTGGGGGCAGCTCCTGTCTGGGATTTATCCTTCGATGTTCGGATTTTTTGCACTCAGCTGCCCGCTCAGGGCCACAGGACTCGGAGCGCAAACATCGGCTCTTTTCCCTGGGAAAGAAAACTCACCAGTCCAGGTTCCTGATGTCAGGTTGTAGGGCTCTTTTTGGACTCTCAGGGCAGCACAAGTATGAGGTGGGGGCAGCTCCTGTCTGGGACTTATCCTTCGATGTTCCGATTTTTTGCAGTCAGCTGCCCGCTCAGGGCCACAGGACTCGGAGCGCAAACATCGGCTCTTTTCCCTGGGAAAGAAAACTCACCAGTCCAGGTTCCTGATGTCAGTTTGTAGGGCTCCCCTGGGACTCTCAGGGCAGCACAAGTATGAGGTGGGGGCAGCTCCTGTCTGGGACTTATCCTTCGATGTTCCGATTTTTTGCACTCAGCTGCCCGCTCAGGGCCACAGGACTCGGAGCGCAAACATCGGCTCTTTTCCCTGGGAAAGAAAACTCACCAGTCCAGGTTCCTGATGTCAGTTTGTAGGGCTCCCCTGGGACTCTCAGGGCAGCACAAGTATGAGGTGGGGGCAGCTCCTGTCTGGGACTTATCCTTCGATGTTCCGATTTTTTGCACTCAGCTGCCCGCTCAGGGCCACAGGACTCGGAGCGCAAACATCGGCTCTTTTCCCTGGGAAAGAAAACTCACCAGTCCAGGTTCCTGATGTCAGTTTGTAGGGCTCCCCTGGGACTCTCAGGGCAGCACAAGTATGAGGTGGGGGCAGCTCCTGTCTGGGACTTATCCTTCGATGTTCCAATTTTTTGCACTCAGCTGCCCGCTCAGGGCCACAGGACTCGGAGCGCAAACATCGGCTCTTTTCCCTGGGAAAGAAAACTCACCAGTCCAGGTTCCTGATGTCAGTTTGTAGGGCTCCCCTGGGACTCTCAGGGCAGCACAAGTATGAGGTGGGGGAAGCTCCTGTCTGGGACTTATCCTTCGATGTTCCGATTTTTTGCAGTCAGCTGCCCGCTCAGGGCCACAGGACTCGGAGCGCAAACATCGGCTCTTTTCCCTGGGAAAGAAAACTCACCAGTCCAGGTTCCTGATGTCAGTTTGTAGGGCTCCCCTGGGACTCTCAGGGCAGCACAAGTATGAGGTGGGGGCAGCTCCTGTCTGGGACTTATCCTTCGATGTTCCGATTTTTTGCACTCAGCTGCCCGCTCAGGGCCACAGGACTCGGAGCGCAAACATCGGCTCTTTTCCCTGGGAAAGAAAACTCACCAGTCCAGGTTCCTGATGTCAGTTTGTAGGGCTCCCCTGGGACTCTCAGGGCAGCACAAGTATGAGGTGGGGGCAGCTCCTGTCTGGGACTTATCCTTCGATGTTCGGATTTTTTGCACTCAGCTGCCCGCTCAGGGCCACAGGACTCGGAGCGCAAACATCGGCTCTTTTCCCTGGGAAAGAAAACTCACCAGTCCAGGTTCCTGATGTCAGGTTGTAGGGCTCTTTTTGGACTCTCAGGGCAGCACAAGTATGAGGTGGGGGCAGCTCCTGTCTGGGACTTATCCTTCGATGTTCCGATTTTTTGCAGTCAGCTGACCGCTCAGGGCCACAGGACTCGGGGCGCAAACATCGGCTCTTTTCCCTGGGAAAGAAAACTCACCAGTCCAGGTTCCTGATGTCAGGTTGTAGGGCTCCCCTGGGACTCTCAGGGCAGCACAAGTATGAGGTGGGGGCAGCTCCTGTCTGGGACATATCCTTCGATGTTCCGATTTTTTGCACTCAGCTGCCCGCTCAGGGCCACAGGACTCGGAGCGCAAACATCGGCTCTTTTCCCTGGGAAAGAAAACTCACCAGTCCAGGTTCCTGATGTCAGTTTGTAGGGCTCCCCTGGGACTCTCAGGGCAGCACAAGTATGAGGTGGGGGCAGCTCCTGTATGGGACTTATCCTTCGATGTTCCGATTTTTTGCACTCAGCTGCCCGCTCAGGGCCACAGGACTCGGAGCGTAAACATCGGCTCTTTTCCCTGGGAAAGAAAACTCACCAGTCCAGGTTCCTGATGTCAGTTTGTAGGGCTCCCCTGGGACTCTCAGGGCAGCACAAGTATGAGGTGGGGGCAGCTCCTGTCTGGGACTTATCCTTCGATGTTCCGATTTTTTGCACTCAGCTGCCCGCTCAGGGCCACAGGACTCGGAGCGCAAACATCGGCTCTTTTCCCTGGGAAAGAAAACTCACCAGTCCAGGTTCCTGATGTCAGTTTGTAGGGCTCCCCTGGGACTCTCAGGACAGCACAAGTATGAGGTGGAAGCAGCTCATGTCTGGGACTTATCCTTCGATGTTCCGATTTTTTGCAGTCAGCTGCCCGCTCAGGGCCACAGGACTCGGAGCGCAAACATCGGCTCTTTTCCCTGGGAAAGAAAACTCACCAGTCCAGGTTCCTGATGTCAGTTTGTAGGGCTCCCCTGGGACTCTCAGGGCAGCACAAGTATGAGGTGGGGGCAGCTCCTGTCTGGGACTTATCCTTCGATGTTCCGATTTTTTGCAGTCAGCTGCCCGCTCAGGGCCACAGGACTCGGAGCGCAAACATCGGCTCTTTTCCCTGGGAAAGAAAACTCACCAGTCCAGGTTCCTGATGTCAGTTTGTAGGGCTCCCCTGGGACTCTCAGGGCAGCACAAGTATGAGGTGGGGGCAGCTCCTGTCTGGGACTTATCCTTCGATGTTCCGATTTTTTGCACTCAGCTGCCCGCTCAGGGCCACAGGACTCGGAGCGCAAACATCGGCTCTTTTCCCTGGGAAAGAAAACTCACCAGTCCAGGTTCCTGATGTCAGGTTGTAGGGCTCTTTTTGGACTCTCAGGGCAGCACAAGTATGAGGTGGGGGCAGCTCCTGTCTGGGACTTATCCTTCGATGTTCCGATTTTTTGCACTCAGCTGCCCGCTCAGGGCCACAGGACTCGGAGCGCAAACATCGGCTCTTTTCCCTGGGAAAGAAAACTCACCAGTCCGGGTTCCTGATGTCAGTTTGTAGGGCTCCCCTGGGACTCTCAGGACAGCACAAGTATGAGGTGGAAGCAGCTCCTGTCTGGGACTTATCCTTCGATGTTCCGATTTTTTGCAGTCAGCTGCCCGCTCAGGGCCACAGGACTCGGAGCGCAAACATCGGCTCTTTTCCCTGGGAAAGAAAACTCACCAGTCCAGGTTCCTGATGTCAGTTTGTAGGGCTCCCCTGGGACTCTCAGGGCAGCACAAGTATGAGGTGGGGGCAGCTCCTGTCTGGGACTTATCCTTCGATGTTCCGATTTTTTGCACTCAGCTGCCCGCTCAGGGCCACAGGACTCGGAGCGCAAACATCGGCTCTTTTCCCTGGGAAAGAAAACTCACCAGTCCAGGTTCCTGATGTCAGTTTGTAGGGCTCCCCTGGGACTCTCAGGGCAGCACAAGTATGAGGTGGGGGCAGCTCCTGTCTGGGACTTATCCTTCGATGTTCCGATTTTTTGCACTCAGCTGCCCGCTCAGGGCCACAGGACTCGGAGCGCAAACATCGGCTCTTTTCCCTGGGAAAGAAAACTCACCAGTCCAGGTTCCTGATGTCAGTTTGTAGGGCTCCCCTGGGACTCTCAGGGCAGCACAAGTATGAGGTGGGGGCAGCTCCTGTCTGGGACTTATCCTTCGATGTTCCGATTTTTTGCACTCAGCTGCCCGCTCAGGGCCACAGGACTCGGAGCGCAAACATCGGCTCTTTTCCCTGGGAAAGAAAACTCACCAGTCCAGGTTCCTGATGTCAGTTTGTAGGGCTCCCCTGGGACTCTCAGGGCAGCACAAGTATGAGGTGGGGGCAGCTCCTGTCTGGGACTTATCCTTCGATGTTCGGATTTTTTGCACTCAGCTGCCCGCTCAGGGCCACAGGACTCGGAGCGCAAACATCGGCCCTTTTCCCTGGGAAAGAAAACTCACCAGTCCAGGTTCCTGATGTCAGGTTGTAGGGCTCTTTTTGGACTCTCAGGGCAGCACAAGTATGAGGTGGGGGCAGCTCCTGTCTGGGATTTATCCTTCGATGTTCCGATTTTTTGCAGTCAGCTGCCCGCTCAGGGCCACAGGACTCGGAGCGCAAACATCGGCTCTTTCCCCTGGGAAAAAAAACTCACCAGTCCAGGTTCCTGATGTCAGTTTGTAGGGCTCCAGTGGGACTGTCAGTGCAGCACAAGTATGAGGTGGGGGCAGCTCCTGTCTGGGACTTATCCTTCGATGTTCCGATTTTTTGCACTCAGCTGCCCGCTCAGGGCCACAGGACTCGGATTGCAAACATCGGCTCTTTTCCCTGGGAAAGAAAACTCACCAGTCCAGGTTCCTGATGTCAGTTTGTAGGGCTCTTTTTGGACTCTCAGGGCAGCACAAGTATGAGGTGGGGGAAGCTCCTGTCTGGGACTTATCCTTCGATGTTCGGATTTTTTGCACTCAGCTGCCCGCTCAGGGCCACAGGACTCGGAGCGCAAACATCGGCTCTTTTCCCTGGGAAAGAAAACTCACCAGTCCAGGTTCCTGATGTCAGGTTGTAGGGCTCTTTTTGGACTCTCAGGGCAGCACAAGTATGAGGTGGGGGCAGCTCCGGTCTGGGACTTATTCTTCGATGTTCCGATTTTTTGCAGTCAGCTGCCCGCTCAGGGCCACAGGACTCGGGGCGCAAACATCGGCTCTTTTCCCTGGGAAAGAAAACTCACCAGTCCAGGTTCCTGATGTCAGGTTGTAGGGCTCCCCTGGGACTCTCAGGGCAGCACAAGTATGAGGTGGGGGCAGCTCCTGTCTGGGACTTATCCTTCGATGTTCCGATTTTTTGCAGTCAGCTGCCCGCTCAGGGCCACAGGACTCGGAGCGCAAACATCGGCTCTTTTCCCTGGGAAAGAAAACTCACCAGTCCAGGTTCCTGATGTCAGTTTGTAGGGCTCCCCTGGGACTCTCAGGACAGCACAAGTATGAGGTGGGGGCAGCTCCTGTCTGGGACTTATCCTTCGATGTTCCGATTTTTTGCACTCAGCTGCCCGCTCAGGGCCACAGGACTCGGAGCGCAAACATCGGCTCTTTTCCCTGGGAAAGAAAACTCACCAGTCCAGGTTCCTGATGTCAGTTTGTAGGGCTCCCCTGGGACTCTCAGGGCAGCACAAGTATGAGGTGGGGGCAGCTCCTGTCTGGGACTTATCCTTCGATGTTCGGATTTTTTGCACTCAGCTGCCCGCTCAGGGCCACAGGACTCGGAGCGCAAACATCGGCCCTTTTCCCTGGGAAAGAAAACTCACCAGTCCAGGTTCCTGATGTCAGGTTGTAGGGCTCTTTTTGGACTCTCAGGGCAGCACAAGTATGAGGTGGGGGCAGCTCCTGTCTGGGATTTATCCTTCGATGTTCCGATTTTTTGCAGTCAGCTGCCCGCTCAGGGCCACAGGACTCGGAGCGCAAACATCGGCTCTTTCCCCTGGGAAAAAAAACTCACCAGTCCAGGTTCCTGATGTCAGTTTGTAGGGCTCCAGTGGGACTGTCAGTGCAGCACAAGTATGAGGTGGGGGCAGCTCCTGTCTGGGACTTATCCTTCGATGTTCCGATTTTTTGCACTCAGCTGCCCGCTCAGGGCCACAGGACTCGGATTGCAAACATCGGCTCTTTTCCCTGGGAAAGAAAACTCACCAGTCCAGGTTCCTGATGTCAGTTTGTAGGGCTCTTTTTGGACTCTCAGGGCAGCACAAGTATGAGGTGGGGGAAGCTCCTGTCTGGGACTTATCCTTCGATGTTCGGATTTTTTGCACTCAGCTGCCCGCTCAGGGCCACAGGACTCGGAGCGCAAACATCGGCTCTTTTCCCTGGGAAAGAAAACTCACCAGTCCAGGTTCCTGATGTCAGGTTGTAGGGCTCTTTTTGGACTCTCAGGGCAGCACAAGTATGAGGTGGGGGCAGCTCCGGTCTGGGACTTATTCTTCGATGTTCCGATTTTTTGCAGTCAGCTGCCCGCTCAGGGCCACAGGACTCGGGGCGCAAACATCGGCTCTTTTCCCTGGGAAAGAAAACTCACCAGTCCAGGTTCCTGATGTCAGGTTGTAGGGCTCCCCTGGGACTCTCAGGGCAGCACAAGTATGAGGTGGGGGCAGCTCCTGTCTGGGACTTATCCTTCGATGTTCCGATTTTTTGCAGTCAGCTGCCCGCTCAGGGCCACAGGACTCGGAGCGCAAACATCGGCTCTTTTCCCTGGGAAAGAAAACTCACCAGTCCAGGTTCCTGATGTCAGTTTGTAGGGCTCCCCTGGGACTCTCAGGACAGCACAAGTATGAGGTGGGGGCAGCTCCTGTCTGGGACTTATCCTTCGATGTTCCGATTTTTTGCACTCAGCTGCCCGCTCAGGGCCACAGGACTCGGAGCGCAAACATCGGCTCTTTTCCCTGGGAAAGAAAACTCACCAGTCCAGGTTCCTGATGTCAGTTTGTAGGGCTCCCCTGGGACTCTCAGGGCAGCACAAGTATGAGGTGGGGGCAGCTCCTGTCTGGGACTTATCCTTCGATGTTCCGATTTTTTGCACTCAGCTGCCCGCTCAGGGCCACAGGACTCGGAGCGCAAACATCGGCTCTTTTCCCTGGGAAAGAAAACTCACCAGTCCAGGTTCCTGATGTCAGTTTGTAGGGCTCCCCTGGGACTCTCAGGGCAGCACAAGTATGAGGTGGGGGCAGCTCCTGTCTGGGACTTATCCTTCGATGTTCCGATTTTTTGCACTCAGCTGCCCGCTCAGGGCCACAGGACTCGGAGCGCAAACATCGGCTCTTTTCCCTGGGAAAGAAAACTCACCAGTCCAGGTTCCTGATGTCAGTTTGTAGGGCTCCCCTGGGACTCTCAGGACAGCACAAGTATGAGGTGGAAGCAGCTCATGTCTGGGACTTATCCTTCGATGTTCCGATTTTTTGCAGTCAGCTGCCCGCTCAGGGCCACAGGACTCGGAGCGCAAACATCGGCTCTTTTCCCTGGGAAAGAAAACTCACCAGTCCAGGTTCCTGATGTCAGTTTGTAGGGCTCCCCTGGGACTCTCAGGGCAGCACAAGTATGAGGTGGGGGCAGCTCCTGTCTGGGACTTATCCTTCGATGTTCCGATTTTTTGCACTCAGCTGCCCGCTCAGGGCCACAGGACTCGGAGCGCAAACATCGGCTCTTTTCCCTGGGAAAGAAAACTCACCAGTCCAGGTTCCTGATGTCAGTTTGTAGGGCTCCCCTGGGACTCTCAGGGCAGCACAAGTATGAGGTGGGGGCAGCTCCTGTCTGGGACTTATCCTTCGATGTTCCGATTTTTTGCACTCAGCTGCCCGCTCAGGGCCACAGGACTCGGAGCGCAAACATCGGCTCTTTTCCCTGGGAAAGAAAACTCACCAGTCCAGGTTCCTGATGTCAGGTTGTAGGGCTCTTTTTGGACTCTCAGGGCAGCACAAGTATGAGGTGGGGGCAGCTCCTGTCTGGGACTTATCCTTCGATGTTCCGATTTTTTTCACTCAGCTGCCCGCTCAGGGCCACAGGACTCGGAGCGCAAACATCGGCTCTTTTCCCTGGGAAAGAAAACTCACCAGTCCGGGTTCCTGATGTCAGTTTGTAGGGCTCCCCTGGGACTCTCAGGACAGCACAAGTATGAGGTGGAAGCAGCTCCTGTCTGGGACTTATCCTTCGATGTTCCGATTTTTTGCAGTCAGCTGCCCGCTCAGGGCCACAGGACTCGGAGCGCAAACATCGGCTCTTTTCCCTGGGAAAGAAAACTCACCAGTCCAGGTTCCTGATGTCAGTTTGTAGGGCTCCCCTGGGACTCTCAGGGCAGCACAAGTATGAGGTGGGGGCAGCTCCTGTCTGGGACTTATCCTTCGATGTTCCGATTTTTTGCACTCAGCTGCCCGCTCAGGGCCACAGGACTCGGAGCGCAAACATCGGCTCTTTTCCCTGGGAAAGAAAACTCACCAGTCCAGGTTCCTGATGTCAGTTTGTAGGGCTCCCCTGGGACTCTCAGGGCAGCACAAGTATGAGGTGGGGGCAGCTCCTGTCTGGGACTTATCCTTCGATGTTCCGATTTTTTGCACTCAGCTGCCCGCTCAGGGCCACAGGACTCGGAGCGCAAACATCGGCTCTTTTCCCTGGGAAAGAAAACTCACCAGTCCAGGTTCCTGATGTCAGTTTGTAGGGCTCCCCTGGGACTCTCAGGGCAGCACAAGTATGAGGTGGGGGCAGCTCCTGTCTGGGACTTATCCTTCGATGTTCCGATTTTTTGCAGTCAGCTGCCCGCTCAGGGCCACAGGACTCGGAGCGCAAACATCGGCTCTTTTCCCTGGGAAAGAAAACTCACCAGTCCAGGTTCCTGATGTCAGTTTGTAGGGCTCCCCTGGGACTCTCAGGGCAGCACAAGTATGAGGTGGGGGCAGCTCCTGTCTGGGACTTATCCTTCGATGTTCGGATTTTTTGCACTCAGCTGCCCGCTCAGGGCCACAGGACTCGGAGCGCAAACATCGGCCCTTTTCCCTGGGAAAGAAAACTCACCAGTCCAGGTTCCTGATGTCAGGTTGTAGGGCTCTTTTTGGACTCTCAGGGCAGCACAAGTATGAGGTGGGGGCAGCTCCTGTCTGGGATTTATCCTTCGATGTTCCGATTTTTTGCAGTCAGCTGCCCGCTCAGGGCCACAGGACTCGGAGCGCAAACATCGGCTCTTTTCCCTGGGAAAGAAAACTCACCAGTCCAGGTTCCTGATGTCAGTTTGTAGGGCTCCCCTGGGACTCTCAGGGCAGCACAAGTATGAGGTGGGGGCAGCTCCTGTCTGGGACTTATCCTTCGATGTTCCGATTTTTTGCACTCAGCTGCCCGCTCAGGGCCACAGGACTCGGAGCGCAAACATCGACTCTTTTCCCTGGGAAAGAAAACTCACCAGTCCAGGTTCCTGATGTCAGTTTGTAGGGCTCCCCTGGGACTCTCAGGGCAGCACAAGTATGAGGTGGGGGCAGCTCCTGTCTGGGACTTATCCTTCGATGTTCCGATTTTTTGCACTCAGCTGCCCGCTCAGGGCCACAGGACTCGGAGCGCAAACATCGGCTCTTTTCCCTGGGAAAGAAAACTCACCAGTCCAGGTTCCTGATGTCAGTTTGTAGGGCTCCCCTGGGACTCTCAGGGCAGCACAAGTATGAGGTGGGGGCAGCTCCTGTCTGGGACTTATCCTTCGATGTTCCGATTTTTTGCACTCAGCTGCCCGCTCAGGGCCACAGGACTCGGAGCGCAAACATCGGCTCTTTTCCCTGGGAAAGAAAACTCACCAGTCCAGGTTCCTGATGTCAGTTTGTAGGGCTCCCCTGGGACTCTCAGGGCAGCACAAGTATGAGGTGGGGGCAGCTCCTGTCTAGGACTTATCCTTCGATGTTCCGATTTTTTGCACTCAGCTGCCCGCTCAGGGCCACAGGACTCGGAGCGCAAACATCGGCTCTTTTCCCTGGGAAAGAAAACTCACCAGTCCAGGTTCCTGATGTCAGGTTGTAGGGCTCTTTTTGGACTCTCAGGGCAGCACAAGTATGAGGTAAGGGCAGCTCCTGTCTGGGATTTATCCTTCGATGTTCCGATTTTTTGCAGTCTGCTGCCCGCTCAGGGCCACAGGACTCGGAGCGCAAACATCGGCTCTTTTCCCTGGGAAAGAAAACTCACCAGTCCAGGTTCCTGATGTCAGGTTGTAGGGCTCCCCTGGGACTCTCAGGGCAGCACAAGTATGAGGTGGGGGCAGCTCCTGTCTGGGACTTATCCTTCGATGTTCCGATTTTTTGCACTCAGCTGCCCGCTCAGGGCCACAGGACTCGGAGCGCAAACATCGGCTCTTTTCCCTGGGAAAGAAAACTCACCAGTCCAGGTTCCTGATGTCAGTTTGTAGGGCTCCCCTGGGACTCTCAGGGCAGCACAAGTATGAGGTGGGGGCAGCTCCTGTCTGGGACTTATCCTTCGATGTTCCGATTTTTTGCACTCAGCTGCCCGCTCAGGGCCACAGGACTCGGAGCGCAAACATCGGCTCTTTTCCCTGGGAAAGAAAACTCACCAGTCCAGGTTCCTGATGTCAGTTTGTAGGGCTCTTTTTGGACTCCCAGGGCAGCACAAGTATGAGGTGGGGGAAGCTCCTGTCTGGGACTTATCCTTCGATGTTCCGATTTTTTGCACTCAGCTGCCCGCTCAGGGCCACAGGACTCGGAGCGCAAACATCGACTCTTTTCCCTGGGAAAGTAAACTCACCAGTCCAGGTTACTGATGTCAGGTTGTAGGGCTCTTTTTGGACTCTCAGGGCAGCACAAGTATGAGGTGGGGGCAGCTCCGGTCTGGGACTTATTCTTCGATGTTCCGATTTTTTGCAGTCAGCTGCCCGCTCAGGGCCACAGGACTCGGGGCGCAAACATCGGCTCTTTTCCCTGGGAAAGAAAACTCACCAGTCCAGGTTCCTGATGTCAGGTTGTAGGGCTCCCCTGGGACTCTCAGGGCAGCACAAGTATGAGGTGGGGGCAGCTCCTGTCTGGGACTTATCCTTCGATGTTCCGATTTTTTGCAGTCAGCTGCCCGCTCAGGGCCACAGGACTCGGAGCGCAAACATCGGCTCTTTTCCCTGGGAAAGAAAACTCACCAGTCCAGGTTCCTGATGTCAGTTTGTAGGGCTCCCCTGGGACTCTCAGGGCAGCACAAGTATGAGGTGGGGGCAGCTCCTGTCTGGGACTTATCCTTCGATGTTCCGATTTTTTGCACTCAGCTGCCCGCTCAGGGCCACAGGACTCGGAGCGCAAACATCGGCTCTTTTCCCTGGGAAAGAAAACTCACCAGTCCAGGTTCCTGATGTCAGTTTGTAGGGCTCCCCTGGGACTCTCAGGGCAGCACAAGTATGAGGTGGGGGCAGCTCCTGTCTGGGACTTATCCTTCGATGTTCCGATTTTTTGCACTCAGCTGCCCGCTCAGGGCCACAGGACTCGGAGCGCAAACATCGGCTCTTTTCCCTGGGAAAGAAAACTCACCAGTCCAGGTTCCTGATGTCAGTTTGTAGGGCTCCCCTGGGACTCTCAGGACAGCACAAGTATGAGGTGGAAGCAGCTCATGTCTGGGACTTATCCTTCGATGTTCCGATTTTTTGCAGTCAGCTGCCCGCTCAGGGCCACAGGACTCGGAGCGCAAACATCGGCTCTTTTCCCTGGGAAAGAAAACTCACCAGTCCAGGTTCCTGATGTCAGTTTGTAGGGCTCCCCTGGGACTCTCAGGGCAGCACAAGTATGAGGTGGGGGCAGCTCCTGTCTGGGACTTATCCTTCGATGTTCCGATTTTTTGCAGTCAGCTGCCCGCTCAGGGCCACAGGACTCGGAGCGCAAACATCGGCTCTTTTCCCTGGGAAAGAAAACTCACCAGTCCAGGTTCCTGATGTCAGTTTGTAGGGCTCCCCTGGGACTCTCAGGGCAGCACAAGTATGAGGTGGGGGCAGCTCCTGTCTGGGACTTATCCTTCGATGTTCCGATTTTTTGCACTCAGCTGCCCGCTCAGGGCCACAGGACTCGGAGTGCAAACATCGGCTCTTTTCCCTGGGAAAGAAAACTCACCAGTCCAGGTTCCTGATGTCAGGTTGTAGGGCTCTTTTTGGACTCTCAGGGCAGCACAAGTATGAGGTGGGGGCAGCTCCTGTCTGGGACTTATCCTTCGATGTTCCGATTTTTTGCACTCAGCTGCCCGCTCAGGGCCACAGGACTCGGAGCGCAAACATCGGCTCTTTTCCCTGGGAAAGAAAACTCACCAGTCCAGGTTCCTGATGTCAGTTTGTAGGGCTCCCCTGGGACTCTCAGGGCAGCACAAGTATGAGGTGGGGGCAGCTCCTGTCTGGGACTTATCCTTCGATGTTCCGATTTTTTGCACTCAGCTGCCCGCTCAGGGCCACAGGACTCGGAGCGCAAACATCGGCTCTTTTCCCTGGGAAAGAAAACTCACCAGTCCAGGTTCCTGATGTCAGTTTTTAGGGCTCCCCTGGGACTCTCAGGGCAGCACAAGTATGAGGTGGGGGCAGCTCCTGTCTGGGACTTATCCTTCGATGTTCGGATTTTTTGCAGTCAGCTGCCCGCTCAGGGCCACAGGACTCGGAGCGCAAACATCGGCTCTTTTCCCTGGGAAAGAAAACTCACCAGTCCAGGTTCCTGATGTCAGTTTGTAGGGCTCCCCTGGGACTCTCAGGGCAGCAGAAGTATGAGGTGGGGGCAGCTCC
Organism: Taeniopygia guttata; assembly: GCF_048771995.1. NCBI lineage: Eukaryota > Metazoa > Chordata > Aves > Passeriformes > Estrildidae > Taeniopygia > Taeniopygia guttata. The sequence goes on along the minus strand of NC_133059.1, from coordinate 4,158,430 downwards.
TGTCTGGGACTTATCCTTCGATGTTCGGATTTTTTGCACTCAGCTGCCCGCTCAGGGCCACAGGACTCGGAGCGCAAACATCGGCCCTTTTCCCTGGGAAAGAAAACTCACCAGTCCAGGTTCCTGATGTCAGGTTGTAGGGCTCTTTTTGGACTCTCAGGGCAGCACAAGTATGAGGTGGGGGCAGCTCCTGTCTGGGATTTATCCTTCGATGTTCCGATTTTTTGCAGTCAGCTGCCCGCTCAGGGCCACAGGACTCGGAGCGCAAACATCGGCTCTTTTCCCTGGGAAAGAAAACTCACCAGTCCAGGTTCCTGATGTCAGTTTGTAGGGCTCCCCTGGGACTCTCAGGGCAGCACAAGTATGAGGTGGGGGCAGCTCCTGTCTGGGACTTATCCTTCGATGTTCCGATTTTTTGCACTCAGCTGCCCGCTCAGGGCCACAGGACTCGGAGCGCAAACATCGGCTCTTTTCCCTGGGAAAGAAAACTCACCAGTCCAGGTTCCTGATGTCAGTTTGTAGGGCTCCCCTGGGACTCTCAGGGCAGCACAAGTATGAGGTGGGGGCAGCTCCTGTCTGGGACTTATCCTTCGATGTTCCGATTTTTTGCAGTCAGCTGCCCGCTCAGGGCCACAGGACTCGGAGCGCAAACATCGGCTCTTTTCCCTGGGAAAGAAAACTCACCAGTCCAGGTTCCTGATGTCAGTTTGTAGGGCTCCCCTGGGACTCTCAGGGCAGCACAAGTATGAGGTGGGGGCAGCTCCTGTCTGGGACTTATCCTTCGATGTTCCGATTTTTTGCACTCAGCTGCCCGCTCAGGGCCACAGGACTCGGAGCGCAAACATCGGCTCTTTTCCCTGGGAAAGAAAACTCACCAGTCCAGGTTCCTGATGTCAGGTTGTAGGGCTCTTTTTGGACTCTCAGGGCAGCACAAGTATGAGGTAAGGGCAGCTCCTGTCTGGGATTTATCCTTCGATGTTCCGATTTTTTGCACTCAGCTGCCCGCTCAGGGCCACAGGACTCGGAGCGCAAACATCGGCTCTTTTCCCTGGGAAAGAAAACTCACCAGTCCAGGTTCCTGATGTCAGGTTGTAGGGCTCCCCTGGGACTCTCAGGGCAGCACAAGTATGAGGTGGGGGCAGCTCCTGTCTGGGACTTATCCTTCGATGTTCCGATTTTTTGCACTCAGCTGCCCGCTCAGGGCCACAGGACTCGGAGCGTAAACATCGGCTCTTTTCCCTGGGAAAGAAAACTCACCAGTCCAGGTTCCTGATGTCAGTTTGTAGGGCTCCCCTGGGACTCTCAGGGCAGCACAAGTATGAGGTGGGGGCAGCTCCTGTCTGGGACTTATCCTTCGATGTTCCGATTTTTTGCACTCAGCTGCCCGCTCAGGGCCACAGGACTCGGAGCGCAAACATCGGCTCTTTTCCCTGGGAAAGAAAACTCACCAGTCCAGGTTCCTGATGTCAGTTTGTAGGGCTCCCCTGGGACTCTCAGGGCAGCACAAGTATGAGGTGGGGGCAGCTCCTGTCTGGGACTTATCCTTCGATGTTCCGATTTTTTGCACTCAGCTGCCCGCTCAGGGCCACAGGACTCGGAGCGCAAACATCGGCTCTTTTCCCTGGGAAAGAAAACTCACCAGTCCAGGTTCCTGATGTCAGTTTGTAGGGCTCTTTTTGGACTCCCAGGGCAGCACAAGTATGAGGTGGGGGAAGCTCCTGTCTGGGACTTATCCTTCGATGTTCCGATTTTTTGCACTCAGCTGCCCGCTCAGGGCCACAGGACTCGGAGCGCAAACATCGACTCTTTTCCCTGGGAAAGAAAACTCACCAGTCCAGGTTCCTGATGTCAGTTTGTAGGGCTCCCCTGGGACTCTCAGGACAGCACAAGTATGAGGTGGAAGCAGCTCCTGTCTGGGACTTATCCTTCGATGTTCCGATTTTTTGCACTCAGCTGCCCGCTCAGGGCCACAGGACTCGGAGCGCAAACATCGGCTCTTTTCCCTGGGAAAGAAAACTCACCAGTCCAGGTTCCTGATGTCAGGTTGTAGGGCTCTTTTTGGACTCTCAGGGCAGCACAAGTATGAGGTAAGGGCAGCTCCTGTCTGGGATTTATCCTTCGATGTTCCGATTTTTTGCAGTCTGCTGCCCGCTCAGGGCCACAGGACTCGGAGCGCAAACATCGGCTCTTTTCCCTGGGAAAGAAAACTCACCAGTCCAGGTTCCTGATGTCAGTTTGTAGGGCTCCCCTGGGACTCTCAGGGCAGCACAAGTATGAGGTGGGGGCAGCTCCTGTCTGGGACTTATCCTTCGATGTTCCGATTTTTTGCACTCAGCTGCCCGCTCAGGGCCACAGGACTCGGAGCGCAAACATCGGCTCTTTTCCCTGGGAAAGAAAACTCACCAGTCCAGGTTCCTGATGTCAGTTTGTAGGGCTCCCCTGGGACTCTCAGGGCAGCACAAGTATGAGGTGGGGGCAGCTCCTGTCTGGGACTTATCCTTCGATGTTCCGATTTTTTGCACTCAGCTGCCCGCTCAGGGCCACAGGACTCGGAGCGCAAACATCGGCTCTTTTCCCTGGGAAAGAAAACTCACCAGTCCAGGTTCCTGATGTCAGTTTGTAGGGCTCCCCTGGGACTCTCAGGGCAGCACAAGTATGAGGTGGGGGCAGCTCCTGTCTGGGACTTATCCTTCGATGTTCCGATTTTTTGCACTCAGCTGCCCGCTCAGGGCCACAGGACTCGGAGCGCAAACATCGGCTCTTTTCCCTGGGAAAGAAAACTCACCAGTCCAGGTTCCTGATGTCAGGTTGTAGGGCTCTTTTTGGACTCTCAGGGCAGCACAAGTATGAGGTGGGGGCAGCTCCTGTCTGGGACTTATCCTTCGATGTTCCGATTTTTTTCACTCAGCTGCCCGCTCAGGGCCACAGGACTCGGAGCGCAAACATCGGCTCTTTTCCCTGGGAAAGAAAACTCACCAGTCCGGGTTCCTGATGTCAGTTTGTAGGGCTCCCCTGGGACTCTCAGGACAGCACAAGTATGAGGTGGAAGCAGCTCCTGTCTGGGACTTATCCTTCGATGTTCCGATTTTTTGCAGTCAGCTGCCCGCTCAGGGCCACAGGACTCGGAGCGCAAACATCGGCTCTTTTCCCTGGGAAAGAAAACTCACCAGTCCAGGTTCCTGATGTCAGTTTGTAGGGCTCCCCTGGGACTCTCAGGGCAGCACAAGTATGAGGTGGGGGCAGCTCCTGTCTGGGACTTATCCTTCGATGTTCCGATTTTTTGCACTCAGCTGCCCGCTCAGGGCCACAGGACTCGGAGCGCAAACATCGGCTCTTTTCCCTGGGAAAGAAAACTCACCAGTCCAGGTTCCTGATGTCAGTTTGTAGGGCTCCCCTGGGACTCTCAGGGCAGCACAAGTATGAGGTGGGGGCAGCTCCTGTCTGGGACTTATCCTTCGATGTTCCGATTTTTTGCACTCAGCTGCCCGCTCAGGGCCACAGGACTCGGAGCGCAAACATCGGCTCTTTTCCCTGGGAAAGAAAACTCACCAGTCCAGGTTCCTGATGTCAGTTTGTAGGGCTCCCCTGGGACTCTCAGGGCAGCAGAAGTATGAGGTGGGGGCAGCTCCTGTCTGGGACTTATCCTTCGATGTTCCGATTTTTTGCAGTCAGCTGCCCGCTCAGGGCCACAGGACTCGGAGCGCAAACATCGGCTCTTTTCCCTGGGAAAGAAAACTCACCAGTCCAGGTTCCTGATGTCAGTTTGTAGGGCTCCCCTGGGACTCTCAGGGCAGCACAAGTATGAGGTGGGGGCAGCTCCTGTCTGGGACTTATCCTTCGATGTTCGGATTTTTTGCACTCAGCTGCCCGCTCAGGGCCACAGGACTCGGAGCGCAAACATCGGCCCTTTTCCCTGGGAAAGAAAACTCACCAGTCCAGGTTCCTGATGTCAGGTTGTAGGGCTCTTTTTGGACTCTCAGGGCAGCACAAGTATGAGGTGGGGGCAGCTCCTGTCTGGGATTTATCCTTCGATGTTCCGATTTTTTGCAGTCAGCTGCCCGCTCAGGGCCACAGGACTCGGAGCGCAAACATCGGCTCTTTTCCCTGGGAAAGAAAACTCACCAGTCCAGGTTCCTGATGTCAGTTTGTAGGGCTCCCCTGGGACTCTCAGGGCAGCACAAGTATGAGGTGGGGGCAGCTCCTGTCTGGGACTTATCCTTCGATGTTCCGATTTTTTGCACTCAGCTGCCCGCTCAGGGCCACAGGACTCGGAGCGCAAACATCGACTCTTTTCCCTGGGAAAGAAAACTCACCAGTCCAGGTTCCTGATGTCAGTTTGTAGGGCTCCCCTGGGACTCTCAGGGCAGCACAAGTATGAGGTGGGGGCAGCTCCTGTCTGGGACTTATCCTTCGATGTTCCGATTTTTTGCACTCAGCTGCCCGCTCAGGGCCACAGGACTCGGAGCGCAAACATCGGCTCTTTTCCCTGGGAAAGAAAACTCACCAGTCCAGGTTCCTGATGTCAGTTTGTAGGGCTCCCCTGGGACTCTCAGGGCAGCACAAGTATGAGGTGGGGGCAGCTCCTGTCTGGGACTTATCCTTCGATGTTCCGATTTTTTGCACTCAGCTGCCCGCTCAGGGCCACAGGACTCGGAGCGCAAACATCGGCTCTTTTCCCTGGGAAAGAAAACTCACCAGTCCAGGTTCCTGATGTCAGTTTGTAGGGCTCCCCTGGGACTCTCAGGGCAGCACAAGTATGAGGTGGGGGCAGCTCCTGTCTGGGACTTATCCTTCGATGTTCCGATTTTTTGCACTCAGCTGCCCGCTCAGGGCCACAGGACTCGGAGCGCAAACATCGGCTCTTTTCCCTGGGAAAGAAAACTCACCAGTCCAGGTTCCTGATGTCAGGTTGTAGGGCTCTTTTTGGACTCTCAGGGCAGCACAAGTATGAGGTAAGGGCAGCTCCTGTCTGGGATTTATCCTTCGATGTTCCGATTTTTTGCAGTCTGCTGCCCGCTCAGGGCCACAGGACTCGGAGCGCAAACATCGGCTCTTTTCCCTGGGAAAGAAAACTCACCAGTCCAGGTTCCTGATGTCAGGTTGTAGGGCTCCCCTGGGACTCTCAGGGCAGCACAAGTATGAGGTGGGGGCAGCTCCTGTCTGGGACTTATCCTTCGATGTTCCGATTTTTTGCACTCAGCTGCCCGCTCAGGGCCACAGGACTCGGAGCGCAAACATCGGCTCTTTTCCCTGGGAAAGAAAACTCACCAGTCCAGGTTCCTGATGTCAGTTTGTAGGGCTCCCCTGGGACTCTCAGGGCAGCACAAGTATGAGGTGGGGGCAGCTCCTGTCTGGGACTTATCCTTCGATGTTCCGATTTTTTGCACTCAGCTGCCCGCTCAGGGCCACAGGACTCGGAGCGCAAACATCGGCTCTTTTCCCTGGGAAAGAAAACTCACCAGTCCAGGTTCCTGATGTCAGTTTGTAGGGCTCTTTTTGGACTCCCAGGGCAGCACAAGTATGAGGTGGGGGAAGCTCCTGTCTGGGACTTATCCTTCGATGTTCCGATTTTTTGCACTCAGCTGCCCGCTCAGGGCCACAGGACTCGGAGCGCAAACATCGACTCTTTTCCCTGGGAAAGTAAACTCACCAGTCCAGGTTACTGATGTCAGGTTGTAGGGCTCTTTTTGGACTCTCAGGGCAGCACAAGTATGAGGTGGGGGCAGCTCCGGTCTGGGACTTATTCTTCGATGTTCCGATTTTTTGCAGTCAGCTGCCCGCTCAGGGCCACAGGACTCGGGGCGCAAACATCGGCTCTTTTCCCTGGGAAAGAAAACTCACCAGTCCAGGTTCCTGATGTCAGGTTGTAGGGCTCCCCTGGGACTCTCAGGGCAGCACAAGTATGAGGTGGGGGCAGCTCCTGTCTGGGACTTATCCTTCGATGTTCCGATTTTTTGCAGTCAGCTGCCCGCTCAGGGCCACAGGACTCGGAGCGCAAACATCGGCTCTTTTCCCTGGGAAAGAAAACTCACCAGTCCAGGTTCCTGATGTCAGTTTGTAGGGCTCCCCTGGGACTCTCAGGGCAGCACAAGTATGAGGTGGGGGCAGCTCCTGTCTGGGACTTATCCTTCGATGTTCCGATTTTTTGCACTCAGCTGCCCGCTCAGGGCCACAGGACTCGGAGCGCAAACATCGGCTCTTTTCCCTGGGAAAGAAAACTCACCAGTCCAGGTTCCTGATGTCAGTTTGTAGGGCTCCCCTGGGACTCTCAGGGCAGCACAAGTATGAGGTGGGGGCAGCTCCTGTCTGGGACTTATCCTTCGATGTTCCGATTTTTTGCACTCAGCTGCCCGCTCAGGGCCACAGGACTCGGAGCGCAAACATCGGCTCTTTTCCCTGGGAAAGAAAACTCACCAGTCCAGGTTCCTGATGTCAGTTTGTAGGGCTCCCCTGGGACTCTCAGGACAGCACAAGTATGAGGTGGAAGCAGCTCATGTCTGGGACTTATCCTTCGATGTTCCGATTTTTTGCAGTCAGCTGCCCGCTCAGGGCCACAGGACTCGGAGCGCAAACATCGGCTCTTTTCCCTGGGAAAGAAAACTCACCAGTCCAGGTTCCTGATGTCAGTTTGTAGGGCTCCCCTGGGACTCTCAGGGCAGCACAAGTATGAGGTGGGGGCAGCTCCTGTCTGGGACTTATCCTTCGATGTTCCGATTTTTTGCAGTCAGCTGCCCGCTCAGGGCCACAGGACTCGGAGCGCAAACATCGGCTCTTTTCCCTGGGAAAGAAAACTCACCAGTCCAGGTTCCTGATGTCAGTTTGTAGGGCTCCCCTGGGACTCTCAGGGCAGCACAAGTATGAGGTGGGGGCAGCTCCTGTCTGGGACTTATCCTTCGATGTTCCGATTTTTTGCACTCAGCTGCCCGCTCAGGGCCACAGGACTCGGAGTGCAAACATCGGCTCTTTTCCCTGGGAAAGAAAACTCACCAGTCCAGGTTCCTGATGTCAGGTTGTAGGGCTCTTTTTGGACTCTCAGGGCAGCACAAGTATGAGGTGGGGGCAGCTCCTGTCTGGGACTTATCCTTCGATGTTCCGATTTTTTGCACTCAGCTGCCCGCTCAGGGCCACAGGACTCGGAGCGCAAACATCGGCTCTTTTCCCTGGGAAAGAAAACTCACCAGTCCGGGTTCCTGATGTCAGTTTGTAGGGCTCCCCTGGGACTCTCAGGACAGCACAAGTATGAGGTGGAAGCAGCTCCTGTCTGGGACTTATCCTTCGATGTTCCGATTTTTTGCAGTCAGCTGCCCGCTCAGGGCCACAGGACTCGGAGCGCAAACATCGGCTCTTTTCCCTGGGAAAGAAAACTCACCAGTCCAGGTTCCTGATGTCAGTTTGTAGGGCTCCCCTGGGACTCTCAGGGCAGCACAAGTATGAGGTGGGGGCAGCTCCTGTCTGGGACTTATCCTTCGATGTTCCGATTTTTTGCAGTCAGCTGCCCGCTCAGGGCCACAGGACTCGGAGCGCAAACATCGGCTCTTTTCCCTGGGAAAGAAAACTCACCAGTCCAGGTTCCTGATGTCAGTTTGTAGGGCTCCCCTGGGACTCTCAGGGCAGCACAAGTATGAGGTGGGGGCAGCTCCTGTCTGGGACTTATCCTTCGATGTTCCGATTTTTTGCACTCAGCTGCCCGCTCAGGGCCACAGGACTCGGAGCGCAAACATCGGCTCTTTTCCCTGGGAAAGAAAACTCACCAGTCCAGGTTCCTGATGTCAGTTTTTAGGGCTCCCCTGGGACTCTCAGGGCAGCACAAGTATGAGGTGGGGGCAGCTCCTGTCTGGGACTTATCCTTCGATGTTCGGATTTTTTGCAGTCAGCTGCCCGCTCAGGGCCACAGGACTCGGAGCGCAAACATCGGCTCTTTTCCCTGGGAAAGAAAACTCACCAGTCCAGGTTCCTGATGTCAGTTTGTAGGGCTCCCCTGGGACTCTCAGGGCAGCAGAAGTATGAGGTGGGGGCAGCTCCTGTCTGGGACTTATCCTTCGATGTTCGGATTTTTTGCACTCAGCTGCCCGCTCAGGGCCACAGGACTCGGAGCGCAAACATCGGCCCTTTTCCCTGGGAAAGAAAACTCACCAGTCCAGGTTCCTGATGTCAGGTTGTAGGGCTCTTTTTGGACTCTCAGGGCAGCACAAGTATGAGGTGGGGGCAGCTCCTGTCTGGGATTTATCCTTCGATGTTCCGATTTTTTGCAGTCAGCTGCCCGCTCAGGGCCACAGGACTCGGAGCGCAAACATCGGCTCTTTTCCCTGGGAAAGAAAACTCACCAGTCCAGGTTCCTGATGTCAGTTTGTAGGGCTCCCCTGGGACTCTCAGGGCAGCACAAGTATGAGGTGGGGGCAGCTCCTGTCTGGGACTTATCCTTCGATGTTCCGATTTTTTGCACTCAGCTGCCCGCTCAGGGCCACAGGACTCGGAGCGCAAACATCGGCTCTTTTCCCTGGGAAAGAAAACTCACCAGTCCAGGTTCCTGATGTCAGTTTGTAGGGCTCCCCTGGGACTCTCAGGGCAGCACAAGTATGAGGTGGGGGCAGCTCCTGTCTGGGACTTATCCTTCGATGTTCCGATTTTTTGCAGTCAGCTGCCCGCTCAGGGCCACAGGACTCGGAGCGCAAACATCGGCTCTTTTCCCTGGGAAAGAAAACTCACCAGTCCAGGTTCCTGATGTCAGTTTGTAGGGCTCCCCTGGGACTCTCAGGGCAGCACAAGTATGAGGTGGGGGCAGCTCCTGTCTGGGACTTATCCTTCGATGTTCCGATTTTTTGCACTCAGCTGCCCGCTCAGGGCCACAGGACTCGGAGCGCAAACATCGGCTCTTTTCCCTGGGAAAGAAAACTCACCAGTCCAGGTTCCTGATGTCAGGTTGTAGGGCTCTTTTTGGACTCTCAGGGCAGCACAAGTATGAGGTAAGGGCAGCTCCTGTCTGGGATTTATCCTTCGATGTTCCGATTTTTTGCACTCAGCTGCCCGCTCAGGGCCACAGGACTCGGAGCGCAAACATCGGCTCTTTTCCCTGGGAAAGAAAACTCACCAGTCCAGGTTCCTGATGTCAGGTTGTAGGGCTCCCCTGGGACTCTCAGGGCAGCACAAGTATGAGGTGGGGGCAGCTCCTGTCTGGGACTTATCCTTCGATGTTCCGATTTTTTGCACTCAGCTGCCCGCTCAGGGCCACAGGACTCGGAGCGTAAACATCGGCTCTTTTCCCTGGGAAAGAAAACTCACCAGTCCAGGTTCCTGATGTCAGTTTGTAGGGCTCCCCTGGGACTCTCAGGGCAGCACAAGTATGAGGTGGGGGCAGCTCCTGTCTGGGACTTATCCTTCGATGTTCCGATTTTTTGCACTCAGCTGCCCGCTCAGGGCCACAGGACTCGGAGCGCAAACATCGGCTCTTTTCCCTGGGAAAGAAAACTCACCAGTCCAGGTTCCTGATGTCAGTTTGTAGGGCTCCCCTGGGACTCTCAGGGCAGCACAAGTATGAGGTGGGGGCAGCTCCTGTCTGGGACTTATCCTTCGATGTTCCGATTTTTTGCACTCAGCTGCCCGCTCAGGGCCACAGGACTCGGAGCGCAAACATCGGCTCTTTTCCCTGGGAAAGAAAACTCACCAGTCCAGGTTCCTGATGTCAGTTTGTAGGGCTCTTTTTGGACTCCCAGGGCAGCACAAGTATGAGGTGGGGGAAGCTCCTGTCTGGGACTTATCCTTCGATGTTCCGATTTTTTGCACTCAGCTGCCCGCTCAGGGCCACAGGACTCGGAGCGCAAACATCGACTCTTTTCCCTGGGAAAGAAAACTCACCAGTCCAGGTTCCTGATGTCAGTTTGTAGGGCTCCCCTGGGACTCTCAGGACAGCACAAGTATGAGGTGGAAGCAGCTCCTGTCTGGGACTTATCCTTCGATGTTCCGATTTTTTGCACTCAGCTGCCCGCTCAGGGCCACAGGACTCGGAGCGCAAACATCGGCTCTTTTCCCTGGGAAAGAAAACTCACCAGTCCAGGTTCCTGATGTCAGGTTGTAGGGCTCTTTTTGGACTCTCAGGGCAGCACAAGTATGAGGTAAGGGCAGCTCCTGTCTGGGATTTATCCTTCGATGTTCCGATTTTTTGCAGTCTGCTGCCCGCTCAGGGCCACAGGACTCGGAGCGCAAACATCGGCTCTTTTCCCTGGGAAAGAAAACTCACCAGTCCAGGTTCCTGATGTCAGGTTGTAGGGCTCCCCTGGGACTCTCAGGGCAGCACAAGTATGAGGTGGGGGCAGCTCCTGTCTGGGACTTATCCTTCGATGTTCCGATTTTTTGCACTCAGCTGCCCGCTCAGGGCCACAGGACTCGGAGCGTAAACATCGGCTCTTTTCCCTGGGAAAGAAAACTCACCAGTCCAGGTTCCTGATGTCAGTTTGTAGGGCTCCCCTGGGACTCTCAGGGCAGCACAAGTATGAGGTGGGGGCAGCTCCTGTCTGGGACTTATCCTTCGATGTTCCGATTTTTTGCACTCAGCTGCCCGCTCAGGGCCACAGGACTCGGAGCGCAAACATCGGCTCTTTTCCCTGGGAAAGAAAACTCACCAGTCCAGGTTCCTGATGTCAGTTTGTAGGGCTCCCCTGGGACTCTCAGGGCAGCACAAGTATGAGGTGGGGGCAGCTCCTGTCTGGGACTTATCCTTCGATGTTCCGATTTTTTGCACTCAGCTGCCCGCTCAGGGCCACAGGACTCGGAGCGCAAACATCGGCTCTTTTCCCTGGGAAAGAAAACTCACCAGTCCAGGTTCCTGATGTCAGTTTGTAGGGCTCTTTTTGGACTCCCAGGGCAGCACAAGTATGAGGTGGGGGAAGCTCCTGTCTGGGACTTATCCTTCGATGTTCGGATTTTTTGCACTCAGCTGCCCGCTCAGGGCCACAGGACTCGGAGCGCAAACATCGACTCTTTTCCCTGGGAAAGTAAACTCACCAGTCCAGGTTACTGATGTCAGGTTGTAGGGCTCTTTTTGGACTCTCAGGGCAGCACAAGTATGAGGTGGGGGCAGCTCCGGTCTGGGACTTATTCTTCGATGTTCCGATTTTTTGCAGTCAGCTGCCCGCTCAGGGCCACAGGACTCGGGGCGCAAACATCGGCTCTTTTCCCTGGGAAAGAAAACTCACCAGTCCAGGTTCCTGATGTCAGGTTGTAGGGCTCCCCTGGGACTCTCAGGGCAGCACAAGTATGAGGTGGGGGCAGCTCCTGTCTGGGACTTATCCTTCGATGTTCCGATTTTTTGCAGTCAGCTGCCCGCTCAGGGCCACAGGACTCGGAGCGCAAACATCGGCTCTTTTCCCTGGGAAAGAAAACTCACCAGTCCAGGTTCCTGATGTCAGTTTGTAGGGCTCCCCTGGGACTCTCAGGGCAGCACAAGTATGAGGTGGGGGCAGCTCCTGTCTGGGACTTATCCTTCGATGTTCCGATTTTTTGCACTCAGCTGCCCGCTCAGGGCCACAGGACTCGGAGCGCAAACATCGGCTCTTTTCCCTGGGAAAGAAAACTCACCAGTCCAGGTTCCTGATGTCAGTTTGTAGGGCTCCCCTGGGACTCTCAGGGCAGCACAAGTATGAGGTGGGGGCAGCTCCTGTCTGGGACTTATCCTTCGATGTTCCGATTTTTTGCACTCAGCTGCCCGCTCAGGGCCACAGGACTCGGAGCGCAAACATCGGCTCTTTTCCCTGGGAAAGAAAACTCACCAGTCCAGGTTCCTGATGTCAGTTTGTAGGGCTCCCCTGGGACTCTCAGGACAGCACAAGTATGAGGTGGAAGCAGCTCATGTCTGGGACTTATCCTTCGATGTTCCGATTTTTTGCAGTCAGCTGCCCGCTCAGGGCCACAGGACTCGGAGCGCAAACATCGGCTCTTTTCCCTGGGAAAGAAAACTCACCAGTCCAGGTTCCTGATGTCAGTTTGTAGGGCTCCCCTGGGACTCTCAGGGCAGCACAAGTATGAGGTGGGGGCAGCTCCTGTCTGGGACTTATCCTTCGATGTTCCGATTTTTTGCAGTCAGCTGCCCGCTCAGGGCCACAGGACTCGGAGCGCAAACATCGGCTCTTTTCCCTGGGAAAGAAAACTCACCAGTCCAGGTTCCTGATGTCAGTTTGTAGGGCTCCCCTGGGACTCTCAGGGCAGCACAAGTATGAGGTGGGGGCAGCTCCTGTCTGGGACTTATCCTTCGATGTTCCGATTTTTTGCACTCAGCTGCCCGCTCAGGGCCACAGGACTCGGAGTGCAAACATCGGCTCTTTTCCCTGGGAAAGAAAACTCACCAGTCCAGGTTCCTGATGTCAGGTTGTAGGGCTCTTTTTGGACTCTCAGGGCAGCACAAGTATGAGGTGGGGGCAGCTCCTGTCTGGGACTTATCCTTCGATGTTCCGATTTTTTGCACTCAGCTGCCCGCTCAGGGCCACAGGACTCGGAGCGCAAACATCGGCTCTTTTCCCTGGGAAAGAAAACTCACCAGTCCGGGTTCCTGATGTCAGTTTGTAGGGCTCCCCTGGGACTCTCAGGACAGCACAAGTATGAGGTGGAAGCAGCTCCTGTCTGGGACTTATCCTTCGATGTTCCGATTTTTTGCAGTCAGCTGCCCGCTCAGGGCCACAGGACTCGGAGCGCAAACATCGGCTCTTTTCCCTGGGAAAGAAAACTCACCAGTCCAGGTTCCTGATGTCAGTTTGTAGGGCTCCCCTGGGACTCTCAGGGCAGCACAAGTATGAGGTGGGGGCAGCTCCTGTCTGGGACTTATCCTTCGATGTTCCGATTTTTTGCACTCAGCTGCCCGCTCAGGGCCACAGGACTCGGAGCGCAAACATCGGCTCTTTTCCCTGGGAAAGAAAACTCACCAGTCCAGGTTCCTGATGTCAGTTTGTAGGGCTCCCCTGGGACTCTCAGGGCAGCACAAGTATGAGGTGGGGGCAGCTCCTGTCTGGGACTTATCCTTCGATGTTCCGATTTTTTGCACTCAGCTGCCCGCTCAGGGCCACAGGACTCGGAGCGCAAACATCGGCTCTTTTCCCTGGGAAAGAAAACTCACCAGTCCAGGTTCCTGATGTCAGTTTGTAGGGCTCCCCTGGGACTCTCAGGGCAGCACAAGTATGAGGTGGGGGCAGCTCCTGTCTGGGACTTATCCTTCGATGTTCGGATTTTTTGCACTCAGCTGCCCGCTCAGGGCCACAGGACTCGGAGCGCAAACATCGGCCCTTTTCCCTGGGAAAGAAAACTCACCAGTCCAGGTTCCTGATGTCAGGTTGTAGGGCTCTTTTTGGACTCTCAGGGCAGCACAAGTATGAGGTGGGGGCAGCTCCTGTCTGGGATTTATCCTTCGATGTTCCGATTTTTTGCAGTCAGCTGCCCGCTCAGGGCCACAGGACTCGGAGCGCAAACATCGGCTCTTTTCCCTGGGAAAGAAAACTCACCAGTCCAGGTTCCTGATGTCAGTTTGTAGGGCTCCCCTGGGACTCTCAGGGCAGCACAAGTATGAGGTGGGGGCAGCTCCTGTCTGGGACTTATCCTTCGATGTTCCGATTTTTTGCACTCAGCTGCCCGCTCAGGGCCACAGGACTCGGAGCGCAAACATCGGCTCTTTTCCCTGGGAAAGAAAACTCACCAGTCCAGGTTCCTGATGTCAGTTTGTAGGGCTCCCCTGGGACTCTCAGGGCAGCACAAGTATGAGGTGGGGGCAGCTCCTGTCTGGGACTTATCCTTCGATGTTCCGATTTTTTGCAGTCAGCTGCCCGCTCAGGGCCACAGGACTCGGAGCGCAAACATCGGCTCTTTTCCCTGGGAAAGAAAACTCACCAGTCCAGGTTCCTGATGTCAGTTTGTAGGGCTCCCCTGGGACTCTCAGGGCAGCACAAGTATGAGGTGGGGGCAGCTCCTGTCTGGGACTTATCCTTCGATGTTCCGATTTTTTGCACTCAGCTGCCCGCTCAGGGCCACAGGACTCGGAGCGCAAACATCGGCTCTTTTCCCTGGGAAAGAAAACTCACCAGTCCAGGTTCCTGATGTCAGGTTGTAGGGCTCTTTTTGGACTCTCAGGGCAGCACAAGTATGAGGTAAGGGCAGCTCCTGTCTGGGATTTATCCTTCGATGTTCCGATTTTTTGCACTCAGCTGCCCGCTCAGGGCCACAGGACTCGGAGCGCAAACATCGGCTCTTTTCCCTGGGAAAGAAAACTCACCAGTCCAGGTTCCTGATGTCAGGTTGTAGGGCTCCCCTGGGACTCTCAGGGCAGCACAAGTATGAGGTGGGGGCAGCTCCTGTCTGGGACTTATCCTTCGATGTTCCGATTTTTTGCACTCAGCTGCCCGCTCAGGGCCACAGGACTCGGAGCGTAAACATCGGCTCTTTTCCCTGGGAAAGAAAACTCACCAGTCCAGGTTCCTGATGTCAGTTTGTAGGGCTCCCCTGGGACTCTCAGGGCAGCACAAGTATGAGGTGGGGGCAGCTCCTGTCTGGGACTTATCCTTCGATGTTCCGATTTTTTGCACTCAGCTGCCCGCTCAGGGCCACAGGACTCGGAGCGCAAACATCGGCTCTTTTCCCTGGGAAAGAAAACTCACCAGTCCAGGTTCCTGATGTCAGTTTGTAGGGCTCCCCTGGGACTCTCAGGGCAGCACAAGTATGAGGTGGGGGCAGCTCCTGTCTGGGACTTATCCTTCGATGTTCCGATTTTTTGCACTCAGCTGCCCGCTCAGGGCCACAGGACTCGGAGCGCAAACATCGGCTCTTTTCCCTGGGAAAGAAAACTCACCAGTCCAGGTTCCTGATGTCAGTTTGTAGGGCTCCCCTGGGACTCTCAGGACAGCACAAGTATGAGGTGGAAGCAGCTCCTGTCTGGGACTTATCCTTCGATGTTCCGATTTTTTGCACTCACCTGCCCGCTCAGGGCCACAGGACTCGGAGCGCAAACATCGGCTCTTTTCCCTGGGAAAGAAAACTCACCAGTCCAGGTTCCTGATGTCAGTTTGTAGGGCTCTTTTTGGACTCCCAGGGCAGCACAAGTATGAGGTGGGGGAAGCTCCTGTCTGGGACTTATCCTTCGATGTTCCGATTTTTTGCACTCAGCTGCCCGCTCAGGGCCACAGGACTCGGAGCGCAAACATCGACTCTTTTCCCTGGGAAAGAAAACTCACCAGTCCAGGTTCCTGATGTCAGTTTGTAGGGCTCCCCTGGGACTCTCAGGACAGCACAAGTATGAGGTGGAAGCAGCTCCTGTCTGGGACTTATCCTTCGATGTTCCGATTTTTTGCACTCAGCTGCCCGCTCAGGGCCACAGGACTCGGAGCGCAAACATCGGCTCTTTTCCCTGGGAAAGAAAACTCACCAGTCCAGGTTCCTGATGTCAGGTTGTAGGGCTCTTTTTGGACTCTCAGGGCAGCACAAGTATGAGGTGGGGGAAGCTCCTGTCTGGGACTTATCCTTCGATGTTCCGATTTTTTGCACTCAGCTGCCCGCTCAGGGCCACAGGACTTGGAGCGCAAACATCGGCTCTTTTCCCTGGGAAAGAAAACTCACCAGTCCAGGTTCCTGATGTCAGTTTGTAGGGCTCCCCTGGGACTCTCAGGACAGCACAAGTATGAGGTGGAAGCAGCTCCTGTCTGGGACTTATCCTTCGATGTTCCGATTTTTTGCACTCAGCTGCCCGCTCAGGGCCACAGGACTCGGAGCGCAAACATCGGCTCTTTTCCCTGGGAAAGAAAACTCACCAGTCCAGGTTCCTGATGTCAGTTTGTAGGGCTCCCCTGGGACTCTCAGGGCAGCACAAGTATGAGGTGGGGGCAGCTCCTGTCTGGGACTTATCCTTCGATGTTCCGATTTTTTGCACTCAGCTGCCCGCTCAGGGCCACAGGACTCGGAGCGCAAACATCGGCTCTTTTCCCTGGGAAAGAAAACTCACCAGTCCAGGTTCCTGATGTCAGTTTGTAGGGCTCCCCTGGGACTCTCAGGGCAGCACAAGTATGAGGTGGGGGCAGCTCCTGTCTGGGACTTATCCTTCGATGTTCCGATTTTTTGCACTCAGCTGCCCGCTCAAGGCCACAGGACTCGGAGCGCAAACATCGGCTCTTTTCCCTGGGAAAGAAAACTCACCAGTCCAGGTTCCTGATGTCAGTTTGTAGGGCTCCCCTGGGACTCTCTGGGTAGCACAAGTATGAGGTGGGGGCAGCTCCTGTCTGGGACTTATCCTTCGATGTTCGGATTTTTTGCACTCAGCTGCCCGCTCAGGGCCACAGGACTCGGAGCGCAAACATCGGCTCTTTTCCCTGGGAAAGAAAACTCACCAGTCCAGGTTCCTGATGTCATTTTGTAGGGCTCCCCTGGGACTCTCAGGGCAGCACAAGTATGAGGTGGGGGCAGCTCCTGTCTGGGACTTATCCTTCGATGTTCCGATTTTTTGCACTCAGCTGCCCGCTCAGGGCCACAGGACTCGGAGCGCAAACATCGGCTCTTTTCCCTGGGAAAGAAAACTCACCAGTCCAGGTTCCTGATGTCAGTTTGTAGGGCTCCCCTGGGACTCTCAGGGCAGCACAAGTATGAGGTGGGGGCAGCTCCTGTCTGGGACTTATCCTTCGATGTTCCGATTTTTTGCACTCAGCTGCCCGCTCAGGGCCACAGGACTTGGAGCGCAAACATCGGCTCTTTTCCCTGGGAAAGAAAACTCACCAGTCCAGGTTCCTGATGTCAGTTTGTAGGGCTCTTTTTGGACTCTCAGGGCAGCACAAGTATGAGGTGGGGGAAGCTCCTGTCTGGGACTTATCCTTCGATGTTCCGATTTTTTGCACTCAGCTGCCCGCTCAGGGCCACAGGACTCGGAGCGCAAACATCGGCTCTTTTCCCTGGGAAAGAAAACTCACCAGTCCAGGTTCCTGATGTCAGTTTGTAGGGCTCCCCTGGGACTCTCAGGACAGCACAAGTATGAGGTGGAAGCAGCTCCTGTCTGGGACTTATCCTTCGATGTTCGGATTTTTTGCACTCAGCTGCCCGCTCAGGGCCACAGGACTCGGAGCGCAAACATCAGCTCTTTTCCCTGGGAAAGAAAACTCACCAGTCCAGGTTCCTGATGTCAGTTTGTAGGGCTCCCCTGGGACTCTCAGGGCAGCACAAGTATGAGGTGGGGGCAGCTCCTGTCTGGGACTTATCCTTCGATGTTCCGATTTTTTGCACTCAGCTGCCCGCTCAGGGCCACAGGACTCGGAGCGCAAACATCGGCTCTTTTCCCTGGGAAAGAAAACTCACCAGTCCAGGTTCCTGATGTCAGTTTGTAGGGCTCCCCTGGGACTGTCAGGGCAGCACAAGTATGAGGTGGGGGCAGCTCCTGTCTGGGACTTATCCTTCGATGTTCGGATTTTTTGCACTCAGCTGCCCGCTCAGGGCCACAGGACTCGGAGCGCAAACATCGGCCCTTTTCCCTGGGAAAGAAAACTCACCAGTCCAGGTTCCTGATGTCAGGTTGTAGGGCTCTTTTTGGACTCTCAGGGCAGCACAAGTATGAGGTGGGGGCAGCTCCTGTCTGGGATTTATCCTTCGATGTTCCGATTTTTTGCAGTCAGCTGCCCGCTCAGGGCCACAGGACTCGGAGCGCAAACATCGGCTCTTTTCCCTGGGAAAGAAAACTCACCAGTCCAGGCTCCTGATGTCAGTTTGTAGGGCTCCCCTGGGACTCTCAGGGCAGCACAAGTATGAGGTGGGGGCAGCTCCTGTCTGGGACTTATCCTTCGATGTTCCGATTTTTTGCACTCAGCTGCCCGCTCAGGGCCACAGGACTCGGAGCGCAAACATCGGCTCTTTTCCCTGGGAAAGAAAACTCACCAGTCCAGGTTCCTGATGTCAGTTTGTAGGGCTCCCCTGGGACTCTCAGGGCAGCACAAGTATGAGGTGGGGGCAGCTCCTGTCTGGGACTTATCCTTCGATGTTCCGATTTTTTGCACTCAGCTGCCCGCTCAGGGCCACAGGACTCGGAGCGCAAACATCGGCTCTTTTCCCTGGGAAAGAAAACTCACCAGTCCAGGTTCCTGATGTCAGTTTGTAGGGCTCCCCTGGGACTCTCAGGGCAGCACAAGTATGAGGTGGGGGCAGCTCCTGTCTGGGACTTATCCTTCGATGTTCCGATTTTTTGCACTCAGCTGCCCGCTCAGGGCCACAGGACTCGGAGCGCAAACATCGGCTCTTTTCCCTGGGAAAGAAAACTCACCAGTCCAGGTTCCTGATGTCAGTTTGTAGGGCTCCCCTGGGACTCTCAGGGCAGCACAAGTATGAGGTGGGGGCAGCTCCTGTCTGGGACTTATCCTTCGATGTTCCGATTTTTTGCACTCAGCTACCCGCTCAGGGCCACAGGACTCGGAGCGCAAACATCGGCTCTTTTCCCTGGGAAAGAAAACTCACCAGTCCAGGTTCCTGATGTCAGGTTGTAGGGCTCTTTTTGGACTCTCAGGGCAGCACAAGTATGAGGTAAGGGCAGCTCCTGTCTGGGATTTATCCTTCGATGTTCCGATTTTTTGCAGTCTGCTGCCCGCTCAGGGCCACAGGACTCGGAGCGCAAACATCGGCTCTTTTCCCTGGGAAAGAAAACTCACCAGTCCAGGTTCCTGATGTCAGGTTGTAGGGCTCCCCTGGGACTCTCAGGGCAGCACAAGTATGAGGTGGGGGCAGCTCCTGTCTGGGACTTATCCTTCGATGTTCCGATTTTTTGCACTCAGCTGCCCGCTCAGGGCCACAGGACTCGGAGCGTAAACATCGGCTCTTTTCCCTGGGAAAGAAAACTCACCAGTCCAGGTTCCTGATGTCAGTTTGTAGGGCTCCCCTGGGACTCTCAGGGCAGCACAAGTATGAGGTGGGGGCAGCTCCTGTCTGGGACTTATCCTTCGATGTTCCGATTTTTTGCACTCAGCTGCCCGCTCAGGGCCACAGGACTCGGAGCGTAAACATCGGCTCTTTTCCCTGGGAAAGAAAACTCACCAGTCCAGGTTCCTGATGTCAGTTTGTAGGGCTCCCCTGGGACTCTCAGGGCAGCACAAGTATGAGGTGGGGGCAGCTCCTGTCTGGGACTTATCCTTCGATGTTCCGATTTTTTGCACTCAGCTGCCCGCTCAGGGCCACAGGACTCGGAGCGCAAACATCGGCTCTTTTCCCTGGGAAAGAAAACTCACCAGTCCAGGTTCCTGATGTCAGTTTGTAGGGCTCTTTTTGGACTCCCAGGGCAGCACAAGTATGAGGTGGGGGAAGCTCCTGTCTGGGACTTATCCTTCGATGTTCCGATTTTTTGCACTCAGCTGCCCGCTCAGGGCCACAGGACTCGGAGCGCAAACATCGACTCTTTTCCCTGGGAAAGAAAACTCACCAGTCCAGGTTCCTGATGTCAGGTTGTAGGGCTCTTTTTGGACTCTCAGGGCAGCACAAGTATGAGGTGGGGGCAGCTCCGGTCTGGGACTTATCCTTCGATGTTCCGATTTTTTGCACTCAGCTGCCCGCTCAAGGCCACAGGACTCGGAGCGCAAACATCGGCTCTTTTCCCTGGGAAAGAAAACTCACCAGTCCAGGTTCCTGATGTCAGTTTGTAGGGCTCCCCTGGGACTCTCTGGGTAGCACAAGTATGAGGTGGGGGCAGCTCCTGTCTGGGACTTATCCTTCGATGTTCGGATTTTTTGCACTCAGCTGCCCGCTCAGGGCCACAGGACTCGGAGCGCAAACATCGGCTCTTTTCCCTGGGAAAGAAAACTCACCAGTCCAGGTTCCTGATGTCATTTTGTAGGGCTCCCCTGGGACTCTCAGGGCAGCACAAGTATGAGGTGGGGGCAGCTCCTGTCTGGGACTTATCCTTCGATGTTCCGATTTTTTGCACTCAGCTGCCCGCTCAGGGCCACAGGACTCGGAGCGCAAACATCGGCTCTTTTCCCTGGGAAAGAAAACTCACCAGTCCAGGTTCCTGATGTCAGTTTGTAGGGCTCCCCTGGGACTCTCAGGGCAGCACAAGTATGAGGTGGGGGCAGCTCCTGTCTGGGACTTATCCTTCGATGTTCCGATTTTTTGCACTCAGCTGCCCGCTCAGGGCCACAGGACTTGGAGCGCAAACATCGGCTCTTTTCCCTGGGAAAGAAAACTCACCAGTCCAGGTTCCTGATGTCAGTTTGTAGGGCTCTTTTTGGACTCTCAGGGCAGCACAAGTATGAGGTGGGGGAAGCTCCTGTCTGGGACTTATCCTTCGATGTTCCGATTTTTTGCACTCAGCTGCCCGCTCAGGGCCACAGGACTCGGAGCGCAAACATCGGCTCTTTTCCCTGGGAAAGAAAACTCACCAGTCCAGGTTCCTGATGTCAGTTTGTAGGGCTCCCCTGGGACTCTCAGGACAGCACAAGTATGAGGTGGAAGCAGCTCCTGTCTGGGACTTATCCTTCGATGTTCGGATTTTTTGCACTCAGCTGCCCGCTCAGGGCCACAGGACTCGGAGCGCAAACATCAGCTCTTTTCCCTGGGAAAGAAAACTCACCAGTCCAGGTTCCTGATGTCAGTTTGTAGGGCTCCCCTGGGACTCTCAGGGCAGCACAAGTATGAGGTGGGGGCAGCTCCTGTCTGGGACTTATCCTTCGATGTTCCGATTTTTTGCACTCAGCTGCCCGCTCAGGGCCACAGGACTCGGAGCGCAAACATCGGCTCTTTTCCCTGGGAAAGAAAACTCACCAGTCCAGGTTCCTGATGTCAGTTTGTAGGGCTCCCCTGGGACTCTCAGGGCAGCACAAGTATGAGGTGGGGGCAGCTCCTGTCTGGGACTTATCCTTTGATGTTCGGATTTTTTGCACTCAGCTGCCCGCTCAGGGCCACAGGACTCGGAGCGCAAACATCGGCCCTTTTCCCTGGGAAAGAAAACTCACCAGTCCAGGTTCCTGATGTCAGGTTGTAGGGCTCTTTTTGGACTCTCAGGGCAGCACAAGTATGAGGTGGGGGCAGCTCCTGTCTGGGATTTATCCTTCGATGTTCCGATTTTTTGCAGTCAGCTGCCCGCTCAGGGCCACAGGACTCGGAGCGCAAACATCGGCTCTTTTCCCTGGGAAAGAAAACTCACCAGTCCAGGTTCCTGATGTCAGTTTGTAGGGCTCCCCTGGGACTCTCAGGGCAGCACAAGTATGAGGTGGGGGCAGCTCCTGTCTGGGACTTATCCTTCGATGTTCCGATTTTTTGCACTCAGCTGCCCGCTCAGGGCCACAGGACTCGGAGCGCAAACATCGGCTCTTTTCCCTGGGAAAGAAAACTCACCAGTCCAGGTTCCTGATGTCAGTTTGTAGGGCTCCCCTGGGACTCTCAGGGCAGCACAAGTATGAGGTGGGGGCAGCTCCTGTCTGGGACTTATCCTTCGATGTTCCGATTTTTTGCACTCAGCTGCCCGCTCAGGGCCACAGGACTCGGAGCGCAAACATCGGCTCTTTTCCCTGGGAAAGAAAACTCACCAGTCCAGGTTCCTGATGTCAGTTTGTAGGGCTCCCCTGGGACTCTCAGGGCAGCACAAGTATGAGGTGGGGGCAGCTCCTGTCTGGGACTTATCCTTCGATGTTCCGATTTTTTGCACTCAGCTGCCCGCTCAGGGCCACAGGACTCGGAGCGCAAACATCGGCTCTTTTCCCTGGGAAAGAAAACTCACCAGTCCAGGTTCCTGATGTCAGTTTGTAGGGCTCCCCTGGGACTCTCAGGGCAGCACAAGTATGAGGTGGGGGCAGCTCCTGTCTGGGACTTATCCTTCGATGTTCCGATTTTTTGCACTCAGCTACCCGCTCAGGGCCACAGGACTCGGAGCGCAAACATCGGCTCTTTTCCCTGGGAAAGAAAACTCACCAGTCCAGGTTCCTGATGTCAGGTTGTAGGGCTCTTTTTGGACTCTCAGGGCAGCACAAGTATGAGGTAAGGGCAGCTCCTGTCTGGGATTTATCCTTCGATGTTCCGATTTTTTGCAGTCTGCTGCCCGCTCAGGGCCACAGGACTCGGAGCGCAAACATCGGCTCTTTTCCCTGGGAAAGAAAACTCACCAGTCCAGGTTCCTGATGTCAGGTTGTAGGGCTCCCCTGGGACTCTCAGGGCAGCACAAGTATGAGGTGGGGGCAGCTCCTGTCTGGGACTTATCCTTCGATGTTCCGATTTTTTGCACTCAGCTGCCCGCTCAGGGCCACAGGACTCGGAGCGTAAACATCGGCTCTTTTCCCTGGGAAAGAAAACTCACCAGTCCAGGTTCCTGATGTCAGTTTGTAGGGCTCCCCTGGGACTCTCAGGGCAGCACAAGTATGAGGTGGGGGCAGCTCCTGTCTGGGACTTATCCTTCGATGTTCCGATTTTTTGCACTCAGCTGCCCGCTCAGGGCCACAGGACTCGGAGCGTAAACATCGGCTCTTTTCCCTGGGAAAGAAAACTCACCAGTCCAGGTTCCTGATGTCAGTTTGTAGGGCTCCCCTGGGACTCTCAGGGCAGCACAAGTATGAGGTGGGGGCAGCTCCTGTCTGGGACTTATCCTTCGATGTTCCGATTTTTTGCACTCAGCTGCCCGCTCAGGGCCACAGGACTCGGAGCGCAAACATCGGCTCTTTTCCCTGGGAAAGAAAACTCACCAGTCCAGGTTCCTGATGTCAGTTTGTAGGGCTCTTTTTGGACTCCCAGGGCAGCACAAGTATGAGGTGGGGGAAGCTCCTGTCTGGGACTTATCCTTCGATGTTCCGATTTTTTGCACTCAGCTGCCCGCTCAGGGCCACAGGACTCGGAGCGCAAACATCGACTCTTTTCCCTGGGAAAGAAAACTCACCAGTCCAGGTTCCTGATGTCAGGTTGTAGGGCTCTTTTTGGACTCTCAGGGCAGCACAAGTATGAGGTGGGGGCAGCTCCGGTCTGGGACTTATTCTTCGATGTTCCGATTTTTTGCAGTCAGCTGCCCGCTCAGGGCCACAGGACTCGGGGCGCAAACATCGGCTCTTTTCCCTGGGAAAGAAAACTCACCAGTCCAGGTTCCTGATGTCAGGTTGTAGGGCTCCCCTGGGACTCTCAGGGCAGCACAAGTATGAGGTGGGGGCAGCTCCTGTCTGGGACTTATCCTTCGATGTTCCGATTTTTTGCACTCAGCTGCCCGCTCAGGGCCACAGGACTCGGAGCGCAAACATCGGCTCTTTTCCCTGGGAAAGAAAACTCACCAGTCCAGGTTCCTGATGTCAGTTTGTAGGGCTCCCCTGGGACTCTCAGGGCAGCACAAGTATGAGGTGGGGGCAGCTCCTGTCTGGGACTTATCCTTCGATGTTCCGATTTTTTGCACTCAGCTGCCCGCTCAGGGCCACAGGACTCGGAGCGCAAACATCGGCTCTTTTCCCTGGGAAAGAAAACTCACCAGTCCAGGTTCCTGATGTCAGTTTGTAGGGCTCCCCTGGGACTCTCAGGGCAGCACAAGTATGAGGTGGGGGCAGCTCCTGTCTGGGACTTATCCTTCGATGTTCCGATTTTTTGCACTCAGCTGCCCGCTCAGGGCCACAGGACTCGGAGCGCAAACATCGGCTCTTTTCCCTGGGAAAGAAAACTCACCAGTCCAGGTTCCTGATGTCAGTTTGTAGGGCTCCCCTGGGACTCTCAGGGCAGCACAAGTATGAGGTGGGGGCAGCTCCTGTCTGGGACTTATCCTTCGATGTTCCGATTTTTTGCACTCAGCTGCCCGCTCAGGGCCACAGGACTCGGAGCGCAAACATCGGCTCTTTTCCCTGGGAAAGAAAACTCACCAGTCCAGGTTCCTGATGTCAGTTTGTAGGGCTCCCCTGGGACTCTCAGGACAGCACAAGTATGAGGTGGAAGCAGCTCATGTCTGGGACTTATCCTTCGATGTTCCGATTTTTTGCAGTCAGCTGCCCGCTCAGGGCCACAGGACTCGGAGCGCAAACATCGGCTCTTTTCCCTGGGAAAGAAAACTCACCAGTCCAGGTTCCTGATGTCAGTTTGTAGGGCTCCCCTGGGACTCTCAGGGCAGCACAAGTATGAGGTGGGGGCAGCTCCTGTCTGGGACTTATCCTTCGATGTTCCGATTTTTTGCAGTCAGCTGCCCGCTCAGGGCCACAGGACTCGGAGCGCAAACATCGGCTCTTTTCCCTGGGAAAGAAAACTCACCAGTCCAGGTTCCTGATGTCAGTTTGTAGGGCTCCCCTGGGACTCTCAGGGCAGCACAAGTATGAGGTGGGGGCAGCTCCTGTCTGGGACTTATCCTTCGATGTTCCGATTTTTTGCACTCAGCTGCCCGCTCAGGGCCACAGGACTCGGAGCGCAAACATCGGCTCTTTTCCCTGGGAAAGAAAACTCACCAGTCCAGGTTCCTGATGTCAGGTTGTAGGGCTCTTTTTGGACTCTCAGGGCAGCACAAGTATGAGGTGGGGGCAGCTCCTGTCTGGGACTTATCCTTCGATGTTCCGATTTTTTGCACTCAGCTGCCCGCTCAGGGCCACAGGACTCGGAGCGCAAACATCGGCTCTTTTCCCTGGGAAAGAAAACTCACCAGTCCAGGTTCCTGATGTCAGTTTGTAGGGCTCCCCTGGGACTCTCAGGGCAGCACAAGTATGAGGTGGGGGCAGCTCCTGTCTGGGACTTATCCTTCGATGTTTCGATTTTTTGCACTCAGCTGCCCGCTCAGGGCCACAGGACTCGGAGCGCAAACATCGGCTCTTTTCCCTGGGAAAGAAAACTCACCAGTCCAGGTTCCTGATGTCAGTTTGTAGGGCTCCCCTGGGACTCTCAGGGCAGCACAAGTATGAGGTGGGGGCAGCTCCTGTCTGGGACTTATCCTTCGATGTTCCGATTTTTTGCACTCAGCTGCCCGCTCAGGGCCACAGGACTCGGAGCGCAAACATCGGCTCTTTTCCCTGGGAAAGAAAACTCACCAGTCCAGGTTCCTGATGTCAGTTTGTAGGGCTCCCCTGGGACTCTCAGGGCAGCACAAGTATGAGGTGGGGGCAGCTCCTGTCTGGGACTTATCCTTCGATGTTCCGATTTTTTGCAGTCAGCTGCCCGCTCAGGGCCACAGGACTCGGAGCGCAAACATCGGCTCTTTTCCCTGGGAAAGAAAACTCACCAGTCCAGGTTCCTGATGTCAGTTTGTAGGGCTCCCCTGGGACTCTCAGGGCAGCACAAGTATGAGGTGGGGGCAGCTCCTGTCTGGGACTTATCCTTCGATGTTCGGATTTTTTGCACTCAGCTGCCCGCTCAGGGCCACAGGACTCGGAGCGCAAACATCGGCCCTTTTCCCTGGGAAAGAAAACTCACCAGTCCAGGTTCCTGATGTCAGGTTGTAGGGCTCTTTTTGGACTCTCAGGGCAGCACAAGTATGAGGTGGGGGCAGCTCCTGTCTGGGATTTATCCTTCGATGTTCCGATTTTTTGCAGTCAGCTGCCCGCTCAGGGCCACAGGACTCGGAGCGCAAACATCGGCTCTTTTCCCTGGGAAAGAAAACTCACCAGTCCAGGTTCCTGATGTCAGTTTGTAGGGCTCCCCTGGGACTCTCAGGGCAGCACAAGTATGAGGTGGGGGCAGCTCCTGTCTGGGACTTATCCTTCGATGTTCCGATTTTTTGCACTCAGCTGCCCGCTCAGGGCCACAGGACTCGGAGCGCAAACATCGGCTCTTTTCCCTGGGAAAGAAAACTCACCAGTCCAGGTTCCTGATGTCAGTTTGTAGGGCTCCCCTGGGACTCTCAGGGCAGCACAAGTATGAGGTGGGGGCAGCTCCTGTCTGGGACTTATCCTTCGATGTTCCGATTTTTTGCACTCAGCTGCCCGCTCAGGGCCACAGGACTCGGAGCGCAAACATCGGCTCTTTTCCCTGGGAAAGAAAACTCACCAGTCCAGGTTCCTGATGTCAGTTTGTAGGGCTCCCCTGGGACTCTCAGGGCAGCACAAGTATGAGGTGGGGGCAGCTCCTGTCTGGGACTTATCCTTCGATGTTCCGATTTTTTGCACTCAGCTGCCCGCTCAGGGCCACAGGACTCGGAGCGCAAACATCGGCTCTTTTCCCTGGGAAAGAAAACTCACCAGTCCAGGTTCCTGATGTCAGTTTGTAGGGCTCCCCTGGGACTCTCAGGGCAGCACAAGTATGAGGTGGGGGCAGCTCCTGTCTGGGACTTATCCTTCGATGTTCCGATTTTTTGCACTCAGCTGCCCGCTCAGGGCCACAGGACTCGGAGCGCAAACATCGGCTCTTTTCCCTGGGAAAGAAAACTCACCAGTCCAGGTTCCTGATGTCAGGTTGTAGGGCTCTTTTTGGACTCTCAGGGCAGCACAAGTATGAGGTAAGGGCAGCTCCTGTCTGGGATTTATCCTTCGATGTTCCGATTTTTTGCAGTCTGCTGCCCGCTCAGGGCCACAGGACTCGGAGCGCAAACATCGGCTCTTTTCCCTGGGAAAGAAAACTCACCAGTCCAGGTTCCTGATGTCAGGTTGTAGGGCTCCCCTGGGACTCTCAGGGCAGCACAAGTATGAGGTGGGGGCAGCTCCTGTCTGGGACTTATCCTTCGATGTTCCGATTTTTTGCACTCAGCTGCCCGCTCAGGGCCACAGGACTCGGAGCGTAAACATCGGCTCTTTTCCCTGGGAAAGAAAACTCACCAGTCCAGGTTCCTGATGTCAGTTTGTAGGGCTCCCCTGGGACTCTCAGGGCAGCACAAGTATGAGGTGGGGGCAGCTCCTGTCTGGGACTTATCCTTCGATGTTCCGATTTTTTGCACTCAGCTGCCCGCTCAGGGCCACAGGACTCGGAGCGCAAACATCGGCTCTTTTCCCTGGGAAAGAAAACTCACCAGTCCAGGTTCCTGATGTCAGTTTGTAGGGCTCCCCTGGGACTCTCAGGGCAGCACAAGTATGAGGTGGGGGCAGCTCCTGTCTGGGACTTATCCTTCGATGTTCCGATTTTTTGCACTCAGCTGCCCGCTCAGGGCCACAGGACTCGGAGCGCAAACATCGGCTCTTTTCCCTGGGAAAGAAAACTCACCAGTCCAGGTTCCTGATGTCAGTTTGTAGGGCTCTTTTTGGACTCCCAGGGCAGCACAAGTATGAGGTGGGGGAAGCTCCTGTCTGGGACTTATCCTTCGATGTTCCGATTTTTTGCACTCAGCTGCCCGCTCAGGGCCACAGGACTCGGAGCGCAAACATCGACTCTTTTCCCTGGGAAAGAAAACTCACCAGTCCAGGTTCCTGATGTCAGTTTGTAGGGCTCCCCTGGGACTCTCAGGACAGCACAAGTATGAGGTGGAAGCAGCTCCTGTCTGGGACTTATCCTTCGATGTTCCGATTTTTTGCACTCAGCTGCCCGCTCAGGGCCACAGGACTCGGAGCGCAAACATCGGCTCTTTTCCCTGGGAAAGAAAACTCACCAGTCCAGGTTCCTGATGTCAGGTTGTAGGGCTCTTTTTGGACTCTCAGGGCAGCACAAGTATGAGGTGGGGGAAGCTCCTGTCTGGGACTTATCCTTCGATGTTCCGATTTTTTGCACTCAGCTGCCCGCTCAGGGCCACAGGACTTGGAGCGCAAACATCGGCTCTTTTCCCTGGGAAAGAAAACTCACCAGTCCAGGTTCCTGATGTCAGTTTGTAGGGCTCCCCTGGGACTCTCAGGACAGCACAAGTATGAGGTGGAAGCAGCTCCTGTCTGGGACTTATCCTTCGATGTTCCGATTTTTTGCACTCAGCTGCCCGCTCAGGGCCACAGGACTCGGAGCGCAAACATCGGCTCTTTTCCCTGGGAAAGAAAACTCACCAGTCCAGGTTCCTGATGTCAGTTTGTAGGGCTCCCCTGGGACTCTCAGGGCAGCACAAGTATGAGGTGGGGGCAGCTCCTGTCTGGGACTTATCCTTCGATGTTCCGATTTTTTGCAGTCAGCTGCCCGCTCAGGGCCACAGGACTCGGAGCGCAAACATCGGCTCTTTTCCCTGGGAAAGAAAACTCACCAGTCCAGGTTCCTGATGTCAGTTTGTAGGGCTCCCCTGGGACTCTCAGGGCAGCACAAGTATGAGGTGGGGGCAGCTCCTGTCTGGGACTTATCCTTCGATGTTCTGATTTTTTGCACTCAGCTGCCCGCTCAAGGCCACAGGACTCGGAGCGCAAACATCGGCTCTTTTCCCTGGGAAAGAAAACTCACCAGTCCAGGTTCCTGATGTCAGTTTGTAGGGCTCCCCTGGGACTCTCTGGGTAGCACAAGTATGAGGTGGGGGCAGCTCCTGTCTGGGACTTATCCTTCGATGTTCGGATTTTTTGCACTCAGCTGCCCGCTCAGGGCCACAGGACTCGGAGCGCAAACATCGGCTCTTTTCCCTGGGAAAGAAAACTCACCAGTCCAGGTTCCTGATGTCAGTTTGTAGGGCTCCCCTGGGACTCTCAGGGCAGCACAAGTATGAGGTGGGGGCAGCTCCTGTCTGGGACTTATCCTTCGATGTTCCGATTTTTTGCACTCAGCTGCCCGCTCAGGGCCACAGGACTCGGAGCGCAAACATCGGCTCTTTTCCCTGGGAAAGAAAACTCACCAGTCCAGGTTCCTGATGTCAGTTTGTAGGGCTCCCCTGGGACTCTCAGGGCAGCACAAGTATGAGGTGGGGGCAGCTCCTGTCTGGGACTTATCCTTCGATGTTCCGATTTTTTGCACTCAGCTGCCCGCTCAGGGCCACAGGACTCGGAGCGCAAACATCGGCTCTTTTCCCTGGGAAAGAAAACTCACCAGTCCAGGTTCCTGATGTCAGTTTGTAGGGCTCTTTTTGGACTCCCAGGGCAGCACAAGTATGAGGTGGGGGCAGCTCCTGTCTGGGACTTATCCTTCGATGTTCCGATTTTTTGCACTCAGCTGCCCGCTCAGGGCCACAGGACTCGGAGCGCAAACATCGGCTCTTTTCCCTGGGAAAGAAAACTCACCAGTCCAGGTTCCTGATGTCAGTTTGTAGGGCTC
Source organism: Taeniopygia guttata (assembly GCF_048771995.1). NCBI lineage: Eukaryota > Metazoa > Chordata > Aves > Passeriformes > Estrildidae > Taeniopygia > Taeniopygia guttata. Next base: position 4,129,444 of record NC_133059.1, on the reverse strand, counting down.
CCCTGGGACTCTCAGGGCAGCACAAGTATGAGGTGGGGGCAGCTCCTGTCTGGGACTTATCCTTCGATGTTCCGATTTTTTGCACTCAGCTGCCCGCTCAGGGCCACAGGACTCGGAGCGCAAACATCGGCTCTTTTCCCTGGGAAAGAAAACTCACCAGTCCAGGTTCCTGATGTCAGGTTGTAGGGCTCTTTTTGGACTCTCAGGGCAGCATAAGTATGAGGTAAGGGCAGCTCCTGTCTGGGATTTATCCTTCGATGTTCCGATTTTTTGCAGTCTGCTGCCCGCTCAGGGCCACAGGACTCGGAGCGCAAACATCGGCTCTTTTCCCTGGGAAAGAAAACTCACCAGTCCAGGTTCCTGATGTCAGGTTGTAGGGCTCCCCTGGGACTCTCAGGGCAGCACAAGTATGAGGTGGGGGCAGCTCCTGTCTGGGACTTATCCTTCGATGTTCCGATTTTTTGCACTCAGCTGCCCGCTCAGGGCCACAGTACTCGGAGCGTAAACATCGGCTCTTTTCCCTGGGAAAGAAAACTCACCGGTCCAGGTTCCTGATGTCAGTTTGTAGGGCTCCCCTGGGACTCTCAGGGCAGCACAAGTATGAGGTGGGGGCAGCTCCTGTCTGGGACTTATCCTTCGATGTTCGGATTTTTTGCACTCAGCTGCCCGCTCAGGGCCACAGGACTCGGAGCGCAAACATCGGCTCTTTTCCCTGGGAAAGAAAACTCACCAGTCCAGGTTCCTGATGTCAGTTTGTAGGGCTCTTTTTGGACTCCCAGGGCAGCACAAGTATGAGGTGGGGGAAGCTCCTGTCTGGGACTTATCCTTCGATGTTCCGATTTTTTGCACTCAGCTGCCCGCTCAGGGCCACAGGACTCGGAGCGCAAACATCGACTCTTTTCCCTGGGAAAGAAAACTCACCAGTCCAGGTTCCTGATGTCAGTTTGTAGGGCTCCCCTGGGACTCTCAGGACAGCACAAGTATGAGGTGGAAGCAGCTCCTGTCTGGGACTTATCCTTCGATGTTCCGATTTTTTGCACTCAGCTGCCCGCTCAGGGCCACAGGACTCGGAGCGCAAACATCGGCTCTTTTCCCTGGGAAAGAAAACTCACCAGTCCAGGTTCCTGATGTCAGTTTGTAGGGCTCCCCTGGGACTCTCAGGGCAGCACAAGTATGAGGTGGGGGCAGCTCCTGTCTGGGACTTATCCTTCGATGTTCCGATTTTTTGCACTCAGCTGCCCGCTCAGGGCCACAGGACTCGGAGCGCAAACATCGGCTCTTTTCCCTGGGAAAGAAAACTCACCAGTCCAGGTTCCTGATGTCAGTTTGTAGGGCTCCCCTGGGACTCTCAGGGCAGCACAAGTATGAGGTGGGGGCAGCTCCTGTCTGGGACTTATCCTTCGATGTTCCGATTTTTTGCACTCAGCTGCCCGCTCAGGGCCACAGGACTCGGAGCGCAAACATCGACTCTTTTCCCTGGGAAAGAAAACTCACCAGTCCAGGTTCCTGATGTCAGTTTGTAGGGCTCCCCTGGGACTCTCAGGACAGCACAAGTATGAGGTGGAAGCAGATCCTGTCTGGGACTTATCCTTCGATGTTCCGATTTTTTGCACTCAGCTGCCCGCTCAGGGCCACAGGACTCGGAGCGCAAACATCGGCTCTTTTCCCTGGGAAAGAAAACTCACCAGTCCAGGTTCCTGATGTCAGGTTGTAGGGCTCTTTTTGGACTCTCAGGGCAGCACAAGTATGAGGTGGGGGCAGCTCCTGTCTGGGACTTATCCTTCGATGTTCCGATTTTTTGCACTCAGCTGCCCGCTCAGGGCCACAGGACTCGGAGCGCAAACATCGACTCTTTTCCCTGGGAAAGAAAACTCACCAGTCCAGGTTCCTGATGTCAGTTTGTAGGGCTCCCCTGGGACTCTCAGGACAGCACAAGTATGAGGTGGAAGCAGATCCTGTCTGGGACTTATCCTTCGATGTTCCGATTTTTTGCACTCAGCTGCCCGCTCAGGGCCACAGGACTCGGAGCGCAAACATCGGCTCTTTTCCCTGGGAAAGAAAACTCACCAGTCCAGGTTCCTGATGTCAGTTTGTAGGGCTCCCCTGGGACTCTCAGGGCAGCACAAGTATGAGGTGGGGGCAGCTCCTGTCTGGGACTTATCCTTCGATGTTCGGATTTTTTGCACTCAGCTGCCCGCTCAGGGCCACAGGACTCGGAGCGCAAACATCGGCTCTTTTCCCTGGGAAAGAAAACTCACCAGTCCAGGTTCCTGATGTCAGTTTGTAGGGCTCCCCTGGGACTCTCAGGGCAGCACAAGTATGAGGTGGGGGCAGCTCCTGTCTGGGACTTATCCTTCGATGTTCCGATTTTTTGCACTCAGCTGCCCGCTCAGGGCCACAGGACTTGGAGCGCAAACATCGGCTCTTTTCCCTGGGAAAGAAAACTCACCAGTCCAGGTTCCTGATGTCAGTTTGTAGGGCTCTTTTTGGACTCTCAGGGCAGCACAAGTATGAGGTGGGGGCAGCTCCTGTCTGGGACTTATCCTTCGATGTTCCGATTTTTTGCACTCAGCTGCCCGCTCAGGGCCACAGGAGTCGGAGCGCAAACATCGGCTCTTTTCCCTGGGAAAGAAAACTCACCAGTCCAGGTTCCTGATGTCAGTTTGTAGGGCTCCCCTGGGACTCTCAGGACAGCACAAGTATGAGGTGGAAGCAGCTCCTGTCTGGGACTTATCCTTCGATGTTCGGATTTTTTGCACTCAGCTGCCCGCTCAGGGCCACATGACTCGGAGCGCAATCATCAGCTCTTTTCACTGGGAAAGAAAACTCACCAGTCCAGGTTCCTGATGTCAGTTTGTAGGGCTCCCCTGGGACTCTCAGGGCAGCACAAGTATGAGGTGGGGGCAGCTCCTGTCTGGGACTTATCCTTCGATGTTCCGATTTTTTGCACTCAGCTGCCCGCTCAGGGCCACAGGACTCAGAGCGCAAACATCGGCTCTTTTCCCTGGGAAAGAAAACTCACCAGTCCAGGTTCCTGATGTCAGGTTGTAGGGCTCCCCTGGGACTCTCAGGGCAGCACAAGTATGAGGTGGGGGCAGCTCCTGTCTGGGACTTATCCTTCGATGTTCGGATTTTTTGCACTCAGCTGCCCGCTCAGGGCCACAGGACTCGGAGCGCAAACATCGGCTCTTTTCCCTGGGAAAGAAAACTCACCAGTCCAGGTTCCTGATGTCAGTTTGTAGGGCTCCCCTGGGACTCTCAGGACAGCACAAGTATGAGGTGGAAGCAGCTCCTGTCTGGGACTTATCCTTCGATGTTCCGATTTTTTGCACTCAGCTGCCCGCTCAGGGCCACAGGACTCGGAGCGCAAACATCGGCTCTTTTCCCTGGGAAAGAAAACTCACCAGTCCAGGTTCCTGATGTCAGGTTGTAGGGCTCTTTTTGGACTCTCAGGGCAGCACAAGTATGAGGTAAGGGCAGCTCCTGTCTGGGATTTATCCTTCGATGTTCCGATTTTTTGCAGTCTGCTGCACGCTCAGGGCCACAGGACTCGGAGCGCAAACATCGGCTCTTTTCCCTGGGAAAGAAAACTCACCAGTCCAGGTTCCTGATGTCAGTTTGTAGGGCTCCCCTGGGACTCTCAGGGCAGCACAAGTATGAGGTGGGGGCAGCTCCTGTCTGGGACTTATCCTTCGATGTTCCGATTTTTTGCACTCAGCTGCCCGCTCAGGGCCACAGGACTCGGAGCGTAAACATCGGCTCTTTTCCCTGGGAAAGAAAACTCACCAGTCCAGGTTCCTGATGTCAGTTTGTAGGGCTCCCCTGGGACTCTCAGGGCAGCACAAGTATGAGGTGGGGGCAGCTCCTGTCTGGGACTTATCCTTTGATGTTCCGATTTTTTGCACTCAGCTGCCCGCTCAGGGCCACAGGACTCGGAGCGCAAACATCGGCTCTTTTCCCTGGGAAAGAAAACTCACCAGTCCAGGTTCCTGATGTCAGTTTGTAGGGCTCTTTTTGGACTCCCAGGGCAGCACAAGTATGAGGTGGGGGAAGCTCCTGTCTGAGACTTATCCTTCGATGTTCCGATTTTTTGCACTCAGCTGCCCGCTCAGGGCCACAGGACTCGGAGCGCAAACATCGACTCTTTTCCCTGGGAAAGAAAACTCACCAGTCCAGGTTCCTGATGTCAGTTTGTAGGGCTCCCCTGGGACTCTCAGGACAGCACAAGTATGAGGTGGAAGCAGCTCCTGTCTGGGACTTATCCTTCGATGTTCCGATTTTTTGCACTCAGCTGCCCGCTCAGGGCCACAGGACTCGGAGCGCAAACATCGGCTCTTTTCCCTGGGAAAGAAAACTCACCAGTCCAGGTTCCTGATGTCAGTTTGTAGGGCTCCCCTGGGACTCTCAGGGCAGCACAAGTATGAGGTGGGGGCAGCTCCTGTCTGGGACTTATCCTTCGATGTTCCGATTTTTTGCACTCAGCTGCCCGCTCAGGGCCACAGGACTCGGAGCGCAAACATCGGCTCTTTTCCCTGGGAAAGAAAACTCACCAGTCCAGGTTCCTGATGTCAGTTTGTAGGGCTCTTTTTGGACTCCCAGGGCAGCACAAGTATGAGGTGGGGGAAGCTCCTGTCTGGGACTTATCCTTCGATGTTCCGATTTTTTGCACTCAGCTGCCCGCTCAGGGCCACAGGACTCGGAGCGCAAACATCGGCTCTTTTCCCTGGGAAAGAAAACTCACCAGTCCAGGTTCCTGATGTCAGTTTGTAGGGCTCCCCTGGGACTCTCAGGGCAGCACAAGTATGAGGTGGGGGCAGCTCCTGTCTGGGACTTATCCTTCGATGTTCGGATTTTTTGCACTCAGCTGCCCGCTCAGGGCCACAGGACTCGGAGCGCAAACATCGGCTCTTTTCCCTGGGAAAGAAAACTCACCAGTCCAGGTTCCTGATGTCAGTTTGTAGGGCTCCCCTGGGACTCTCAGGGCAGCACAAGTATGAGGTGGGGGCAGCTCCTGTCTGGGACTTATCCTTCGATGTTCCGATTTTTTGCACTCAGCTGCCCGCTCAGGGCCACAGGACTTGGAGCGCAAACATCGGCTCTTTTCCCTGGGAAAGAAAACTCACCAGTCCAGGTTCCTGATGTCAGTTTGTAGGGCTCTTTTTGGACTCTCAGGGCAGCACAAGTATGAGGTGGGGGAAGCTCCTGTCTGGGACTTATCCTTCGATGTTCCGATTTTTTGCACTCAGCTGCCCGCTCAGGGCCACAGGAGTCGGAGCGCAAACATCGGCTCTTTTCCCTGGGAAAGAAAACTCACCAGTCCAGGTTCCTGATGTCAGTTTGTAGGGCTCCCCTGGGACTCTCAGGACAGCACAAGTATGAGGTGGAAGCAGCTCCTGTCTGGGACTTATCCTTCGATGTTCGGATTTTTTGCACTCAGCTGCCCGCTCAGGGCCACAGGACTCGGAGCGCAAACATCAGCTCTTTTCCCTGGGAAAGAAAACTCACCAGTCCAGGTTCCTGATGTCAGTTTGTAGGGCTCCCCTGGGACTCTCAGGGCAGCACAAGTATGAGGTGGGGGCAGCTCCTGTCTGGGACTTATCCTTCGATGTTCGGATTTTTTGCACTCAGCTGCCCGCTCAGGGCCACAGGACTCGGAGCGCAAACATCGGCTCTTTTCCCTGGGAAAGAAAACTCACCAGTCCAGGTTCCTGATGTCAGTTTGTAGGGCTCCCCTGGGACTCTCAGGGCAGCACAAGTATGAGGTGGGGGCAGCTCCTGTCTGGGACTTATCCTTCGATGTTCCGATTTTTTGCACTCAGCTGCCCGCTCAGGGCCACAGGACTCGGAGCGCAAACATCGGCTCTTTTCCCTGGGAAAGAAAACTCACCAGTCCAGGTTCCTGATGTCAGTTTGTAGGGCTCCCCTGGGACTCTCAGGACAGCACAAGTATGAGGTGGAAGCAGCTCCTGTCTGGGACTTATCCTTCGATGTTCCGATTTTTTGCACTCAGCTGCCCGCTCAGGGCCACAGGACTCGGAGCGCAAACATCGGCTCTTTTCCCTGGGAAAGAAAACTCACCAGTCCAGGTTCCTGATGTCAGTTTGTAGGGCTCTTTTTGGACTCTCAGGACAGCACAAGTATGAGGTGGGGGCAGCTCCTGTCTGGGACTTATCCTTCGATGTTCCGATTTTTTGCACTCAGCTGCCCGCTCAGGGCCACAGGACTCGGAGCGCAAACATCGGCTCTTTTCCCTGGGAAAGAAAACTCACCAGTCCAGGTTCCTGATGTCAGTTTGTAGGGCTCCCCTGGGACTCTCAGGGCAGCACAAGTATGAGGTGGGGGCAGCTCCTGTCTGGGACTTATCCTTCGATGTTCCGATTTTTTGCAGTCAGCTGCCCGCTCAGGGCCACAGGACTCGGAGCGCAAACATCGGCTCTTTTCCCTGGGAAAGAAAACTCACCAGTCCAGGTTCCTGATGTCAGTTTGTAGGGCTCTTTTTGGACTCCCAGGGCAGCACAAGTATGAGGTGGGGGCAGCTCCTGTCTGGGACTTATCCTTCGATGTTCCGATTTTTTGCACTCAGCTGCCCGCTCAGGGCCACAGGACTCGGAGCGCAAACATCGGCTCTTTTCCCTGGGAAAGAAAACTCACCAGTCCAGGTTCCTGATGTCAGTTTGTAGGGCTCCCCTGGGACTCTCAGGGCAGCACAAGTATGAGGTGGGGGCAGCTCCTGTCTGGGACTTATCCTTCGATGTTCGGATTTTTTGCACTCAGCTGCCCGCTCAGGGCCACAGGACTCGGAGCGCAAACATCGGCTCTTTTCCCTGGGAAAGAAAACTCACCAGTCCAGGTTCCTGATGTCAGTTTGTAGGGCTCCCCTGGGACTCTCAGGGCAGCACAAGTATGAGGTGGGGGCAGCTCCTGTCTGGGACTTATCCTTCGATGTTCCGATTTTTTGCACTCAGCTGCCCGCTCAGGGCCACAGGACTCGGAGCGCAAACATCGGCTCTTTTCCCTGGGAAAGAAAACTCACCAGTCCAGGTTCCTGATGTCAGTTTGTAGGGCTCTTTTTGGACTCCCAGGGCAGCACAAGTATGAGGTGGGGGAAGCTCCTGTCTGGGACTTATCCTTCGATGTTCCGATTTTTTGCACTCAGCTGCCCGCTCAGGGCCACAGGACGCGGAGCGCAAACATCGACTCTTTTCCCTGGGAAAGAAAACTCACCAGTCCAGGTTCCTGATGTCAGTTTGTAGGGCTCCCCTGGGACTCTCAGGGCAGCACAAGTATGAGGTGGGGGCAGCTCCTGTCTGGGACTTATCCTTCGATGTTCCGATTTTTTGCACTCAGCTGCCCGCTCAGGGCCACAGGACTTGGAGCGCAAACATCGGCTCTTTTCCCTGGGAAAGAAAACTCACCAGTCCAGGTTCCTGATGTCAGTTTGTAGGGCTCCCCTGGGACTCTCAGGGCAGCACAAGTATGAGGTGGGGGCAGCTCCTGTCTGGGACTTATCCTTCGATGTTCCGATTTTTTGCACTCAGCTGCCCGCTCAGGGCCACAGGACTCGGAGCGCAAACATCGGCTCTTTTCCCTGGGAAAGAAAACTCACCAGTCCAGGTTCCTGATGTCAGTTTGTAGGGCTCCCCTGGGACTCTCAGGGCAGCACAAGTATGAGGTGGGGGCAGCTCCTGTCTGGGACTTATCCTTCGATATTCGGATTTTTTGCACTCAGCTGCCCGCTCAGGGCCACAGGACTCGGAGCGCAAACATCGGCCCTTTTCCCTGGGAAAGAAAACTCACCAGTCCAGGTTCCTGATGTCAGGTGGTAGGGCTCTTTTTGGACTCTCAGGGCAGCACAAGTATGAGGTGGGGGCAGCTCCTGTTTGGGATTTATCCTTCGATGTTCCGATTTTTTGCAGTCAGCTGCCCGCTCAGGGCCACAGGACTCGGAGCGCAAACATCGGCTCTTTTCCCTGGGAAAGAAAACTCACCAGTCCAGGTTCCTGATGTCAGTTTGTAGGGCTCCCCTGGGACTCTCAGGGCAGCACAAGTATGAGGTGGGGGCAGCTCCTGTCTGGGACTTATCCTTCGATGTTCCGATTTTTTGCACTCAGCTGCCCGCTCAGGGCCACAGGACTCGGAGCGCAAACATCGGCTCTTTTCCCTGGGAAAGAAAACTCACCAGTCCAGGTTCCTGATGTCAGTTTGTAGGGCTCCCCTGGGACTCTCAGGGCAGCACAAGTATGAGGTGGGGGCAGCTCCTGTCTGGGACTTATCCTTCGATGTTCCGATTTTTTGCACTCAGCTGCCCGCTCAGGGCCACAGGACTCGGAGCGCAAACATCGGCTCTTTTCCCTGGGAAAGAAAACTCACCAGTCCAGGTTCCTGATGTCAGGTTGTAGGGCTCTTTTTGGACTCTCAGGGCAGCACAAGTATGAGTTGGGGGCAGCTCCTGTCTGGGACTTATCCTTCGATGTTCCGATTTTTTGCAGTCAGCTGCCCGCTCAGGGCCACAGGACTCGGAGCGCAAACATCGGCTCTTTTCCCTGGGAAAGAAAACTCACCAGTCCAGGTTCCTGATGTCAGTTTGTAGGGCTCCCCTGGGACTCTCAGGGCAGCACAAGTATGAGGTGGGGGCAGCTCCTGTCTGGGACTTATCCTTCGATGTTCCGATTTTTTGCACTCAGCTGCCCGCTCAGGGCCACAGGACTCGGAGCGCAAACATCGGCTCTTTTCCCTGGGAAAGAAAACTCACCAGTCCAGGTTCCTGATGTCAGGTTGTAGGGCTCCCCTGGGACTCTCAGGGCAGCACAAGTATGAGGTGGGGGCAGCTCCTGTCTGGGACTTATCCTTCGATGTTCCGATTTTTTGCACTCAGCTGCCCGCTCAGGGCCACAGGACTCGGAGCGTAAACATCGGCTCTTTTCCCTGGGAAAGAAAACTCACCAGTCCAGGTTCCTGATGTCAGTTTGTAGGGCTCCCCTGGGACTCTCAGGGCAGCACAAGTATGAGGTGGGGGCAGCTCCTGTCTGGGACTTATCCTTCGATGTTCCGATTTTTTGCACTCAGCTGCCCGCTCAGGGCCACAGGACTCGGAGCGCAAACATCGGCTCTTTTCCCTGGGAAAGAAAACTCACCAGTCCAGGTTCCTGATGTCAGTTTGTAGGGCTCTTTTTGGACTCCCAGGGCAGCACAAGTATGAGGTGGGGGAAGCTCCTGTCTGGGACTTATCCTTCGATGTTCCGATTTTTTGCACTCAGCTGCCCGCTCAGGGCCACAGGACTCGGAGCGCAAACATCGACTCTTTTCCCTGGGAAAGAAAACTCACCAGTCCAGGTTCCTGATGTCAGTTTGTAGGGCTCCCCTGGGACTGTCAGTGCAGCACAAGTATGAGGTGGAAGCAGCTCCTGTCTGGGACTTATCCTTCGATGTTCCGATATTTTGCACTCAGCTGCCCGCTCAGGGCCACAGGACTCGGAGCGCAAACATCGGCTCTTTTCCCTGGGAAAGAAAACTCACCAGTCCAGGTTCCTGATGTCAGTTTGTAGGGCTCTTTTTGGACTCTCAGGACAGCACAAGTATGAGGTGGGGGCAGCTCCTGTCTGGGACTTATCCTTCGATGTTCCGATTTTTTGCACTCAGCTGCCCGCTCAGGGCCACAGGACTCGGAGCGCAAACATCGGCTCTTTTCCCTGGGAAAGAAAACTCACCAGTCCAGGTTCCTGATGTCAGTTTGTAGGGCTCCCCTGGGACTCTCAGGGCAGCACAAGTATGAGGTGGGGGCAGCTCCTGTCTGGGACTTATCCTTCGATGTTCGGATTTTTTGCAGTCAGCTGCCCGCTCAGGGCCACAGGACTCGGAGCGCAAACATCGGCTCTTTTCCCTGGGAAAGAAAACTCACCAGTCCAGGTTCCTGATGTCAGTTTGTAGGGCTCTTTTTGGACTCCCAGGGCAGCACAAGTATGAGGTGGGGGCAGCTCCTGTCTGGGACTTATCCTTCGATGTTCCGATTTTTTGCACTCAGCTGCCCGCTCAGGGCCACAGGACTCGGAGCGCAAACATCGGCTCTTTTCCCTGGGAAAGAAAACTCACCAGTCCAGGTTCCTGATGTCAGTTTGTAGGGCTCCCCTGGGACTCTCAGGGCAGCACAAGTATGAGGTGGGGGCAGCTCCTGTCTGGGACTTATCCTTCGATGTTCGGATTTTTTGCACTCAGCTGCCCGCTCAGGGCCACAGGACTCGGAGCGCAAACATCGGCTCTTTTCCCTGGGAAAGAAAACTCACCAGTCCAGGTTCCTGATGTCAGGTTGTAGGGCTCCCCTGGGACTCTCAGGGCAGCACAAGTATGAGGTGGGGGCAGCTCCTGTCTGGGACTTATCCTTCGATGTTCCGATTTTTTGCACTCAGCTGCCCGCTCAGGGCCACAGGACTCGGAGCGCAAACATCGGCTCTTTTCCCTGGGAAAGAAAACTCACCAGTCCAGGTTCCTGATGTCAGTTTGTAGGGCTCCCCTGGGACTCTCAGGGCAGCACAAGTATGAGGTGGGGGCAGCTCCTGTCTGGGACTTATCCTTCGATGTTCCGATTTTTTGCACTCAGCTGCCCGCTCAGGGCCACAGGACTCGGAGCGCAAACATCGGCTCTTTTCCCTGGGAAAGAAAACTCACCAGTCCAGGTTCCTGATGTCAGTTTGTAGGGCTCCCCTGGGACTCTCAGGGCAGCACAAGTATGAGGTGGGGGCAGCTCCTGTCTGGGACTTATCCTTCGATATTCGGATTTTTTGCACTCAGCTGCCCGCTCAGGGCCACAGGACTCGGAGCGCAAACATCGGCCCTTTTCCCTGGGAAAGAAAACTCACCAGTCCAGGTTCCTGATGTCAGGTGGTAGGGCTCTTTTTGGACTCTCAGGGCAGCACAAGTATGAGGTGGGGGCAGCTCCTGTTTGGGATTTATCCTTCGATGTTCGGATTTTTTGCACTCAGCTGCCCGCTCAGGGCCACAGGACTCGGAGCGCAAACATCGGCTCTTTTCCCTGGGAAAGAAAACTCACCAGTCCAGGTTCCTGATGTCAGTTTGTAGGGCTCCCCTGGGACTCTCAGGGCAGCACAAGTATGAGGTGGGGGCAGCTCCTGTCTGGGACTTATCCTTCGATGTTCCGATTTTTTGCACTCAGCTGCCCGCTCAGGGCCACAGGACTCGGAGCGCAAACATCGGCTCTTTTCCCTGGGAAAGAAAACTCACCAGTCCAGGTTCCTGATGTCAGTTTGTAGGGCTCCCCTGGGACTCTCAGGGCAGCACAAGTATGAGGTGGGGGCAGCTCCTGTCTGGGACTTATCCTTCGATGTTCCGATTTTTTGCACTCAGCTGCCCGCTCAGGGCCACAGGACTCGGAGCGCAAACATCGGCTCTTTTCCCTGGGAAAGAAAACTCACCAGTCCAGGTTCCTGATGTCAGTTTGTAGGGCTCTTTTTGGACTCTCAGGACAGCACAAGTATGAGGTGGGGGCAGCTCCTGTCTGGGACTTATCCTTCGATGTTCCGATTTTTTGCACTCAGCTGCCCGCTCAGGGCCACAGGACTCGGAGCGCAAACATCGGCTCTTTTCCCTGGGAAAGAAAACTCACCAGTCCAGGTTCCTGATGTCAGTTTGTAGGGCTCCCCTGGGACTCTCAGGGCAGCACAAGTATGAGGTGGGGGCAGCTCCTGTCTGGGACTTATCCTTCGATGTTCGGATTTTTTGCAGTCAGCTGCCCGCTCAGGGCCACAGGACTCGGAGCGCAAACATCGGCTCTTTTCCCTGGGAAAGAAAACTCACCAGTCCAGGTTCCTGATGTCAGTTTGTAGGGCTCTTTTTGGACTCCCAGGGCAGCACAAGTATGAGGTGGGGGCAGCTCCTGTCTGGGACTTATCCTTCGATGTTCCGATTTTTTGCACTCAGCTGCCCGCTCAGGGCCACAGGACTCGGAGCGCAAACATCGGCTCTTTTCCCTGGGAAAGAAAACTCACCAGTCCAGGTTCCTGATGTCAGTTTGTAGGGCTCCCCTGGGACTCTCAGGGCAGCACAAGTATGAGGTGGGGGCAGCTCCTGTCTGGGACTTATCCTTCGATGTTCCGATTTTTTGCACTCAGCTGCCCGCTCAGGGCCACAGGACTCGGAGCGCAAACATCGGCTCTTTTCCCTGGGAAAGAAAACTCACCAGTCCAGGTTCCTGATGTCAGTTTGTAGGGCTCCCCTGGGACTCTCAGGGCAGCACAAGTATGAGGTGGGGGCAGCTCCTGTCTGGGACTTATCCTTCGATGTTCGGATTTTTTGCAGTCAGCTGCCCGCTCAGGGCCACAGGACTCGGAGCGCAAACATCGGCTCTTTTCCCTGGGAAAGAAAACTCACCAGTCCAGGTTCCTGATGTCAGTTTGTAGGGCTCCCCTGGGACTCTCAGGGCAGCACAAGTATGAGGTGGGGGCAGCTCCTGTCTGGGACTTATCCTTCGATGTTCCGATTTTTTGCACTCAGCTGCCCGCTCAGGGCCACAGGACTCGGAGCGCAAACATCGGCTCTTTTCCCTGGGAAAGAAAACTCACCAGTCCAGGTTCCTGATGTCAGTTTGTAGGGCTCCCCTGGGACTCTCAGGGCAGCACAAGTATGAGGTGGGGGCAGCTCCTGTCTGGGACTTATCCTTCGATGTTCCGATTTTTTGCACTCAGCTGCCCGCTCAGGGCCACAGGAGTCGGAGCGCAAACATCGGCTCTTTTCCCTGGGAAAGAAAACTCACCAGTCCAGGTTCCTGATGTCAGTTTGTAGGGCTCCCCTGGGACTCTCAGGACAGCACAAGTATGAGGTGGAAGCAGCTCCTGTCTGGGACTTATCCTTCGATGTTCAGATTTTTTGCACTCAGCTGCCCGCTCAGGGCCACAGGACTCGGAGCGCAAACATCAGCTCTTTTCCCTGGGAAAGAAAACTCACCAGTCCAGGTTCCTGATGTCAGTTTGTAGGGCTCTTTTTGGACTCTCAGGGCGGCACAAGTATGAGGTGGAAGCAGCTCCTATCTGGGACTTATCCTTCGATGTTCCGATATTTTGCACTCAGCTGCCCGCTCAGGGCCACAGGACTCGGAGCGCAAACATCGGCTCTTTTCCCTGGGAAAGAAAACTCACCAGTCCAGGTTCCTGATGTCAGGTTGTAGGGCTCCCCTGGGACTCTCAGGGCAGCACAAGTATGAGGTGGGGGCAGCTCCTGTCTGGGACTTATCCTTCGATGTTCGGATTTTTTGCAGTCAGCTGCCCGCTCAGGGCCACAGGACTCGGAGCGCAAACATCGGCTCTTTTCCCTGGGAAAGAAAACTCACCAGTCCAGGTTCCTGATGTCAGTTTGTAGGGCTCCCCTGGGACTCTCAGGACAGCACAAGTATGAGGTGGAAGCAGCTCCTGTCTGGGACTTATCCTTCGATGTTCCAATTTTTTGCACTCAGCTGCCCGCTCAGGGCCACAGGACTCGGAGCGCAAACATCGGCTCTTTTCCCTGGGAAAGAAAACTCACCAGTCCAGGTTCCTGATGTCAGTTTGTAGGGCTCTTTTTGGACTCTCAGGACAGCACAAGTATGAGGTGGGGGCAGCTCCTGTCTGGGACTTATCCTTCGATGTTCCGATTTTTTGCACTCAGCTGCCCGCTCAGGGCCACAGGACTCGGAGCGCAAACATCGGCTCTTTTCCCTGGGAAAGAAAACTCACCAGTCCAGGTTCCTGATGTCAGTTTGTAGGGCTCCCCTGGGACTCTCAGGGCAGCACAAGTATGAGGTGGGGGCAGCTCCTGTCTGGGACTTATCCTTCGATGTTCCGATTTTTTGCACTCAGCTGCCCGCTCAGGGCCACAGGACTCGGAGCGCAAACATCGGCTCTTTTCCCTGGGAAAGAAAACTCACCAGTCCAGGTTCCTGATGTCAGTTTGTAGGGCTCCCCTGGGACTCTCAGGGCAGCACAAGTATGAGGTGGGGGCAGCTCCTGTCTGGGACTTATCCTTCGATGTTCCGATTTTTTGCACTCAGCTGCCCGCTCAGGGCCACAGGACTCGGAGCGCAAACATCGGCTCTTTTCCCTGGGAAAGAAAACTCACCAGTCCAGGTTCCTGATGTCAGTTTGTAGGGCTCCCCTGGGACTCTCAGGGCAGCACAAGTATGAGGTGGGGGCAGCTCCTGTCTGGGACTTATCCTTCGATGTTCCGATTTTTTGCACTCAGCTGCCCGCTCAGGGCCACAGGACTCGGAGCGCAAACATCGGCTCTTTTCCCTGGGAAAGAAAACTCACCAGTCCAGGTTCCTGATGTCAGGTTGTAGGGCTCTTTTTGGACTCTCAGGGCAGCACAAGTATGAGGTAAGGGCAGCTCCTGTCTGGGATTTATCCTTCGATGTTCCGATTTTTTGCAGTCTGCTGCCCGCTCAGGGCCACAGGACTCGGAGCGCAAACATCGGCTCTTTTCCCTGGGAAAGAAAACTCACCAGTCCAGGTTCCTGATGTCAGGTTGTAGGGCTCCCCTGGGACTCTCAGGGCAGCACAAGTATGAGGTGGGGGCAGCTCCTGTCTGGGACTTATCCTTCGATGTTCCGATTTTTTGCAGTCAGCTGCCCGCTCAGGGCCACAGGACTCGGAGCGTAAACATCGGCTCTTTTCCCAGGGAAAGAAAACTCACCAGTCCAGGTTCCTGATGTCAGTTTGTAGGGCTCCCCTGGGACTCTCAGGGCAGCACAAGTATGAGGTGGGGGCAGCTCCTGTCTGGGACTTATCCTTCGATGTTCCGATTTTTTGCACTCAGCTGCCCGCTCAGGGCCACAGGACTCGGAGCGCAAACATCGCCTCTTTTCCCTGGGAAAGAAAACTCACCAGTCCAGGTTCCTGATGTCAGTTTGTAGGGCTCTTTTTGGACTCCCAGGGCAGCACAAGTATGAGGTGGGGGAAGCTCCTGTCTGGGACTTATCCTTCGATGTTCCGATTTTTTGCACTCAGCTGCCCGCTCAGGGCCACAGGACTCGGAGCGCAAACATCGGCTCTTTTCCCTGGGAAAGAAAACTCACCAGTCCAGGTTCCTGATGTCAGTTTGTAGGGCTCCCCTGGGACTCTCAGGACAGCACAAGTATGAGGTGGAAGCAGCTCCTGTCTGGGACTTATCCTTCGATGTTCCGATTTTTTGCACTCAGCTGCCCGCTCAGGGCCACAGGACTCGGAGCGCAAACATCGGCTCTTTTCCCTGGGAAAGAAAACTCACCAGTCCAGGTTCCTGATGTCAGTTTGTAGGGCTCCCCTGGGACTCTCAGGGCAGCACAAGTATGAGGTGGGGGCAGCTCCTGTCTGGGACTTATCCTTCGATGTTCCGATTTTTTGCACTCAGCTGCCTGCTCAGGGCCACAGGACTCGGAGCGCAAACATCGGCTCTTTTCCCTGGGAAAGAAAACTCACCAGTCCAGGTTCCTGATGTCAGTTTGTAGGGCTCTTTTTGGACTCCCAGGGCAGCACAAGTATGAGGTGGGGGAAGCTCCTGTCTGGGACTTATCCTTCGATGTTCCGATTTTTTGCACTCAGCTGCCCGCTCAGGGCCACAGGACTCGGAGCGCAAACATCGACTCTTTTCCCTGGGAAAGAAAACTCACCAGTCCAGGTTCCTGATGTCAGTTTGTAGGGCTCCCCTGGGACTCTCAGGACAGCACAAGTATGAGGTGGAAGCAGATCCTGTCTGGGACTTATCCTTCGATGTTCGGATTTTTTGCACTCAGCTGCCCGCTCAGGGCCACAGGACTCGGAGCGCAAACATCGGCTCTTTTCCCTGGGAAAGAAAACTCACCAGTCCAGGTTCCTGATGTCAGGTTGTAGGGCTCTTTTTGGACTCTCAGGGCAGCACAAGTATGAGGTGGGGGAAGCTCCTGTCTGGGACTTATCCTTCGATGTTCCGATTTTTTGCACTCAGCTGCCCGCTCAGGGCCACAGGACTCGGAGCGCAAACATCGGCTCTTTTCCCTGGGAAAGAAAACTCACCAGTCCAGGTTCCTGATGTCAGTTTGTAGGGCTCCCCTGGGACTCTCAGGACAGCACAAGTATGAGGTGGAAGCAGCTCCTGTCTGGGACTTATCCTTCGATGTTCCGATTTTTTGCACTCAGCTGCCCGCTCAGGGCCACAGGACTCGGAGCGCAAACATCGGCTCTTTTCCCTGGGAAAGAAAACTCACCAGTCCAGGTTCCTGATGTCAGTTTGTAGGGCTCCCCTGGGACTCTCAGGGCAGCACAAGTATGAGGTGGGGGCAGCTCCTGTCTGGGACTTATCCTTCGATGTTCCGATTTTTTGCAGTCTGCTGCCCGCTCAGGGCCACAGGACTCGGAGCGCAAACATCGGCTCTTTTCCCTGGGAAAGAAAACTCACCAGTCCAGGTTCCTGATGTCAGTTTGTAGGGCTCCCCTGGGACTCTCAGGGCAGCACAAGTATGAGGTGGGGGCAGCTCCTGTCTGGGACTTATCCTTCGATGTTCCGATTTTTTGCACTCAGCTGCCCGCTCAGGGCCACAGGACTCGGAGCGCAAACATCGGCTCTTTTCCCTGGGAAAGAAAACTCACCAGTCCAGGTTCCTGATGTCAGTTTGTAGGGCTCCCCTGGGACTCTCAGGGTAGCACAAGTATGAGGTGGGGGCAGCTCCTGTCTGGGACTTATCCTTCGATGTTCGGATTTTTTGCACTCAGCTGCCCGCTCAGGGCCACAGGACTCGGAGCGCAAACATCGGCTCTTTTCCCTGGGAAAGAAAACTCACCAGTCCAGGTTCCTGATGTCAGTTTGTAGGGCTCTTTTTGGACTCCCAGGGCAGCACAAGTATGAGGTGGGGGAAGCTCCTGTCTGGGACTTATCCTTCGATGTTCCGATTTTTTGCACTCAGCTGCCCGCTCAGGGCCACAGGACTCGGAGCGCAAACATCGGCTCTTTTCCCTGGGAAAGAAAACTCACCAGTCCAGGTTCCTGATGTCAGTTTGTAGGGCTCCCCTGGGACTCTCAGGGCAGCACAAGTATGAGGTGGGGGCAGCTCCTGTCTGGGACTTATCCTTCGATGTTCCGATTTTTTGCACTCAGCTGCCCGCTCAGGGCCACAGGACTCGGAGCGCAAACATCGGCTCTTTTCCCTGGGAAAGAAAACTCACCAGTCCAGGTTCCTGATGTCAGGTTGTAGGGCTCTTTTTGGACTCTCAGGGCAGCACAAGTATGAGGTGGGGGCAGCTCCTGTCTGGGACTTATCCTTCGATGTTCGGATTTTTTGCACTCAGCTGCCCGCTCAGGGCCACAGGACTCGGAGCGCAAACATCGGCTCTTTTCCCTGGGAAAGAAAACTCACCAGTCCAGGTTCCTGATGTCAGGTTGTAGGGCTCCCCTGGGACTCTCAGGGCAGCACAAGTATGAGGTGGGGGCAGCTCCTGTCTGGGACTTATCCTTCGACGTTCCGATTTTTTGCACTCAGCTGCCCGCTCAGGGCCACAGGACTCGGAGCGCAAACATCGGCTCTTTTCCCTGGGAAAGAAAACTCACCAGTCCAGGTTCCTGATGTCAGTTTGTAGGGCTCCCCTGGGACTCTCAGGGCAGCACAAGTATGAGGTGGGGGCAGCTCCTGTCTGGGACTTATCCTTCGATGTTCCGATTTTTTGCACTCAGCTGCCCGCTCAGGGCCACAGGACTTGGAGCGCAAACATCGGCTCTTTTCCCTGGGAAAGAAAACTCACCAGTCCAGGTTCCTGATGTCAGTTTGTAGGGCTCCCCTGGGACTCTCAGGACAGCACAAGTATGAGGTGGAAGCAGCTCCTGTCTGGGACTTATCCTTCGATGTTCCGATTTTTTGCACTCAGCTGCCCGCTCAGGGCCACAGGACTCGGAGCGCAAACATCGGCTCTTTTCCCTGGGAAAGAAAACTCACCAGTCCAGGTTCCTGATGTCAGTTTGTAGGGCTCCCCTGGGACTCTCAGGGCAGCACAAGTATGAGGTGGGGGCAGCTCCTGTCTGGGACTTATCCTTCGATGTTCCGATTTTTTGCACTCAGCTGCCCGCTCAGGGCCACAGGACTCGGAGCGCAAACATCGGCTCTTTTCCCTGGGAAAGAAAACTCACCAGTCCAGGTTCCTGATGTCAGTTTGTAGGGCTCCCCTGGGACTCTCAGGGCAGCACAAGTATGAGGTGGGTGCAGCTCCTGTCTGGGATTTATCCTTCGATGTTCGGATTTTTTGCACTCAGCTGCCCGCTCAGGGCCACAGGACTCGGAGCGCAAACATCGGCTCTTTTCCCTGGGAAAGAAAACTCACCAGTCCAGGTTCCTGATGTCAGTTTGTAGGGCTCTTTTTGGACTCTCAGGGCAGCACAAGTATGAGGTGGGGGCAGCTCCTGTCTGGGACTTATCCTTCGATGTTCCGATTTTTTGCAGTCAGCTGCCCGCTCAGGGCCACAGGACTCGGAGCGCAAACATCGGCTCTTTTCCCTGGGAAAGAAAACTCACCAGTCCAGGTTCCTGATGTCAGTTTGTAGGGCTCCCCTGGGACTCTCAGGGCAGCACAAGTATGAGGTGGGGGCAGCTCCTGTCTGGGACTTATCCTTCGATGTTCCGATTTTTTGCACTCAGCTGCCCGCTCAGGGCCACAGGACTCGGAGCGCAAACATCGGCTCTTTTCCCTGGGAAAGAAAACTCACCAGTCCAGGTTCCTGATGTCAGTTTGTAGGGCTCCCCTGGGACTCTCAGGGCAGCACAAGTATGAGGTGGGGGCAGCTCCTGTCTGGGACTTATCCTTCGATGTTCCGATTTTTTGCACTCAGCTGCCCGCTCAGGGCCACAGGACTCGGAGCGCAAACATCGGCTCTTTTCCCTGGGAAAGAAAACTCACCAGTCCAGGTTCCTGATGTCAGTTTGTAGGGCTCTTTTTGGACTCTCAGGGCAGCACAAGTATGAGGTGGGGGCAGCTCCTGTCTGGGACTTATCCTTCGATGTTCCGATTTTTTGCAGTCAGCTGCCCGCTCAGGGCCACAGGACTCGGAGCGCAAACATCGGCTCTTTTCCCTGGGAAAGAAAACTCACCAGTCCAGGTTCCTGATGTCAGTTTGTAGGGCTCCCCTGGGACTCTCAGGGCAGCACAAGTATGAGGTGGGGGCAGCTCCTGTCTGGGACTTATCCTTCGATGTTCCGATTTTTTGCACTCAGCTGCCCGCTCAGGGCCACAGGACTCGGAGCGCAAACATCGGCTCTTTTCCCTGGGAAAGAAAACTCACCAGTCCAGGTTCCTGATGTCAGGTTGTAGGGCTCTTTTTGGACTCTCAGGGCAGCACAAGTATGAGGTGGGGGAAGCTCCTGTCTGGGACTTATCCTTCGATGTTCCGATTTTTTGCACTCAGCTGCCCGCTCAGGGCCACAGGACTCGGAGCGCAAACATCGGCTCTTTTCCCTGGGAAAGAAAACTCACCAGTCCGGGTTCCTGATGTCAGTTTGTAGGGCTCCCCTGGGACTCTCAGGACAGCACAAGTATGAGGTGGGGGCAGCTCCTGTCTGGGACTTATCCTTCGATGTTCCGATTTTTTGCACTCAGCTGCCCGCTCAGGGCCACAGGACTCGGAGCGCAAACATCGGCTCTTTTCCCTGGGAAAGAAAACTCACCAGTCCAGGTTCCTGATGTCAGTTTGTAGGGCTCCCCTGGGACTCTCAGGGCAGCACAAGTATGAGGTGGGGGAAGCTCCTGTCTGGGACTTATCCTTCGATGTTCCGATTTTTTGCAGTCAGCTGCCCGCTCAGGGCCACAGGACTCGGAGCGCAAACATCGGCTCTTTTCCCTGGGAAAGAAAACTCACCAGTCCAGGTTCCTGATGTCAGGTTGTAGGGCTCCCCTGGGACTCTCAGGGCAGCACAAGTATGAGGTGGGGGCAGCTCCTGTCTGGGACTTATCCTTCGATGTTCCGATTTTTTGCAGTCAGCTGCCCGCTCAGGGCCACAGGACTCGGAGCGCAAACATCGGCTCTTTTCCCTGGGAAAGAAAACTCACCAGTCCAGGTTCCTGATGTCAGTTTGTAGGGCTCCCCTGGGACTCTCAGGGCAGCACAAGTATGAGGTGGGGGCAGCTCCTGTCTGGGACTTATCCTTCGATGTTCCGATTTTTTGCACTCAGCTGCCCGCTCAGGGCCACAGGACTCGGAGCGCAAACATCGGCTCTTTTCCCTGGGAAAGAAAACTCACCAGTCCAGGTTCCTGATGTCAGTTTGTAGGGCTCCCCTGGGACTCTCAGGGCAGCACAAGTATGAGGTGGGGGCAGCTCCTGTCTGGGACTTATCCTTCGATGTTCGGATTTTTTGCACTCAGCTGCCCGCTCAGGGCCACAGGACTCGGAGCGCAAACATCGGCTCTTTTCCCTGGGAAAGAAAACTCACCAGTCCAGGTTCCTGATGTCAGGTTGTAGGGCTCTTTTTGGACTCTCAGGGCAGCACAAGTATGAGGTGGGGGCAGCTCCTGTCTGGGACTTATCCTTCGATGTTCGGATTTTTTGCAGTCAGCTGCCCGCTCAGGGCCACAGGACTCGGAGCGCAAACATCGGCTCTTTTCCCTGGGAAAGAAAACTCACCAGTCCAGGTTCCTGATGTCAGTTTGTAGGGCTCCCCTGGGACTCTCAGGGCAGCACAAGTATGAGGTGGGGGCAGCTCCTGTCTGGGACTTATCCTTCGATGTTCGGATTTTTTGCACTCAGCTGCCCGCTCAGGGCCACAGGACTCGGAGCGCAAACATCGGCTCTTTTCCCTGGGAAAGAAAACTCACCAGTCCAGGTTCCTGATGTCAGGTTGTAGGGCTCTTTTTGGACTCTCAGGGCAGCACAAGTATGAGGTGGGGGCAGCTCCTGTCTGGGACTTATCCTTCGATGTTCCGATTTTTTGCAGTCAGCTGCCCGCTCAGGGCCACAGGACTCGGAGCGCAAACATCGGCTCTTTTCCCTGGGAAAGAAAACTCACCAGTCCAGGTTCCTGATGTCAGTTTGTAGGGCTCCAGTGGGACTGTCAGTGCAGCACAAGTATGAGGTGGGGGCAGCTCCTGTCTGGGACTTATCCTTCGATGTTCCGATTTTTTGCACTCAGCTGCCCGCTCAGGGCCACAGGACTCGGAGTGCAAACATCGGCTCTTTTCCCTGGGAAAGAAAACTCACCAGTCCAGGTTCCTGATGTCAGTTTGTAGGGCTCTTTTTGGACTCCCAGGGCAGCACAAGTATGAGGTGGGGGAAGCTCCTGTCTGGGACTTATCCTTCGATGTTCCGATTTTTTGCAGTCAGCTGCCCGCTCAGGGCCACAGGACTCGGAGCGCAAACATCGGCTCTTTGCCCTGGGAAAGAAAACTCACCAGTCCAGGTTCCTGATGTCAGTTTGTAGGGCTCCCCTGGGACTCTCAGGGCAGCACAAGTATGAGGTGGGGGCAGCTCCTGTCTGGGACTTATCCTTCGATGTTCCGATTTTTTGCACTCAGCTGCCCGCTCAGGGCCACAGGACTCGGAGCGCAAACATCGGCTCTTTTCCCTGGGAAAGAAAACTCACCAGTCCAGGTTCCTGATGTCAGGTTGTAGGGCTCTTTTTGGACTCTCAGGGCAGCACAAGTATGAGGTGGGGGCAGCTCCTGTCTGGGACTTATTCTTCGATGTTCCGATTTTTTGCAGTCAGCTGCCCGCTCAGGGCCACAGGACTCGGGGCGCAAACATCGGCTCTTTTCCCTGGGAAAGAAAACTCACCAGTCCAGGTTCCTGATGTCAGTTTGTAGGGCTCCCCTGGGACTCTCAGGACAGCACAAGTATGAGGTGGAAGCAGCTCCTGTCTGGGACTTATCCTTCGATGTTCCGATTTTTTGCACTCAGCTGCCCGCTCAGGGCCACAGGACTCGGAGCGCAAACATCGGCTCTTTTCCCTGGGAAAGAAAACTCACCAGTCCAGGTTCCTGATGTCAGTTTGTAGGGCTCCCCTGGGACTCTCAGGGCAGCACAAGTATGAGGTGGGGGCAGCTCCTGTCTGGGACTTATCCTTCGATGTTCCGATTTTTTGCACTCAGCTGCCCGCTCAGGGCCACAGGACTCGGAGCGCAAACATCGGCTCTTTTCCCTGGGAAAGAAAACTCACCAGTCCAGGTTCCTGATGTCAGTTTGTAGGGCTCCCCTGGGACTCTCAGGGCAGCACAAGTATGAGGTGGGGGCAGCTCCTGTCTGGGATTTATCCTTCGATGTTCGGATTTTTTGCACTCAGCTGCCCGCTCAGGGCCACAGGACTCGGAGCGCAAACATCGGCTCTTTTCCCTGGGAAAGAAAACTCACCAGTCCAGGTTCCTGATGTCAGGTTGTAGGGCTCTTTTTGGACTCTCAGGGCAGCACAAGTATGAGGTGGGGGCAGCTCCTGTCTGGGACTTATCCTTCGATGTTCCGATTTTTT
The DNA here is from genome assembly GCF_048771995.1 of Taeniopygia guttata. NCBI lineage: Eukaryota > Metazoa > Chordata > Aves > Passeriformes > Estrildidae > Taeniopygia > Taeniopygia guttata. Next base: position 4,107,016 of record NC_133059.1, on the reverse strand, counting down.
GCAGTCAGCTGCCCGCTCAGGGCCACAGGACTCGGAGCGCAAACATCGGCTCTTTTCCCTGGGAAAGAAAACTCACCAGTCCAGGTTCCTGATGTCAGTTTGTAGGGCTCCCCTGGGACTCTCAGGGCAGCACAAGTATGAGGTGGGGGCAGCTCCTGTCTGGGACTTATCCTTCGATGTTCCGATTTTTTGCACTCAGCTGCCCGCTCAGGGCCACAGGACTCGGAGCGCAAACATCGGCTCTTTTCCCTGGGAAAGAAAACTCACCAGTCCAGGTTCCTGATGTCAGTTTGTAGGGCTCCCCTGGGACTCTCAGGGCAGCACAAGTATGAGGTGGGGGCAGCTCCTGTCTGGGACTTATCCTTCGATGTTCCGATTTTTTGCACTCAGCTGCCCGCTCAGGGCCACAGGACTCGGAGCGCAAACATCGGCTCTTTTCCCTGGGAAAGAAAACTCACCAGTCCAGGTTCCTGATGTCAGTTTGTAGGGCTCCCCTGGGACTCTCAGGGCAGCACAAGTATGAGGTGGGGGCAGCTCCTGTCTGGGACTTATCCTTCGATGTTCCGATTTTTTGCACTCAGCTGCCCGCTCAGGGCCACAGGACTCGGAGCGCAAACATCGGCTCTTTTCCCTGGGAAAGAAAACTCACCAGTCCAGGTTCCTGATGTCAGTTTGTAGGGCTCCCCTGGGACTCTCAGGGCAGCACAAGTATGAGGTGGGGGCAGCTCCTGTCTGGGACTTATCCTTCGATGTTCCGATTTTTTGCACTCAGCTGCCCGCTCAGGGCCACAGGACTCGGAGCGCAAACATCGGCTCTTTTCCCTGGGAAAGAAAACTCACCAGTCCAGGTTCCTGATGTCAGTTTGTAGGGCTCCCCTGGGACTGTCAGGGCAGCACAAGTATGAGGTGGGGGCAGCTCCTGTCTGGGACTTATCCTTCGATGTTCCGATTTTTTGCACTCAGCTGCCCGCTCAGGGCCACAGGACTCGGAGCGCAAACATCGGCTCTTTTCCCTGGGAAAGAAAACTCACCAGTCCAGGTTCCTGATGTCAGTTTGTAGGGCTCCCCTGGGACTCTCAGGGCAGCACAAGTATGAGGTGGGGGCAGCTCCTGTCTGGGACTTATCCTTCGATGTTCCGATTTTTTGCACTCAGCTGCCCGCTCAGGGCCACAGGACTCGGAGCGCAAACATCGGCTCTTTTCCCTGGGAAAGAAAACTCACCAGTCCAGGTTCCTGATGTCAGTTTGTAGGGCTCCCCTGGGACTCTCAGGACAGCACAAGTATGAGGTGGAAGCAGCTCCTGTCTGGGACTTATCCTTCGATGTTCCGATTTTTTGCACTCAGCTGCCCGCTCAGGGCCACAGGACTCGGAGCGCAAACATCGGCTCTTTTCCCTGGGAAAGAAAACTCACCAGTCCAGGTTCCTGATGTCAGTTTGTAGGGCTCCCCTGGGACTCTCAGGGCAGCACAAGTATGAGGTGGGGGCAGCTCCTGTCTGGGACTTATCCTTCGATGTTCCGATTTTTTGCAGTCAGCTGCCCGCTCAGGGCCACAGGACTCGGAGCGCAAACATCGGCTCTTTTCCCTGGGAAAGAAAACTCACCAGTCCAGGTTCCTGATGTCAGTTTGTAGGGCTCCCCTGGGACTCTCAGGGCAGCACAAGTATGAGGTGGGGGCAGCTCCTGTCTGGGACTTATCCTTCGATGTTCCGATTTTTTGCACTCAGCTGCCCGCTCAGGGCCACAGGACTCGGAGCGCAAACATCGGCTCTTTTCCCTGGGAAAGAAAACTCACCAGTCCAGGTTCCTGATGTCAGTTTGTAGGGCTCTTTTTGGACTCCCAGGGCAGCACAAGTATGAGGTGGGGGAAGCTCCTGTCTGGGACTTATCCTTCGATGTTCCGATTTTTTGCACTCAGCTGCCCGCTCAGGGCCACAGGACTCGGAGCGCAAACATCGGCTCTTTTCCCTGGGAAAGAAAACTCACCAGTCCAGGTTCCTGATGTCAGTTTGTAGGGCTCCCCTGGGACTCTCAGGGCAGCACAAGTATGAGGTGGGGGCAGCTCCTGTCTGGGACTTATCCTTCGATGTTCCGATTTTTTGCACTCAGCTGCCCGCTCAGGGCCACAGGACTCGGAGCGCAAACATCGGCTCTTTTCCCTGGGAAAGAAAACTCACCAGTCCAGGTTCCTGATGTCAGGTTGTAGGGCTCTTTTTGGACTCTCAGGGCAGCACAAGTATGAGGTGGGGGCAGCTCCTGTCTGGGACTTATCCTTCGATGTTCCGATTTTTTGCACTCAGCTGCCCGCTCAGGGCCACAGGACTCGGAGCGCAAACATCGGCTCTTTTCCCTGGGAAAGAAAACTCACCAGTCCAGGTTCCTGATGTCAGGTTGTAGGGCTCCCCTGGGACTCTCAGGGCAGCACAAGTATGAGGTGGGGGCAGCTCCTGTCTGGGACTTATCCTTCGATGTTCCGATTTTTTGCACTCAGCTGCCCGCTCAGGGCCACAGGACTCGGAGCGCAAACATCGGCTCTTTTCCCTGGGAAAGAAAACTCACCAGTCCAGGTTCCTGATGTCAGTTTGTAGGGCTCCCCTGGGACTCTCAGGGCAGCACAAGTATGAGGTGGGGGCAGCTCCTGTCTGGGACTTATCCTTCGATGTTCCGATTTTTTGCACTCAGCTGCCCGCTCAGGGCCACAGGACTTGGAGCGCAAACATCGGCTCTTTTCCCTGGGAAAGAAAACTCACCAGTCCAGGTTCCTGATGTCAGTTTGTAGGGCTCCCCTGGGACTCTCAGGACAGCACAAGTATGAGGTGGAAGCAGCTCCTGTCTGGGACTTATCCTTCGATGTTCCGATTTTTTGCACTCAGCTGCCCGCTCAGGGCCACAGGACTCGGAGCGCAAACATCGGCTCTTTTCCCTGGGAAAGAAAACTCACCAGTCCAGGTTCCTGATGTCAGTTTGTAGGGCTCCCCTGGGACTCTCAGGGCAGCACAAGTATGAGGTGGGGGCAGCTCCTGTCTGGGACTTATCCTTCGATGTTCCGATTTTTTGCACTCAGCTGCCCGCTCAGGGCCACAGGACTCGGAGCGCAAACATCGGCTCTTTTCCCTGGGAAAGAAAACTCACCAGTCCAGGTTCCTGATGTCAGTTTGTAGGGCTCCCCTGGGACTCTCAGGGCAGCACAAGTATGAGGTGGGGGCAGCTCCTGTCTGGGATTTATCCTTCGATGTTCGGATTTTTTGCACTCAGCTGCCCGCTCAGGGCCACAGGACTCGGAGCGCAAACATCGGCTCTTTTCCCTGGGAAAGAAAACTCACCAGTCCAGGTTCCTGATGTCAGGTTGTAGGGCTCTTTTTGGACTCTCAGGGCAGCACAAGTATGAGGTGGGGGCAGCTCCTGTCTGGGACTTATCCTTCGATGTTCCGATTTTTTGCAGTCAGCTGCCCGCTCAGGGCCACAGGACTCGGAGCGCAAACATCGGCTCTTTTCCCTGGGAAAGAAAACTCACCAGTCCAGGTTCCTGATGTCAGTTTGTAGGGCTCCCCTGGGACTCTCAGGGCAGCACAAGTATGAGGTGGGGGCAGCTCCTGTCTGGGACTTATCCTTCGATGTTCCGATTTTTTGCACTCAGCTGCCCGCTCAGGGCCACAGGACTCGGAGCGCAAACATCGGCTCTTTTCCCTGGGAAAGAAAACTCACCAGTCCAGGTTCCTGATGTCAGTTTGTAGGGCTCCCCTGGGACTCTCAGGGCAGCACAAGTATGAGGTGGGGGCAGCTCCTGTCTGGGACTTATCCTTCGATGTTCCGATTTTTTGCACTCAGCTGCCCGCTCAGGGCCACAGGACTCGGAGCGCAAACATCGGCTCTTTTCCCTGGGAAAGAAAACTCACCAGTCCAGGTTCCTGATGTCAGTTTGTAGGGCTCCCCTGGGACTCTCAGGGCAGCACAAGTATGAGGTGGGGGCAGCTCCTGTCTGGGACTTATCCTTCGATGTTCCGATTTTTTGCACTCAGCTGCCCGCTCAGGGCCACAGGACTCGGAGCGCAAACATCGGCTCTTTTCCCTGGGAAAGAAAACTCACCAGTCCAGGTTCCTGATGTCAGTTTGTAGGGCTCCCCTGGGACTCTCAGGGCAGCACAAGTATGAGGTGGGGGCAGCTCCTGTCTGGGACTTATCCTTCGATGTTCCGATTTTTTGCACTCAGCTGCCCGCTCAGGGCCACAGGACTCGGAGCGCAAACATCGGCTCTTTTCCCTGGGAAAGAAAACTCACCAGTCCAGGTTCCTGATGTCAGGTTGTAGGGCTCTTTTTGGACTCTCAGGGCAGCACAAGTATGAGGTGGGGGAAGCTCCTGTCTGGGACTTATCCTTCGATGTTCCGATTTTTTGCACTCAGCTGCCCGCTCAGGGCCACAGGACTCGGAGCGCAAACATCGGCTCTTTTCCCTGGGAAAGAAAACTCACCAGTCCAGGTTCCTGATGTCAGTTTGTAGGGCTCCCCTGGGACTCTCAGGACAGCACAAGTATGAGGTGGAAGCAGCTCCTGTCTGGGACTTATCCTTCGATGTTCCGATTTTTTGCACTCAGCTGCCCGCTCAGGGCCACAGGACTCGGAGCGCAAACATCGGCTCTTTTCCCTGGGAAAGAAAACTCACCAGTCCAGGTTCCTGATGTCAGTTTGTAGGGCTCCCCTGGGACTCTCAGGGCAGCACAAGTATGAGGTGGGGGCAGCTCCTGTCTGGGACTTATCCTTCGATGTTCCGATTTTTTGCAGTCAGCTGCCCGCTCAGGGCCACAGGACTCGGAGCGCAAACATCGGCTCTTTTCCCTGGGAAAGAAAACTCACCAGTCCAGGTTCCTGATGTCAGTTTGTAGGGCTCCCCTGGGACTCTCAGGGCAGCACAAGTATGAGGTGGGGGCAGCTCCTGTCTGGGACTTATCCTTCGATGTTCCGATATTTTGCACTCAGCTGCCCGCTCAGGGCCACAGGACTCGGAGCGCAAACATCGGCTCTTTTCCCTGGGAAAGAAAACTCACCAGTCCAGGTTCCTGATGTCAGTTTGTAGGGCTCCCCTGGGACTCTCAGGGCAGCACAAGTATGAGGTGGGGGCAGCTCCTGTCTGGGACTTATCCTTCGATGTTCGGATTTTTTGCACTCAGCTGCCCGCTCAGGGCCACAGGACTCGGAGCGCAAACATCGGCTCTTTTCCCTGGGAAAGAAAACTCACCAGTCCAGGTTCCTGATGTCAGGTTGTAGGGCTCTTTTTGGACTCTCAGGGCAGCACAAGTATGAGGTGGGGGCAGCTCCTGTCTGGGACTTATCCTTCGATGTTCGGATTTTTTGCAGTCAGCTGCCCGCTCAGGGCCACAGGACTCGGAGCGCAAACATCGGCTCTTTTCCCTGGGAAAGAAAACTCACCAGTCCAGGTTCCTGATGTCAGGTTGTAGGGCTCCCCTGGGACTGTCAGGGCAGCACAAGTATGAGGTGGGGGCAGCTCCTGTCTGGGACTTATCCTTCGATGTTCCGATTTTTTGCAGTCAGCTGCCCGCTCAGGGCCACAGGACTCGGAGTGCAAACATCGGCTCTTTTCCCTGGGAAAGAAAACTCACCAGTCCAGGTTCCTGATGTCAGGTTGTAGGGCTCCCCTGGGACTCTCAGGGCAGCACAAGTATGAGGTGGGGGCAGCTCCTGTCTGGGACTTATTCTTCGATGTTCCGATTTTTTGCAGTCAGCTGCCCGCTCAGGGCCACAGGACTCGGGGCGCAAACATCGGCTCTTTTCCCTGGGAAAGAAAACTCACCAGTCCAGGTTCCTGATGTCAGGTTGTAGGGCTCCCCTGGGACTCTCAGGGCAGCACAAGTATGAGGTGGGGGCAGCTCCTGTCTGGGACATATCCTTCGATGTTCCGATTTTTTGCACTCAGCTGCCCGCTCAGGGCCACAGGACTCGGAGCGCAAACATCGGCTCTTTTCCCTGGGAAAGAAAACTCACCAGTCCAGGTTCCTGATGTCAGTTTGTAGGGCTCCCCTGGGACTCTCAGGGCAGCACAAGTATGAGGTGGGGGCAGCTCCTGTCTGGGACTTATCCTTCGATGTTCCGATTTTTTGCACTCAGCTGCCCGCTCAGGGCCACAGGACTCGGAGCGCAAACATCGGCTCTTTTCCCTGGGAAAGAAAACTCACCAGTCCAGGTTCCTGATGTCAGTTTGTAGGGCTCCCCTGGGACTCTCAGGGCAGCACAAGTATGAGGTGGGGGCAGCTCCTGTCTGGGACTTATCCTTCGATGTTCCGATTTTTTGCACTCAGCTGCCCGCTCAGGGCCACAGGACTCGGAGCGCAAACATCGGCTCTTTTCCCTGGGAAAGAAAACTCACCAGTCCAGGTTCCTGATGTCAGTTTGTAGGGCTCCCCTGGGACTCTCAGGGCAGCACAAGTATGAGGTGGGGGCAGCTCCTGTCTGGGACTTATCCTTCGATGTTCCGATTTTTTGCACTCAGCTGCCCGCTCAGGGCCACAGGACTCGGAGCGCAAACATCGGCTCTTTTCCCTGGGAAAGAAAACTCACCAGTCCAGGTTCCTGATGTCAGTTTGTAGGGCTCTTTTTGGACTCTCAGGACAGCACAAGTATGAGGTGGAAGCAGCTCCTGTCTGGGACTTATCCTTCGATGTTCCGATTTTTTGCACTCAGCTGCCCGCTCAGGGCCACAGGACTCGGAGCGCAAACATCGGCTCTTTTCCCTGGGAAAGAAAACTCACCAGTCCAGGTTCCTGATGTCAGTTTGTAGGGCTCCCCTGGGACTCTCAGGGCAGCACAAGTATGAGGTGGGGGCAGCTCCTGTCTGGGACTTATCCTTCGATGTTCCGATTTTTTGCACTCAGCTGCCCGCTCAGGGCCACAGGACTCGGAGCGCAAACATCGGCTCTTTTCCCTGGGAAAGAAAACTCACCAGTCCAGGTTCCTGATGTCAGTTTGTAGGGCTCCCCTGGGACTCTCAGGGCAGCACAAGTATGAGGTGGGGGCAGCTCCTGTCTGGGATTTATCCTTCGATGTTCGGATTTTTTGCACTCAGCTGCCCGCTCAGGGCCACAGGACTCGGAGCGCAAACATCGGCTCTTTTCCCTGGGAAAGAAAACTCACCAGTCCAGGTTCCTGATGTCAGGTTGTAGGGCTCTTTTTGGACTCTCAGGGCAGCACAAGTATGAGGTGGGGGCAGCTCCTGTCTGGGACTTATCCTTCGATGTTCCGATTTTTTGCAGTCAGCTGCCCGCTCAGGGCCACAGGACTCGGAGCGCAAACATCGGCTCTTTTCCCTGGGAAAGAAAACTCACCAGTCCAGGTTCCTGATGTCAGTTTGTAGGGCTCCCCTGGGACTCTCAGGGCAGCACAAGTATGAGGTGGGGGCAGCTCCTGTCTGGGACTTATCCTTCGATGTTCCGATTTTTTGCACTCAGCTGCCCGCTCAGGGCCACAGGACTCGGAGCGCAAACATCGGCTCTTTTCCCTGGGAAAGAAAACTCACCAGTCCAGGTTCCTGATGTCAGTTTGTAGGGCTCCCCTGGGACTCTCAGGGCAGCACAAGTATGAGGTGGGGGCAGCTCCTGTCTGGGACTTATCCTTCGATGTTCCGATTTTTTGCACTCAGCTGCCCGCTCAGGGCCACAGGACTCGGAGCGCAAACATCGGCTCTTTTCCCTGGGAAAGAAAACTCACCAGTCCAGGTTCCTGATGTCAGTTTGTAGGGCTCCCCTGGGACTCTCAGGGCAGCACAAGTATGAGGTGGGGGCAGCTCCTGTCTGGGACTTATCCTTCGATGTTCCGATTTTTTGCACTCAGCTGCCCGCTCAGGGCCACAGGACTCGGAGCGCAAACATCGGCTCTTTTCCCTGGGAAAGAAAACTCACCAGTCCAGGTTCCTGATGTCAGTTTGTAGGGCTCCCCTGGGACTCTCAGGGCAGCACAAGTATGAGGTGGGGGCAGCTCCTGTCTGGGACTTATCCTTCGATGTTCCGATTTTTTGCACTCAGCTGCCCGCTCAGGGCCACAGGACTCGGAGCGCAAACATCGGCTCTTTTCCCTGGGAAAGAAAACTCACCAGTCCAGGTTCCTGATGTCAGGTTGTAGGGCTCTTTTTGGACTCTCAGGGCAGCACAAGTATGAGGTGGGGGAAGCTCCTGTCTGGGACTTATCCTTCGATGTTCCGATTTTTTGCACTCAGCTGCCCGCTCAGGGCCACAGGACTCGGAGCGCAAACATCGGCTCTTTTCCCTGGGAAAGAAAACTCACCAGTCCGGGTTCCTGATGTCAGTTTGTAGGGCTCCCCTGGGACTCTCAGGACAGCACAAGTATGAGGTGGAAGCAGCTCCTGTCTGGGACTTATCCTTCGATGTTCCGATTTTTTGCACTCAGCTGCCCGCTCAGGGCCACAGGACTCGGAGCGCAAACATCGGCTCTTTTCCCTGGGAAAGAAAACTCACCAGTCCAGGTTCCTGATGTCAGTTTGTAGGGCTCCCCTGGGACTCTCAGGGCAGCACAAGTATGAGGTGGGGGCAGCTCCTGTCTGGGACTTATCCTTCGATGTTCCGATTTTTTGCAGTCAGCTGCCCGCTCAGGGCCACAGGACTCGGAGCGCAAACATCGGCTCTTTTCCCTGGGAAAGAAAACTCACCAGTCCAGGTTCCTGATGTCAGTTTGTAGGGCTCCCCTGGGACTCTCAGGGCAGCACAAGTATGAGGTGGGGGCAGCTCCTGTCTGGGACTTATCCTTCGATGTTCCGATATTTTGCACTCAGCTGCCCGCTCAGGGCCACAGGACTCGGAGCGCAAACATCGGCTCTTTTCCCTGGGAAAGAAAACTCACCAGTCCAGGTTCCTGATGTCAGTTTGTAGGGCTCCCCTGGGACTCTCAGGGCAGCACAAGTATGAGGTGGGGGCAGCTCCTGTCTGGGACTTATCCTTCGATGTTCGGATTTTTTGCACTCAGCTGCCCGCTCAGGGCCACAGGACTCGGAGCGCAAACATCGGCTCTTTTCCCTGGGAAAGAAAACTCACCAGTCCAGGTTCCTGATGTCAGGTTGTAGGGCTCTTTTTGGACTCTCAGGGCAGCACAAGTATGAGGTGGGGGCAGCTCCTGTCTGGGACTTATCCTTCGATGTTCGGATTTTTTGCAGTCAGCTGCCCGCTCAGGGCCACAGGACTCGGAGCGCAAACATCGGCTCTTTTCCCTGGGAAAGAAAACTCACCAGTCCAGGTTCCTGATGTCAGGTTGTAGGGCTCCCCTGGGACTGTCAGGGCAGCACAAGTATGAGGTGGGGGCAGCTCCTGTCTGGGACTTATCCTTCGATGTTCCGATTTTTTGCAGTCAGCTGCCCGCTCAGGGCCACAGGACTCGGAGTGCAAACATCGGCTCTTTTCCCTGGGAAAGAAAACTCACCAGTCCAGGTTCCTGATGTCAGGTTGTAGGGCTCCCCTGGGACTCTCAGGGCAGCACAAGTATGAGGTGGGGGCAGCTCCTGTCTGGGACTTATTCTTCGATGTTCCGATTTTTTGCAGTCAGCTGCCCGCTCAGGGCCACAGGACTCGGGGCGCAAACATCGGCTCTTTTCCCTGGGAAAGAAAACTCACCAGTCCAGGTTCCTGATGTCAGGTTGTAGGGCTCCCCTGGGACTCTCAGGGCAGCACAAGTATGAGGTGGGGGCAGCTCCTGTCTGGGACATATCCTTCGATGTTCCGATTTTTTGCACTCAGCTGCCCGCTCAGGGCCACAGGACTCGGAGCGCAAACATCGGCTCTTTTCCCTGGGAAAGAAAACTCACCAGTCCAGGTTCCTGATGTCAGTTTGTAGGGCTCCCCTGGGACTCTCAGGGCAGCACAAGTATGAGGTGGGGGCAGCTCCTGTCTGGGACTTATCCTTCGATGTTCCGATTTTTTGCACTCAGCTGCCCGCTCAGGGCCACAGGACTCGGAGCGCAAACATCGGCTCTTTTCCCTGGGAAAGAAAACTCACCAGTCCAGGTTCCTGATGTCAGTTTGTAGGGCTCCCCTGGGACTCTCAGGGCAGCACAAGTATGAGGTGGGGGCAGCTCCTGTCTGGGACTTATCCTTCGATGTTCCGATTTTTTGCACTCAGCTGCCCGCTCAGGGCCACAGGACTCGGAGCGCAAACATCGGCTCTTTTCCCTGGGAAAGAAAACTCACCAGTCCAGGTTCCTGATGTCAGTTTGTAGGGCTCCCCTGGGACTCTCAGGGCAGCACAAGTATGAGGTGGGGGCAGCTCCTGTCTGGGACTTATCCTTCGATGTTCCGATTTTTTGCACTCAGCTGCCCGCTCAGGGCCACAGGACTCGGAGCGCAAACATCGGCTCTTTTCCCTGGGAAAGAAAACTCACCAGTCCAGGTTCCTGATGTCAGTTTGTAGGGCTCTTTTTGGACTCTCAGGACAGCACAAGTATGAGGTGGAAGCAGCTCCTGTCTGGGACTTATCCTTCGATGTTCGGATTTTTTGCACTCAGCTGCCCGCTCAGGGCCACAGGACTCGGAGCGCAAACATCGGCTCTTTTCCCTGGGAAAGAAAACTCACCAGTCCAGGTTCCTGATGTCAGTTTGTAGGGCTCCCCTGGGACTCTCAGGGCAGCACAAGTATGAGGTGGGGGCAGCTCCTGTCTGGGACTTATCCTTCGATGTTCGGATTTTTTGCACTCAGCTGCCCGCTCAGGGCCACAGGACTCGGAGCGCAAACATCGGCTCTTTTCCCTGGGAAAGAAAACTCACCAGTCCAGGTTCCTGATGTCAGGTTGTAGGGCTCTTTTTGGACTCTCAGGGCAGCACAAGTATGAGGTGGGGGCAGCTCCTGTCTGGGACTTATCCTTCGATGTTCCGATTTTTTGCAGTCAGCTGCCCGCTCAGGGCCACAGGACTCGGAGCGCAAACATCGGCTCTTTTCCCTGGGAAAGAAAACTCACCAGTCCAGGTTCCTGATGTCAGTTTGTAGGGCTCCAGTGGGACTGTCAGTGCAGCAAAAGTATGAGGTGGGGGCAGCTCCTGTCTGGGACTTATCCTTCGATGTTCCGATTTTTTGCACTCAGCTGCCCGCTCAGGGCCACAGGACTCGGAGTGCAAACATCGGCTCTTTTCCCTGGGAAAGAAAACTCACCAGTCCAGGTTCCTGATGTCAGTTTGTAGGGCTCTTTTTGGACTCTCAGGGCAGCACAAGTATGAGGTGGGGGAAGCTCCTGTCTGGGACTTATCCTTCGATGTTCCGATTTTTTGCAGTCAGCTGCCCGCTCAGGGCCACAGGACTCGGAGCGCAAACATCGGCTCTTTGCCCTGGGAAAGAAAACTCACCAGTCCAGGTTCCTGATGTCAGTTTGTAGGGCTCCCCTGGGACTCTCAGGGCAGCACAAGTATGAGGTGGGGGCAGCTCCTGTCTGGGACTTATCCTTCGATGTTCCGATTTTTTGCACTCAGCTGCCCGCTCAGGGCCACAGGACTCGGAGCGCAAACATCGGCTCTTTTCCCTGGGAAAGAAAACTCACCAGTCCAGGTTCCTGATGTCAGGTTGTAGGGCTCTTTTTGGACTCTCAGGGCAGCACAAGTATGAGGTGGGGGCAGCTCCTGTCTGGGACTTATTCTTCGATGTTCCGATTTTTTGCAGTCAGCTGCCCGCTCAGGGCCACAGGACTCGGGGCGCAAACATCGGCTCTTTTCCCTGGGAAAGAAAACTCACCAGTCCAGGTTCCTGATGTCAGTTTGTAGGGCTCCCCTGGGACTCTCAGGACAGCACAAGTATGAGGTGGAAGCAGCTCCTGTCTGGGACTTATCCTTCGATGTTCCGATTTTTTGCACTCAGCTGCCCGCTCAGGGCCACAGGACTCGGAGCGCAAACATCGGCTCTTTTCCCTGGGAAAGAAAACTCACCAGTCCAGGTTCCTGATGTCAGTTTGTAGGGCTCCCCTGGGACTCTCAGGGCAGCACAAGTATGAGGTGGGGGCAGCTCCTGTCTGGGACTTATCCTTCGATGTTCCGATTTTTTGCACTCAGCTGCCCGCTCAGGGCCACAGGACTCGGAGCGCAAACATCGGCTCTTTTCCCTGGGAAAGAAAACTCACCAGTCCAGGTTCCTGATGTCAGTTTGTAGGGCTCCCCTGGGACTCTCAGGGCAGCACAAGTATGAGGTGGGGGCAGCTCCTGTCTGGGATTTATCCTTCGATGTTCGGATTTTTTGCACTCAGCTGCCCGCTCAGGGCCACAGGACTCGGAGCGCAAACATCGGCTCTTTTCCCTGGGAAAGAAAACTCACCAGTCCAGGTTCCTGATGTCAGGTTGTAGGGCTCTTTTTGGACTCTCAGGGCAGCACAAGTATGAGGTGGGGGCAGCTCCTGTCTGGGACTTATCCTTCGATGTTCCGATTTTTTGCAGTCAGCTGCCCGCTCAGGGCCACAGGACTCGGAGCGCAAACATCGGCTCTTTTCCCTGGGAAAGAAAACTCACCAGTCCAGGTTCCTGATGTCAGTTTGTAGGGCTCCCCTGGGACTCTCAGGGCAGCACAAGTATGAGGTGGGGGCAGCTCCTGTCTGGGACTTATCCTTCGATGTTCCGATTTTTTGCACTCAGCTGCCCGCTCAGGGCCACAGGACTCGGAGCGCAAACATCGGCTCTTTTCCCTGGGAAAGAAAACTCACCAGTCCAGGTTCCTGATGTCAGTTTGTAGGGCTCCCCTGGGACTCTCAGGGCAGCACAAGTATGAGGTGGGGGCAGCTCCTGTCTGGGACTTATCCTTCGATGTTCCGATTTTTTGCACTCAGCTGCCCGCTCAGGGCCACAGGACTCGGAGCGCAAACATCGGCTCTTTTCCCTGGGAAAGAAAACTCACCAGTCCAGGTTCCTGATGTCAGTTTGTAGGGCTCCCCTGGGACTCTCAGGGCAGCACAAGTATGAGGTGGGGGCAGCTCCTGTCTGGGACTTATCCTTCGATGTTCCGATTTTTTGCACTCAGCTGCCCGCTCAGGGCCACAGGACTCGGAGCGCAAACATCGGCTCTTTTCCCTGGGAAAGAAAACTCACCAGTCCAGGTTCCTGATGTCAGTTTGTAGGGCTCCCCTGGGACTCTCAGGGCAGCACAAGTATGAGGTGGGGGCAGCTCCTGTCTGGGACTTATCCTTCGATGTTCCGATTTTTTGCACTCAGCTGCCCGCTCAGGGCCACAGGACTCGGAGCGCAAACATCGGCTCTTTTCCCTGGGAAAGAAAACTCACCAGTCCAGGTTCCTGATGTCAGTTTGTAGGGCTCCCCTGGGACTCTCAGGGCAGCACAAGTATGAGGTGGGGGCAGCTCCTGTCTGGGACTTATCCTTCGATGTTCCGATTTTTTGCACTCAGCTGCCCGCTCAGGGCCACAGGACTCGGAGCGCAAACATCGGCTCTTTTCCCTGGGAAAGAAAACTCACCAGTCCAGGTTCCTGATGTCAGGTTGTAGGGCTCTTTTTGGACTCTCAGGGCAGCACAAGTATGAGGTGGGGGAAGCTCCTGTCTGGGACTTATCCTTCGATGTTCCGATTTTTTGCAGTCAGCTGCCCGCTCAGGGCCACAGGACTCGGAGCGCAAACATCGGCTCTTTTCCCTGGGAAAGAAAACTCACCAGTCCAGGTTCCTGATGTCAGTTTGTAGGGCTCCCCTGGGACTCTCAGGGCAGCACAAGTATGAGGTGGGGGCAGCTCCTGTCTGGGACTTATCCTTCGATGTTCCGATTTTTTGCAGTCAGCTGCCCGCTCAGGGCCACAGGACTCGGAGCGCAAACATCGGCTCTTTTCCCTGGGAAAGAAAACTCACCAGTCCAGGTTCCTGATGTCAGTTTGTAGGGCTCCCCTGGGACTCTCAGGGCAGCACAAGTATGAGGTGGGGGCAGCTCCTGTCTGGGACTTATCCTTCGATGTTCCGATTTTTTGCACTCAGCTGCCCGCTCAGGGCCACAGGACTCGGAGCGCAAACATCGGCTCTTTTCCCTGGGAAAGAAAACTCACCAGTCCAGGTTCCTGATGTCAGTTTGTAGGGCTCCCCTGGGACTCTCAGGGCAGCACAAGTATGAGGTGGGGGCAGCTCCTGTCTGGGACTTATCCTTCGATGTTCCGATTTTTTGCACTCAGCTGCCCGCTCAGGGCCACAGGACTCGGAGCGCAAACATCGGCTCTTTTCCCTGGGAAGAAAACTCACCAGTCCAGGTTCCTGATGTCAGTTTGTAGGGCTCCCCTGGGACTCTCAGGACAGCACAAGTATGAGGTGGAAGCAGCTCCTGTCTGGGACTTATCCTTCGATGTTCCGATTTTTTGCACTCAGCTGCCCGCTCAGGGCCACAGGACTCGGAGCGCAAACATCGGCTCTTTTCCCTGGGAAAGAAAACTCACCAGTCCAGGTTCCTGATGTCAGTTTGTAGGGCTCCCCTGGGACTCTCAGGGCAGCACAAGTATGAGGTGGGGGCAGCTCCTGTCTGGGACTTATCCTTCGATGTTCCGATTTTTTGCAGTCAGCTGCCCGCTCAGGGCCACAGGACTCGGAGCGCAAACATCGGCTCTTTTCCCTGGGAAAGAAAACTCACCAGTCCAGGTTCCTGATGTCAGTTTGTAGGGCTCCCCTGGGACTCTCAGGGCAGCACAAGTATGAGGTGGGGGCAGCTCCTGTCTGGGACTTATCCTTCGATGTTCCGATTTTTTGCACTCAGCTGCCCGCTCAGGGCCACAGGACTCGGAGCGCAAACATCGGCTCTTTTCCCTGGGAAAGAAAACTCACCAGTCCAGGTTCCTGATGTCAGTTTGTAGGGCTCTTTTTGGACTCCCAGGGCAGCACAAGTATGAGGTGGGGGAAGCTCCTGTCTGGGACTTATCCTTCGATGTTCCGATTTTTTGCACTCAGCTGCCCGCTCAGGGCCACAGGACTCGGAGCGCAAACATCGGCTCTTTTCCCTGGGAAAGAAAACTCACCAGTCCAGGTTCCTGATGTCAGTTTGTAGGGCTCCCCTGGGACTCTCAGGGCAGCACAAGTATGAGGTGGGGGCAGCTCCTGTCTGGGACTTATCCTTCGATGTTCCGATTTTTTGCACTCAGCTGCCCGCTCAGGGCCACAGGACTCGGAGCGCAAACATCGGCTCTTTTCCCTGGGAAAGAAAACTCACCAGTCCAGGTTCCTGATGTCAGGTTGTAGGGCTCCCCTGGGACTCTCAGGGCAGCACAAGTATGAGGTGGGGGCAGCTCCTGTCTGGGACTTATCCTTCGATGTTCCGATTTTTTGCATTCAGCTGCCCGCTCAGGGCCACAGGACTCGGAGCGCAAACATCGGCTCTTTTCCCTGGGAAAGAAAACTCACCAGTCCAGGTTCCTGATGTCAGTTTGTAGGGCTCCCCTGGGACTCTCAGGGCAGCACAAGTATGAGGTGGGGGCAGCTCCTGTCTGGGACTTATCCTTCGATGTTCCGATTTTTTGCACTCAGCTGCCCGCTCAGGGCCACAGGACTTGGAGCGCAAACATCGGCTCTTTTCCCTGGGAAAGAAAACTCACCAGTCCAGGTTCCTGATGTCAGTTTGTAGGGCTCCCCTGGGACTCTCAGGAAAGCACAAGTATGAGGTGGAAGCAGCTCCTGTCTGGGACTTATCCTTCGATGTTCGGATTTTTTGCACTCAGCTGCCCGCTCAGGGCCACAGGACTCGGAGCGCAAACATCGGCTCTTTTCCCTGGGAAAGAAAACTCACCAGTCCAGGTTCCTGATGTCAGTTTGTAGGGCTCCCCTGGGACTCTCAGGGCAGCACAAGTATGAGGTGGGGGCAGCTCCTGTCTGGGACTTATCCTTCGATGTTCCGATTTTTTGCACTCAGCTGCCCGCTCAGGGCCACAGGACTCGGAGCGCAAACATCGGCTCTTTTCCCTGGGAAAGAAAACTCACCAGTCCAGGTTCCTGATGTCAGTTTGTAGGGCTCCCCTGGGACTCTCAGGGCAGCACAAGTATGAGGTGGGGGCAGCTCCTGTCTGGGATTTATCCTTCGATGTTCCGATTTTTTGCACTCAGCTGCCCGCTCAGGGCCACAGGACTCGGAGCGCAAACATCGGCTCTTTTCCCTGGGAAAGAAAACTCACCAGTCCGGGTTCCTGATGTCAGTTTGTAGGGCTCCCCTGGGACTCTCAGGACAGCACAAGTATGAGGTGGAAGCAGCTCCTGTCTGGGACTTATCCTTCGATGTTCCGATTTTTTGCACTCAGCTGCCCGCTCAGGGCCACAGGACTCGGAGCGCAAACATCGGCTCTTTTCCCTGGGAAAGAAAACTCACCAGTCCAGGTTCCTGATGTCAGTTTGTAGGGCTCCCCTGGGACTCTCAGGGCAGCACAAGTATGAGGTGGGGGCAGCTCCTGTCTGGGACTTATCCTTCGATGTTCCGATTTTTTGCAGTCAGCTGCCCGCTCAGGGCCACAGGACTCGGAGCGCAAACATCGGCTCTTTTCCCTGGGAAAGAAAACTCACCAGTCCAGGTTCCTGATGTCAGTTTGTAGGGCTCCCCTGGGACTCTCAGGGCAGCACAAGTATGAGGTGGGGGCAGCTCCTGTCTGGGACTTATCCTTCGATGTTCCGATTTTTTGCACTCAGCTGCCCGCTCAGGGCCACAGGACTCGGAGCGCAAACATCGGCTCTTTTCCCTGGGAAAGAAAACTCACCAGTCCAGGTTCCTGATGTCAGTTTGTAGGGCTCCCCTGGGACTCTCAGGGCAGCACAAGTATGAGGTGGGGGCAGCTCCTGTCTGGGACTTATCCTTCGATGTTCGGATTTTTTGCACTCAGCTGCCCGCTCAGGGCCACAGGACTCGGAGCGCAAACATCGGCTCTTTTCCCTGGGAAAGAAAACTCACCAGTCCAGGTTCCTGATGTCAGGTTGTAGGGCTCTTTTTGGACTCTCAGGGCAGCACAAGTATGATGTGGGTGCAGCTCCTGTCTGGGACTTATCCTTCGATGTTCGGATTTTTTGCAGTCAGCTGCCCGCTCAGGGCCACAGGACTCGGAGCGCAAACATCGGCTCTTTTCCCTGGGAAAGAAAACTCACCAGTCCAGGTTCCTGATGTCAGGTTGTAGGGCTCCCCTGGGACTGTCAGGGCAGCACAAGTATGAGGTGGGGGCAGCTCCTGTCTGGGACTTATCCTTCGATGTTCGGATTTTTTGCACTCAGCTGCCCGCTCAGGGCCACAGGACTCGGAGCGCAAACATCGGCTCTTTTCCCTGGGAAAGAAAACTCACCAGTCCAGGTTCCTGATGTCAGGTTGTAGGGCTCTTTTTGGACTCTCAGGGCAGCACAAGTATGAGGTGGGGGCAGCTCCTGTCTGGGACTTATCCTTCGATGTTCCGATTTTTTGCAGTCAGCTGCCCGCTCAGGGCCACAGGACTCGGAGCGCAAACATCGGCTCTTTTCCCTGGGAAAGAAAACTCACCAGTCCAGGTTCCTGATGTCAGTTTGTAGGGCTCCAGTGGGACTGTCAGTGCAGCACAAGTATGAGGTGGGGGCAGCTCCTGTCTGGGACTTATCCTTCGATGTTCCGATTTTTTGCAGTCAGCTGCCCGCTCAGGGCCACAGGACTCGGAGCGCAAACATCGGCTCTTTTCCCTGGGAAAGAAAACTCACCAGTCCAGGTTCCTGATGTCAGTTTGTAGGGCTCCCCTGGGACTCTCAGGGCAGCACAAGTATGAGGTGGGGGCAGCTCCTGTCTGGGACTTATCCTTCGATGTTCCGATTTTTTGCACTCAGCTGCCCGCTCAGGGCCACAGGACTCGGAGCGCAAACATCGGCTCTTTTCCCTGGGAAAGAAAACTCACCAGTCCAGGTTCCTGATGTCAGTTTGTAGGGCTCCCCTGGGACTCTCAGGGCAGCACAAGTATGAGGTGGGGGCAGCTCCTGTCTGGGACTTATCCTTCGATGTTCCGATTTTTTGCACTCAGCTGCCCGCTCAGGGCCACAGGACTCGGAGCGCAAACATCGGCTCTTTTCCCTGGGAAAGAAAACTCACCAGTCCAGGTTCCTGATGTCAGTTTGTAGGGCTCCCCTGGGACTCTCAGGGCAGCACAAGTATGAGGTGGGGGCAGCTCCTGTCTGGGACTTATCCTTCGATGTTCGGATTTTTTGCACTCAGCTGCCCGCTCAGGGCCACAGGACTCGGAGCGCAAACATCGGCCCTTTTCCCTGGGAAAGAAAACTCACCAGTCCAGGTTCCTGATGTCAGGTTGTAGGGCTCTTTTTGGACTCTCAGGGCAGCACAAGTATGAGGTGGGGGCAGCTCCTGTCTGGGATTTATCCTTCGATGTTCGGATTTTTTGCAGTCAGCTGCCCGCTCAGGGCCACAGGACTCGGAGCGCAAACATCGGCTCTTTTCCCTGGGAAAGAAAACTCACCAGTCCAGGTTCCTGATGTCAGTTTGTAGGGCTCCCCTGGGACTCTCAGGGCAGCACAAGTATGAGGTGGGGGCAGCTCCTGTCTGGGACTTATCCTTCGATGTTCCGATTTTTTGCACTCAGCTGCCCGCTCAGGGCCACAGGACTCGGAGCGCAAACATCGGCTCTTTTCCCTGGGAAAGAAAACTCACCAGTCCAGGTTCCTGATGTCAGTTTGTAGGGCTCCCCTGGGACTCTCAGGGCAGCACAAGTATGAGGTGGGGGCAGCTCCTGTCTGGGACTTATCCTTCGATGTTCGGATTTTTTGCGGTCAGCTGCCGGCTCAGGGCCACAGGACTCGGAGCGCAAACATCGGCTCTTTTCCCTGGGAAAGAAAACTCACCAGTCCAGGTTCCTGATGTCAGTTTGTAGGGCTCCCCTGGGACTCTCAGGGCAGCACAAGTATGAGGTGGGGGCAGCTCCTGTCTGGGACTTATCCTTCGATGTTCCGATTTTTTGCACTCAGCTGCCCGCTCAGGGCCACAGGACTCGGAGCGCAAACATCGGCTCTTTTCCCTGGGAAAGAAAACTCACCAGTCCAGGTTCCTGATGTCAGTTTGTAGGGCTCCCCTGGGACTCTCAGGGCAGCACAAGTATGAGGTGGGGGCAGCTCCTGTCTGGGACTTATCCTTCGATGTTCCGATTTTTTGCACTCAGCTGCCCGCTCAGGGCCACAGGACTCGGAGCGCAAACATCGGCTCTTTTCCCTGGGAAAGAAAACTCACCAGTCCAGGTTCCTGATGTCAGGTTGTAGGGCTCTTTTTGGACTCTCAGGGCAGCACAAGTATGAGGTAAGGGCAGCTCCTGTCTGGGATTTATCCTTCGATGTTCCGATTTTTTGCAGTCTGCTGCCCGCTCAGGGCCACAGGACTCGGAGCGCAAACATCGGCTCTTTTCCCTGGGAAAGAAAACTCACCAGTCCAGGTTCCTGATGTCAGGTTGTAGGGCTCCCCTGGGACTCTCAGGGCAGCACAAGTATGAGGTGGGGGCAGCTCCTGTCTGGGACTTATCCTTCGATGTTCCGATTTTTTGCACTCAGCTGCCCGCTCAGGGCCACAGGACTCGGAGCGTAAACATCGGCTCTTTTCCCTGGGAAAGAAAACTCACCAGTCCAGGTTCCTGATGTCAGTTTGTAGGGCTCCCCTGGGACTCTCAGGGCAGCACAAGTATGAGGTGGGGGCAGCTCCTGTCTGGGACTTATCCTTCGATGTTCCGATTTTTTGCACTCAGCTGCCCGCTCAGGGCCACAGGACTCGGAGCGCAAACATCGGCTCTTTTCCCTGGGAAAGAAAACTCACCAGTCCAGGTTCCTGATGTCAGTTTGTAGGGCTCTTTTTGGACTCCCAGGGCAGCACAAGTATGAGGTGGGGGAAGCTCCTGTCTGGGACTTATCCTTCGATGTTCCGATTTTTTGCACTCAGCTGCCCGCTCAGGGCCACAGGACTCGGAGCGCAAACATCGACTCTTTTCCCTGGGAAAGAAAACTCACCAGTCCAGGTTCCTGATGTCAGTTTGTAGGGCTCCCCTGGGACTCTCAGGACAGCACAAGTATGAGGTGGAAGCAGCTCCTGTCTGGGACTTATCCTTCGATGTTCCGATTTTTTGCACTCAGCTGCCCGCTCAGGGCCACAGGACTCGGAGCGCAAACATCGGCTCTTTTCCCTGGGAAAGAAAACTCACCAGTCCAGGTTCCTGATGTCAGGTTGTAGGGCTCTTTTTGGACTCTCAGGGCAGCACAAGTATGAGGTGGGGGAAGCTCCTGTCTGGGACTTATCCTTCGATGTTCCGATTTTTTGCACTCAGCTGCCCGCTCAGGGCCACAGGACTTGGAGCGCAAACATCGGCTCTTTTCCCTGGGAAAGAAAACTCACCAGTCCAGGTTCCTGATGTCAGTTTGTAGGGCTCCCCTGGGACTCTCAGGGCAGCACAAGTATGAGGTGGAAGCAGCTCCTGTCTGGGACTTATCCTTCGATGTTCCGATTTTTTGCACTCAGCTGCCCGCTCAGGGCCACAGGACTCGGAGCGCAAACATCGGCTCTTTTCCCTGGGAAAGAAAACTCACCAGTCCAGGTTCCTGATGTCAGTTTGTAGGGCTCCCCTGGGACTCTCAGGGCAGCACAAGTATGAGGTGGGGGCAGCTCCTGTCTGGGACTTATCCTTCGATGTTCCGATTTTTTGCAGTCAGCTGCCCGCTCAGGGCCACAGGACTCGGAGCGCAAACATCGGCTCTTTTCCCTGGGAAAGAAAACTCACCAGTCCAGGTTCCTGATGTCAGTTTGTAGGGCTCCCCTGGGACTGTCAGGGCAGCACAAGTATGAGGTGGGGGCAGCTCCTGTCTGGGACTTATCCTTCGATGTTCCGATTTTTTGCAGTCAGCTGCCCGCTCAGGGCCACAGGACTCGGAGCGCAAACATCGGCTCTTTTCCCTGGGAAAGAAAACTCACCAGTTCAGGTTCCTGATGTCAGTTTGTAGGGCTCCCCTGGGACTCTCAGGGCACCACAAGTATGAGGTGGGGGCAGCTCCTGTCTGGGACTTATCCTTCGATGTTCCGATTTTTTGCAGTCAGCTGCTCGCTCAGGGCCACAGGACTCGGAGCGCAAACATCGGCTCTTTTCCCTGGGAAAGAAAACTCACCAGTCCAGGTTCCTGATGTAAGGTTGTAGGGCTCCCCTGGGACTCTCAGGGCAGCACAAGTATGAGGTGGGGGCAGCTCCTGTCTGGGACTTATCCTTCGATGTTCGGATTTTTTGCACTCAGCTGCCCGCTCAGGGCCACAGGACTCGGAGCGCAAACATCGGCTCTTTTCCCTGGGAAAGAAAACTCACCAGTCCAGGTTCCTGATGTCAGTTTGTAGGGCTCTTTTTGGACTCTCAGGGCAGCACAAGTATGAGGTGGGGGCAGCTCCTGTCTGGGACTTATCCTTCGATGTTCGGATTTTTTGCACTCAGCTGCCCGCTCAGGGCCACAGGACTCGGAGCGCAAACATCGGCTCTTTTCCCTGGGAAAGAAAACTCACCAGTCCAGGTTCCTGATGTCAGTTTGTAGGGCTCCCCTGGGACTCTCAGGGCAGCACAAGTATGAGGTGGGGGCAGCTCCTGTCTGGGACTTATCCTTCGATGTTCCGATTTTTTGCACTCAGCTGCCCGCTCAGGGCCACAGGACTCGGGACGCAAACATCGGCTCTTTTCCCTGGGAAAGAAAACTCACCAGTCCAGGTTCCTGATGTCAGTTTGTAGGGCTCCCCTGGGACTCTCAGGGCAGCACAAGTATGAGGTGGGGGCAGCTCCTGTCTGGGACTTATCCTTCGATGTTCCGATTTTTTGCACTCAGCTGCCCGCTCAGGGCCACAGGACTCGGGGCGCAAACATCGGCTATTTTCCCTGGGAAAGAAAACTCACCAGTCCAGGTTCCTGATGTCAGTTTGTAGAGCTCCCCTGGGACTCTCAGGGCAGCACAAGTATGAGGTGGGGGCAGCTCCTGTCTGGGACTTATCCTTCGATGTTCGGATTTTTTGCAGTCAGCTGCCCGCTCAGGGCCACAGGACTCGGAGCGCAAACATCGGCTCTTTTCCCTGGGAAAGAAAACTCACCAGTCCAGGTTCCTGATGTCAGTTTGTAGGGCTCCCCTGGGACTCTCAGGGCAGCACAAGTATGAGGTGGGGGCAGCTCCTGTCTGGGACTTATCCTTCGATGTTCCGATTTTTTGCACTCAGCTGCCCGCTCAGGGCCACAGGACTCGGAGCGCAAACATCGGCTCTTTTCCCTGGGAAAGAAAACTCACCAGTCCAGGTTCCTGATGTCAGTTTGTAGGGCTCCCCTGGGACTCTCAGGGCAGCACAAGTATGAGGTGGGGGCAGCTCCTGTCTGGGACTTATCCTTCGATGTTCCGATTTTTTGCACTCAGCTGCCCGCTCAGGGCCACAGGACTCGGAGCGCAAACATCGGCTCTTTTCCCTGGGAAAGAAAACTCACCAGTCCAGGTTCCTGATGTCAGTTTGTAGGGCTCCCCTGGGACTCTCAGGACAGCACAAGTATGAGGTGGGGGCAGCTCCTGTCTGGGACTTATCCTTCGATGTTCCGATTTTTTGCACTCAGCTGCCCGCTCAGGGCCACAGGACTCGGAGCGCAAACATCGGCTCTTTTCCCTGGGAAAGAAAACTCACCAGTCCAGGTTCCTGATGTCAGGTTGTAGGGCTCTTTTTGGACTCTCAGGGCAGCACAAGTATGAGGTGGGGGAAGCTCCTGTCTGGGACTTATCCTTCGATGTTCCGATTTTTTGCACTCAGCTGCCCGCTCAGGGCCACAGGACTTGGAGCGCAAACATCGGCTCTTTTCCCTGGGAAAGAAAACTCACCAGTCCAGGTTCCTGATGTCAGTTTGTAGGGCTCCCCTGGGACTCTCAGGACAGCACAAGTATGAGGTGGAAGCAGCTCCTGTCTGGGACTTATCCTTCGATGTTCCGATTTTTTGCACTCAGCTGCCCGCTCAGGGCCACAGGACTCGGAGCGCAAACATCGGCTCTTTTCCCTGGGAAAGAAAACTCACCAGTCCAGGTTCCTGATGTCAGTTTGTAGGGCTCCCCTGGGACTCTCAGGGCAGCACAAGTATGAGGTGGGGGCAGCTCCTGTCTGGGACTTATCCTTCGATGTTCGGATTTTTTGCAGTCAGCTGCCCGCTCAGGGCCACAGGACTCGGAGCGCAAACATCGGCTCTTTTCCCTGGGAAAGAAAACTCACCAGTCCAGGTTCCTGATGTCAGTTTGTAGGGCTCCCCTGGGACTCTCAGGGCAGCAAAAGTATGAGGTGGGGGCAGCTCCTGTCTGGGACTTATCCTTCGATGTTCCGATTTTTTGCAGTCAGCTGCTCGCTCAGGGCCACAGGACTCGGAGCGCAAACATCGGCTCTTTTCCCTGGGAAAGAAAACTCACCAGTCCAGGTTCCTGATGTAAGGTTGTAGGGCTCCCCTGGGACTCTCAGGGCAGCACAAGTATGAGGTGGGGGCAGCTCCTGTCTGGGACTTATCCTTCGATGTTCGGATTTTTTGCACTCAGCTGCCCGCTCAGGGCCACAGGACTCGGAGCGCAAACATCGGCTCTTTTCCCTGGGAAAGAAAACTCACCAGTCCAGGTTCCTGATGTCAGTTTGTAGGGCTCCCCTGGGACTCTCAGGGCAGCACAAGTATGAGGTGGGGGCAGCTCCTGTCTGGGACTTATCCTTCGATGTTCCGATTTTTTGCACTCAGCTGCCCGCTCAGGGCCACAGGACTCGGGACGCAAACATCGGCTCTTTTCCCTGGGAAAGAAAACTCACCAGTCCAGGTTCCTGATGTCAGTTTGTAGGGCTCCCCTGGGACTCTCAGGGCAGCACAAGTATGAGGTGGGGGCAGCTCCTGTCTGGGACTTATCCTTCGATGTTCCGATTTTTTGCACTCAGCTGCCCGCTCAGGGCCACAGGACTCGGGGCGCAAACATCGGCTATTTTCCCTGGGAAAGAAAACTCACCAGTCCAGGTTCCTGATGTCAGTTTGTAGAGCTCCCCTGGGACTCTCAGGGCAGCACAAGTATGAGGTGGGGGCAGCTCCTGTCTGGGACTTATCCTTCGATGTTCCGATTTTTTGCACTCAGCTGCCCGCTCAGGGCCACAGGACTCGGAGCGCAAACATCGGCTCTTTTCCCTGGGAAAGAAAACTCACCAGTCCAGGTTCCTGATGTCAGTTTGTAGGGCTCTTTTTGGACTCTCAGGGCAGCACAAGTATGAGGTGGGGGCAGCTCCTGTCTGGGACTTATCCTTCGATGTTCCGATTTTTTGCACTCAGCTGCCCACTCAGGGCCACAGGACTCGGAGCGCAAACATCGGCTCTTTTCCCTGGGAAAGAAAACTCACCAGTCCAGGTTCCTGATGTCAGTTTGTAGGGCTCCCCTGGGACTCTCAGGGCAGCACAAGTATGAGGTGGGGGCAGCTCCTGTCTGGGACTTATCCTTCGATGTTCCGATTTTTTGCACTCAGCTGCCCGCTCAGGGCCACAGGACTCGGAGCGCAAACATCGGCTCTTTTCCCTGGGAAAGAAAACTCACCAGTCCAGGTTCCTGATGTCAGTTTGTAGGGCTCCCCTGGGATTCTCAGGGCAGCACAAGTAAGAGGTGGGGGCAGCTCCTGTCTGGGACTTATCCTTCGATGTTCCGATTTTTTGCAGTCAGCTGCCCGCTCAGGGCCACAGGACTCGGAGCGCAAACATCGGCTCTTTTCCCTGGGAAAGAAAACTCACCAGTTCAGGTTCCTGATGTCAGTTTGTAGGGCTCCCCTGGGACTCTCAGGGCACCACAAGTATGAGGTGGGGGCAGCTCCTGTCTGGGACTTATCCTTCGATGCTCAGATTTTTTGCAGTCAGCTGCTCGCTCAGGGCCACAGGACTCGGAGCGCAAACATCGGCTCTTTTCCCTGGGAAAGAAAACTCACCAGTCCAGGTTCCTGATGTAAGGTTGTAGGGCTCCCCTGGGACTCTCAGGGCAGCACAAGTATGAGGTGGGGGCAGCTCCTGTCTGGGACTTATCCTTCGATGTTCCGATTTTTTGCACTCAGCTGCCCGCTCAGGGCCACAGGACTCGGAGCGCAAACATCTGCTCTTTTCCCTGGGAAAGAAAACTCACCAGTCCAGGTTCCTGATGTCAGTTTGTAGAGCTCTTTTTGGACTCTCAGGGCAGCACAAGTATGAGGTGGGGGCAGCTCCTGTCTGGGACTTATCCTTCGATGTTCCGATTTTTTGCACTCAGCTGCCCGCTCAGGACCACAGGACTCGGAGCGCAAACATCGGCTCTTTTCCCTGGGAAAGAAAACTCACCAGTCCAGGTTCCTGATGTCAGTTTGTAGGGCACCCCTGGGACTGTCAGGGCAGCACAAGTATGAGGTGGGGGCAGCTCCTGTCTGGGACTTATCCTTCGATGTTCGGATTTTTTGCGGTCAGCTGCCCGCTCAGGGCCACAGGACTCGGAGCGCAAACATCGGCTCTTTTCCCTGGGAAAGAAAACTCACCAGTCCAGGTTCCTGATGTCAGTTTGTAGAGCTCTTTTTGGACTCTCAGGGCAGCACAAGTATGAGGTGGGGGCAGCTCCTGTCTGGGACTTATCCTTCGATGTTCGGATTTTTTGCGGTCAGCTGCCGGCTCAGGGCCACAGGACTCGGAGCGCAAACATCGGCTCTTTTCCCTGGGAAAGAAAACTCACCAGTCCCGGTTCCTGATGTCAGTTTGTAGGGCTCCCCTGGGACTCTCAGGGCAGCACAAGTATGAGGTGGGGGCAGCTCCTGTCTGGGACTTATCCTTCGATGTTCGGATTTTTTGCACTCAGCTGCCCGCTCAGGGCCACAGGACTCGGAGCGCAAACATCGGCTCTTTTCCCTGGGAAAGAAAACTCACCAGTCCAGGTTCCTGATGTCAGTTTGTAGGGCTCCCCTGGGACTGTCAGGGCAGCACAAGTATGAGGTGGGGGCAGCTCCTGTCTGGGACTTATCCTTCGATGTTCGGATTTTTTGCACTCAGCTGCCCGCTCAGGGCCACAGGACTCGGAGCGCAAACATCGGCTCTTTTCCCTGGGAAAGAAAACTCACCAGTCCAGGTTCCTGATGTCAGTTTGTAGGGCTCCCCTGGGACTGTCAGGGCAGCACAAGTATGAGGTGGGGGCAGCTCCTGTCTGGGACTTATCCTTCGATGTTCGGATTTTTTGCATTCAGCTGCCCACTCAGGGCCACAGGACTCGGAGCGCAAACATCGGCTCTTTTCCCTGGGAAAGAAAACTCACCAGTCCAGGTTCCTGATGTCAGTTTGTAGGGCTCCCCTGGGACTCTCAGGGCAGCACAAGTATGAGGTGGGGGCAGCTCCTGTCTGGGACTTATCCTTCGATGTTCCGATTTTTTGCAGTCAGCTGCCCGCTCAGGGCCACAGGACTCGGAGCGCAAACATCGGCTCTTTTCCCTGGGAAAGAAAACTCACCAGTCCAGGTTCCTGATGTCAGTTTGTAGAGCTCTTTTTGGACTCTCAGGGTAGCACAAGTATGAGGTGGGGGCAGATCCTGTCTGGGACTTATCCTTCGATGTTCGGATTTTTTGCGGTCAGCTGCCGGCTCAGGGCCACAGGATTCGGAGCGCAAACATCGACTCTTTTCCCTGGGAATGAAAACTCACCAGTCCAGGTTCCTGATGTCAGTTTGTAGGGCTCCCCTGGGACTGTCAGGGCAACACAAGTATGAGGTGGGGGCAGCTCCTGTCTGGGACTTATCCTTCGATGTTCCGATTTTTTGCACTCAGCTGCCCGCTCAGGGCCACAGGACTCGGAGCGCAAACATCGGCTCTTTTCCCTGGGAAAGAAAACTCACCAGTCCAGGTTCCTGATGTCAGTTTGTAGGGCTCCCCTGGGACTCTCAGGGCAGCACAAGTATGAGGTGGGGGCAGCTCCTGTCTGGGACTTATCCTTCGATGTTCGGATTTTTTGCACTCAGCTGCCCGCTCAGGGCCACAGGACTCGGAGCGCAAACATCGGCTCTTTTCCCTGGGAAAAAAAACTCACCATTCCAGGTTCCTGATGTCCGTTTGTAGGGCTCCCCTGGGACTGTCAGGGTAGCACAAGTATGAGGTGGGGGCAGCTCCTGTCTGGGACTTATCCTTCGATGTTCGGATTTTTTGCGGTCAGCTGCCCGCTCATGGCCACAGGACTCGGAGCGCAAACATCGGCTCTTTTCCCTGGGAAAGAAAACTCACCAGTCCAGGTTCCTGATGTCAGTTTGTAGAGCTCTTTTTGGACTCTCAGGGCAGCACAAGTATGAGGTGGGGGCAGCTCCTGTCTGGGACTTATCCTTCGATGTTCGGATTTTTTGCGGTCAGCTGCCGGCTCAGGGCCACAGGATTCGGAGCGCAAACATCGGCTCTTTTCCCTGGGAAAAAAAACTCACCAGTCCAGGTTCCTGATGTCAGTTTGTAGGGCTCCCCTGGGACTGTCAGGGCAGCACAAGTATGAGGTGGGGGCAGCTCCTGTCTAGGACTTATCCTTCGATGTTCGGATTTTTTGCACTCAGCTGCCGGCTCAGGGCCACAGGACTCTGAGCGCAAACATCGGCTCTTTTCCCTGGGAAAGAAAACTCACCAGTCCAGGTTCCTGATGTCAGTTTGTAGGGCTCTTTTTGGACACTCAGGGCAGCACAAGTAAGAGGTGGGGGCAGCTCCTGTCTGGGACTTATCCTTCGATGTTCGGATTTTTTGCACTCAGCTGCCCGCTCAGGGCCACAGGACTCGGAGCGCAAACATCGGCTCTTTTCCCTGGGAAAGAAAACTCACCAGTCCAGGTTCCTGATGTCAGTTTGTAGGGCTCCCCTGGGACTGTCAGGGCAGCAGAAGTATGAGGTGGGGGCAGCTCCTGTCTGGGACTTATCCTTCGATGTTCGGATTTTTTGCACTCAGCTGCCCGCTCAGGGCCACAGGACTCAGAGCGCAAACATCGGCTCTTTTCCCTGGGAAAGAAAACTCACCAGTCCAGGTTCCTGATGTCAGTTTGTAGAGCTCTTTTTGGACTCTCAGGGCAGCACAAGTATGAGGTGGGGGCAGCTCCTGTCTGGGACTTATCCTTCGATGTTCCGATTTTTTGCACTCACCTGCCGGCTCAGGGCCACAGGACTCGGAGCGCAAACATCGGCTCTTTTCCCTGGGAAAGAAAACTCACCATTCCAGGTTCCTGATGTCAGTTTGTAGGGCTCCCCTGGGACTGTCAGGGCAGCAGAAGTATGAGGTGGGGGCAGCTCCTGTCTGGGACTTATCCTTCGATGTTCCAATTTTTTGCGGTCAGCTGCCGGCTCAGGGCCACAGGACTCGGAGCGCAAACATCGGCTCTTTTCCCTGGGAAAGAAAACTCACGAGTCCAGGTTCCTGATGTCAGTTTGTAGAGCTCTTTTTGGACTCTCAGGGCAGCACAAGTATGAGGTGGGGGCAGCTCCTGTCTGGGACTTATCCTTCGATGTTCGGATTTTTTGCACTCAGCTGCCCGCTCAGGGCCACAGGACTCGGAGCGCAAACATCGGCTCTTTTCCCTGGGAAAGAAAACTCACCAGTCCAGGTTCCTGATGTCAGTTTGTAGGGCTCTTTTTGGACTCTCAGGGCAGCACAAGTATGGGATGGGGGAAGCTCCTGTCTGGGACTTATCCTTCGATGTTCGGATTTTTTGCAGTCAGCTGCCGGCTCAGGGCCACAGGAGTCGGAGCGCAAACATCGGCTGTTTTCCCTGGGAAAAAAAACTCACCAGTCCAGGTTCCTGATGTCAGTTTGTAGGGCTCCCCTGGGACTGTCAGGGTAGCACAAGTATGAGGTGGGGGCAGCTCCTGTCTGGGACTTATCCTTCGATGTTCGGATTTTTTGCGGTCAGCTGCCCGCTCAGGGCCACAGGACTCGGAGCGCAAACATCGGCTCTTTTCCCTGGGAAAAAAAACTCACCAGTCCAGGTTCCTGATGTCAGTTTGTAGAGCTCTTTTTGGACTCTCAGGGCAGCACAAGTATGAGGTGGGGGCAGCTCCTGTCTGGGATTTATCCTTCGATGTTCGGATTTTTTGCGGTCAGCTGCAGGCTCAGGGCCACAGGACTCGGAGCGCAAACATTGGCTCTTTTCCCTGGGAAAGAAAACTCACCAGTCCAGGTTCCTGATGTCAGTTTGTAGGGCTCCCCTGGGACTGTCAGGGCAGCACAAATTTGTTCTCTTGGCCCAGTGGCCCTGATCGGGCAGCTGATTGCAAAAAATCCAAACATCGAATGATTTTTATTTTTTTTTCATTTTTTTTTTAGGCCAAAAGAAATCATACATTCTAAACAGGAACTTCCTCAAAATCAAGCGTTTCAGTAAACCAAAAAAACTGTAACATATTTTAAATAAGTATTAAAAGGCCAGAAAATGTAAAACAATTCGGCAACCCACAACTGTCTAGAACTATCTACAATAAACCTTCTTTTAAAAAACCCAACAAATACCCCCTACTACCTCAGCAATGTATCACCAGCAACACCAAACGAGTCAAAATACTTCAACTCCCATTTAAAAAATGCTCTATAAACTGAAACACTACAAGTCATCTACAAAATACACTCACCCTTCAACAACCTCCTCTAACCTATACACGAATCTAAAATAAATAAGAATTAACTATAAACTATCATACCTTAAATAACTCCACCATTAAACACTACTGTACCAAACTTATTAAAACTCCAATACAAACTAAAAGCAAAAACCACAAAATAACACACTACTGTTAACATTACCAATGTATTTTTCCTCCATTCCTCTAACAACTAAATACAAACCTCAATTTACCTTCACTTGAAAAACATACAATACACCTACAACCAACTACCCCAAAAATAAAAACAGTCCTACCATCTAGCATAGATTCATCCAAATGAAACTTAAAAAATAAAACTCCAAATCATCTGTAATAATCCAACAACATTAGATGAAAAGTATAACAAAAATATTTTTTTAAATCATCCAAGTTCTTCTAAAATACTATTACACCACAAAAAAAAAGCGCAAAATCAAAAAGCATACTGAAAAATCCAGTTCCTAAAAATAAAATAACAAAAGAAACATCAAATTCCCACCAATTTCATCAAAAAAAGTCAGAATGGCTCCATGAGCCATCAAAAAAAACCACAACATATATGAAAATGCCAAACCACCTCGAACACAAACAATAAAACACAGCCCCTCTTACCATGGTATTATTTTAATATTATGATTAAAATACACATTCTATACAAAAATGTCCTCTACCCTGCCATCAATTCCACATAAAGCAAATAAATTAACTCTTATCATACAGGACATCCATATCAAAAAACTCAATTGCCCTAAAACCTTGAAAATAATTACAAATTAACCCCCAAAAAAAACCTTTAATCTCTAACAAAAGAAACCCAAAACAAAAAAACACAAACTAAAAATACACCACCACAGAACCAACTACCAGCAAAAAAAAACCCCACACTACACTCTTTCCACTAGCAGTTGTTAGTGAGACATCACAAAAATGAAACAAAAATAAAAAACAGCCCACAGGAACCAAAACACATATAGAAAACAAATCACAAAACCCACTAGAAAAAGTCCAACCAGCTTACTAAACTTCAAACCACACAACGGACCCTGAAAGCTACTAAAAATGAAAACCATACCTCTACACTAACTCCAAGAGTAACCTGTACTGTGCTAAGTTAACTTTAAAAACCAAAGTCATAAATGATACTAAAAAAATCTAAACCATTAGACAATAAAAAGATAAGTACCCAAATAAAAAACTACCTAAAAAAATCCACAATACAAATACACAAGTTCCTAAAAAAAAAACACTAATAAAAAGCAACCAACAAATACATCAAACTAAAACAAAAACCCAAATAAATAAACTTAAATTAACTGCAAAAAAAATTATTCCTAACTCAATAAACCCCTAATGCCTCAAACCATCAAAATACAAATAGTAGCTGGAAATAAACACATTCACCAAAAGATAAATGTAACCATAAACAACAGCTCCCAAATTACCGGTAACAATAAAATATTCACGACAATTAAACAAGCCAAATGAATAAAACCTCTATAACAGAATAAACAAGAAGGCAATTATCAAATAAAAAAAACCCCAACCTTACTAATTAACTACAGGACATTACCTTAAACCCACCAAAACAAACACTACATTCTCACGCTCGGGCGCTCACCTCACTTCAACAAGGGCAGAGAAATGTGGGCTCCCCTTCAATTGCATCCCCTAGAAGAGCAGAAAAGAAGGGGCTTGCCTCAAATGAGGGCAACAGGGAGAATTTTACCTCAATCCAAACCCTTAAAAGGAGGGACAACAGGGCAGCCCCCTCATTTCAACCTCAGGATGATGAAAAGGTGGGGGCTACCCTGAAGTCAAACCCATCATACAGCAACAATTTTTTTCCCGTTCCATTTAAAAGAGAACACAGGGATTCCCTGTCTCCCCTGTGACATCCCTAACACCATGGAAAAAACAAGATTTTCTTCAGTCAATACCCTTAAAACAAGGGAAGGGAAACCCCTCCCAGTTCAATCATGGACAATAATGGAAGAGGAGTTGCTTCCCTCATTATGAATTTCTTTTGTCCACAATACACTCAATTTTTTTCTTTTTTTTTTCCTTTTTTTTTTTTTTTTCCTGGGAGCACCAGGGAGTGACTGGCAAGACAAAATTCAAAAGGGAAAGGAGAAAATTCCCCACTACAAAGGCACGTCGGCTCACCTGTTTGGCTGCTGCTTCTTGGCACAAAGGTTTGTCCCTCTGCTCCTCCTTTGAGTAATGCTCCACGTATCCAAGTGATCCCCCAGACCCTTTCCAAAGCGCTCACCGTCCCTCCATGAGACAGCCCCAGGAGCCCCCCAAAAACTCCTCTTCTCCAGCAGCTCCGTGCAAAAGCGATGTGAGGAAAACTCCCTCTAAATCAGCCCCTGTAGGAGCCGCCCCCTTCTCATCATCCTTACAGCTCTCACCTGGGGCTGCTCTGAGCCCTCATCATCCTCACAGCTCACACCTGGGGCTACTCTGAGCCCTCATCATCCTTACAGCTTACACCTGGGGCTGCTCTGAGCCCTCCTCATCATCCTTACAGCTCACACCTGGGGCTGCTCTGAGCCCTCATCATCCTCACAGCTCACACCTGGGGCTGCTCTGAGCCTTTATCATCCTCACAGCTCTCACCTGGGGCTGCTCTGAGCCCTCATCATCCTCACAGCTCACACCTGGGGTTGCTCTGAGCCCTCATCATCCTCACAGCTCACACCTGGGGCTGCTCTGAGCCCTCCTCATTCTCACAGCTCACACCTGCCGCTGTTGCCACCCTCCAACAGCATCTCTCCCTCTCCAGCACACAGCCCACTTCTCACAGATACAGATCAAACAGAAATCTGCTACGGGTGTTGGCTTTTCTTAATCCATCTGGTTACACAATTAAAACACATACATGCATTGATGGTCATTGAGAGAAAGCTTTCCCCTGGAGAAAATAGTCCTGTTGGTAGCACACTTTGCTACACCTTCGGAAAAAGCAGAATCAGCACCAACTCCTAAGACCCCTGCTGAGGAACCCTGCCCTCCCTGGGACACCCAAAGCAGCAGACCTCGGAAAAGGAGGGGAAAAGTCAAGCTTGGAGTGGAAAAAGAGAACCTAAGTACAGCGACCTTTAAAAATGTCTGCACAGAGCAATGGTGGGAACCAGTCCCATTTATTCTTTCCTTGCTTTCTGTGATGTCATAAATAGGAAGTAAGAACTCGTTAAACAAAAGGCAGAGCTAGGATTTTACAGGTCTTTATTTTGGCAGGCTGCATGACAAACACCTCTGCCGGGACTGGACGCCTTTTGGGGAACAGCAGAGAACACTGGCAAAAGGTGCTGGAGAGCCCTTTCTGTTCCCTTCAGCTGCTCCGGTGCTTTCGGGGCACTTGCTTGGTTCATTCCTAGAGAAAAAGGCAAGGGCATGATTTTCAAAACTACTGCCCATCCCCAGTCAGTTTCCTACACTCCTGGGTACAAAGGAGTGGATAGAGAGAGGGCTTCTTTCCAAATGAGTTTAGCGATAGATTCCTATTCTTTACCAACACACATTTCCTCAGGGCACCTCATTCCACGCGACACAAACTGCAGCCCCTAAAAGGCTTGCAGCTCTTTCAAGACACAGACTTGTAACTCAACTCTCGGCCCAGAGCTGATGGCTCCTTTAGGACAAGAATAGTTACATGCAAAAGCAATTCCCTCATTTTGCATCTCCTTTTTATTTAACCCCCCCAAAATCCCAGACATATCACAAGGAATATGCAGTTCTGGTTCCCCCAGCTCCCGTACGCTACTTGTAGAA
This sequence comes from Taeniopygia guttata, assembly GCF_048771995.1. Lineage (NCBI taxonomy): Eukaryota > Metazoa > Chordata > Aves > Passeriformes > Estrildidae > Taeniopygia > Taeniopygia guttata. The sequence goes on along the minus strand of NC_133059.1, from coordinate 4,073,667 downwards.
AGGACCTGGGCGCAGCACAGTCGGGATTCAACTGAATAAAGCCCAGCTTCAATAATCAGAACAACTGACATTTGCTTACAAATGAGGTGCAGTTTTGTACGGTGCTGCACACCCTCGGAGCCGAGTAGAGAAAAAAGAGCTACAGCACTGGAACCTAAGTTTTAGCAGCCGAGTCATTTGTAACTCCTACCATAAAATAAACCAAACAGTATTATCACAATGCTGCTCTTAGGCTGCTGAAGTTCTCCACTGTGGATTTCGGGTACAGCAGCACGTGCTTTACTCCCAACAAAAGCTGCTCAGGTGGGGGGAGCCAGGAAGCCAAGTCTCTCCACTTTGTCTGAACACCATCCTCCAGGAAGGTACTGCTTCCCCTCTCCCAGGCTCCCTTCAGCAAAGTGGCAAATACAGAATCCGGTGCCACAGGAGGCTCTTGGCTTACCTCCTTGTGGTAGCAAGATAGATAAATTTTTATTTAAATTCTATTTCGTACATACTGCTAATACTTATATTTACTCACCTTTGAATTTTTATATAGATCTTAACGTATGTGGGATATATTTCTATACAAATATTTCTAATTTTATTTTTATTCATAATTTTTATAATAAAACCCCTACCTGCTACCAAATAGAAAACAAAATCCCCTTTATTTTAAACTATATTTAAATATTTCTTTATTTATATTTTTTTATTTTTACAAGTAGTTATATATTCTATCACAATATATTGAGGTACTGTATTTCGATATATAGTATTTAGGGCATCTAATGTGTTTTAATAAGACATATACAGTAAAATATGCATTATGTACTGTATTGATTCCTACTGTTTTGTAATTTTTATATTTATATTTATATATCGACATGTATTAATTATACATCTCTATATGGATATTTAAATGGATTTGTTTATATTTATAATCTATATTTATATGTATTTGTATAAATAAAATACTCTATATCAAACAATATACTATCTAATAGTAATGGATAACATTATTTATGTTACATGTTTTATTTATATGTATTCCGTTTATATTTAAAATTGAAGTTTTATATTCCCATTTTCATATTTATGCATTTGTTTTGTTTCATTAGAGTTATAGTTAAAACTTTGCAGTTATAATCCAATTCCTAAAAATAAAATGCCAAAACAAACAGCATCCAATTCTCAACAATACCAACCCACACTACACTCCTTTCACTAACAGTTCTTATCACATCACAAAAATGAAACATTAATTAAAAAAAAACCTATAGAAACCCACACAGCAAAACACAAAAACCATTAAAAAGAAAGAAAAACCCTCCAACTAACTTCCTATACTCCAAACCGTACAACAGATCCCGAACATTTATAAAAAAAAAACAAACAAAACTCTACCACTACACCAACCCATCAAGAGAACCCAATACTCTATAAAATTAACTAACCCCCCCCCAAATAATTACAGATCTTGGGAAAAGTTTGGGTGTGGAAAGGATCTCGGGTGGGAGCTGGACTCGATGCCCTTCACGGGGGCAGCTCAGGGTATTCTCTGACAATTCTCTCCCCCAGGAAGGGACGTTTCCCACCCCCCATATCCCAGCTTCCCTCCAGGAGCCACGCTTCCATGATGGGATTTTGGAGGTGCGAGCCGAGCTCCGGCCAGTTGCGGCTGGCGGACAATGAGTCCCACCTGCCGTCCCAAAAAAGTCACCTTGGCATTTTCTAACCCCACAGATCCATAGCCACTCTTCCTCCCATCCCAAAATCACAGGGATCACACAGCAGACAGGAGTTTTATAAGGAAACCAATTTTTAAATGTAAATTAATGCTATTTCTCAGTAGATACAAAAGTGAGAAACTTCACAGGTTTCAGTGTTTTGCACACACGTCCCCCCCACACCCTCCCTGTGAATTCCAACACATTTTGGAGCTGTAGCACCCCTTTTCAGGGGAGGAAAAAACCCTTTTTGTACCCTCAACCTCCCCCTCTTCTTTTCTAACTTACTTTTCCCATTTCCTGTATTTTTATTTTGTTTTTCTCTAACTTCCTTCAAGGAAAGAAAGAGCCCCAGGCCCTCCACCCCACAGTGACCACAGAAAGCCAAAACCTCCTCTGTGACCATTTAATTTTGGGTTGTCCCCGTTGTGCTATGGGGAAGGTCCTTACTGCCCCCCCTGTGACTTTTCTGGGTCATTTTGAGTTTTTTCCTTGTCTCCCTGGGGCTTTTTGGGGTCTTTTTCAGCCTTGGCCTTGTCCCCCAGGCTCTTCTTGGGGTCACTTTGAGTTTTTTCCTTGTCCCCCAGGCTCTTTTTGGGGCTCCCCCCGTCCTTGTCCTCATGCCCCCGGTGTTTTTGGGGGGGGTCCCCATCCCTGTCCCCGGCCTTGGCGTCGATGGCCGCGTGTTCCCTCCGCACCAGCTCCTCGAGCTCCTCCTGAGGGGAGACACGGGGGTTCAGGGGGGTCCCCGAAGGGTTTGGGGGGCAGAGGGACCCCCAAAATTCGCGGGTCGGGGAAGGTGTCGGGGGGTACCTTCCAGCCCAAGAGTTCAGCCAGAGCCAGGCACCCGCTGTCGCAGTCGCCCAGCCAGGCCACGTCCCTGCGGAGACACAGGGACCCCAAAGTCGCGTCTGTGGGCACCTCAAAACCCTGGAATCACCCCGAGGGTGCCCAAAACTACCTCGAGTGGCCCCAAACTACCTTGGGGTGTCCCAAACCTTGACGCAAGTACCCCAAACCACCTTCAGGGGTCCCCAAAAAAATCGTAGGGCTCCCAAAACCACTCTGAGGGTCTCTAAAGCCGCGGCGGCGTTCCCAAAACCCCGGGGCGGGGTCAGAGCCCCCCACCTGCCCGTACCTGTAGGCTTTGTCTGAGTCGAAGTCCATCCCACCGAAGCCCATCAGGGACATCAGGGGGTCGCCCTGGCGGGGACAAAGGCGGTGAGGAGGGGGAGGCGGCTGCCCCCAGCCCCCCTCGATGCCCCCCAAGCTCCCCCCGGCCTCACCTGCCCCGTCTTCTCCTTGTTGATGAGGAGCCTGGGGGTGTTGGTGGGGACCCTGCGGGAGGGGACAGTCACAGGGGGCTCCCCAGGGTCCAGAGGGTCAGAGGGGTGGTCTGAGGAGGTTTGGGGGGGTCTGCAGGGGTTTGTTGGGGGTATGGGGGGGTTTGGGGGGGTCAGAGGGGTGGTCTGGGGGGGTTTGCTGCGGGTTGGGGGGGTCTGGGGGCGTTGGAGGGGTTTGGGGTGGTCTTGGGGAGTTGGGGGTATCTGGGTGGTTTGGGGTGGTTCGGGGTGGTCTGGGGGGTATCTAGGGGGTTTGGGGGGGGTCTGGGGGCGTTGGCGGTGGTCTTGGGGAGTTGAGGGTATCTGGGGGGGTCTGGGGGGGGTCTCACCTGCTGATGAGGGAGGCAAAGGGCTGGACCTGCAGCGAGGTGCCCATGATGATCAGCAGGTCAACCTTCTCGAAGTCCTGGTGAGGGAGGGGGGGGTCACTGGTGGGGTGGTGGGGGGGGTCCCCAAGTTCCCTCAGCACCTCCCCCCAGCCCCACAGGCAGGCTGGGAGGGAGGGGGGGATTCGGGACCCCCCAGTTCCCACTCACCGACTCCAGCAGGGTGAAGAAGCGCGCGGGGAGGCTCTCCCCAAAAAACACGATATCTGGGGGATGGGGGCAGGTCAGTGGTGCATTGGGGGGTGGGGGTGAAGCCCCCCCCCCACCCCACCCTCCCCCAGAACTCACCAGGTTTCACCAGGCCCTGGCACTTCTCGCATTTAGGGACGAGGGAGGAGAAAATCCGCTCTGGGGAGGAGGAGGAGTGAGAAGCTCAGTGGGGAAAGGGGGCACGGGGACATTTGGGGGAGGGTACGGGGGGATGGGGGAGCCCAGGGGGTCCCCCAGCGCTTGGGGGGTTCCCCAGAGCCCCCCGTACCCCTCATCCAGGCCAGGCTGTAGCGCTGGCGGCATGAGGGCCGCAGGCAGTGCGAGGTGAAGAAGGTGCCGTGAGCCTCCACCAGCAGCTCCGGGTCCAGCCCCGCCACCCTCTCCAGGGTGTCGATGTTCTGGGGGGGCACGGGGGGGGTCAGGGGGTCCCCAAAATCCCCTGTAACCCCCCCCAAACCGGCTGGGGGGGAGGGGTCTTGTCCCACCTGGGTGTAGCAGCGCAGCAAGAGCCCCTTGTCCTGCAGCAGCCGCATGAAGTAGTGACACACGGTGGGCTGGGGGCGAATTTAGGGCTCAGCTGAGGGTCTCACGGCCCCCCTGAGTGGAGGGGGGGGTCGGGGGGAGGTTTGGGGGTGTTTTACCTTGAACTGCCCCGGGTAGAGCTCGCGGGCGAGGGCGAAAAAGGGCTCTGGGTGTTTCTGAGGGGGCACAGGGAGGTCAGGGGGGGCCCCAGAAAATCAGGGACCTTCCAAAGAATTTGGGGAAGAAAGGGGGAGGGATACCTTGAAGAACCTGATCTCGAAGATGGCCTCGGGGTAGGGGAGGTTGTAGCTCTGCAGGTTGGAGTAGAGCCCGGTGCCAGGGGAGCGGAAATCCGGGATGCCGGCAGCTGGTGGGGGGGGTTGGGGGGGTCAAAACCCACCCCAGGTGTCCCCGAGCCCCCCCCGGACCCCCCACAAAGGACACTCACAGGTGGAGATGCCGGCGCCCACCATGCACACGATGTTCTTACCTGGGGGGGTGGGGGGACAAAGGGATGAACCCCAAATTCGCCCTCAAGAACCCCAAATCTGCCCCTTCCTCCCCGGAGCGAGCTCCCAAATCCGCGCAGTTCCCGCTATGCCCCACTCCCATTCCACACCCTGTTCCCGGTGTCCCTGCAGCACTCGCCCTGCGGGAGCCAGCCCGCTCCCCATTCCCAGCCCCATTCCCATTCCAAATTCCCGATCCCGGTGTCCCTACAGCGGTCACCCTTTGGGAACTGGCCTGTTCTCCACTCCCAGCCCCATTCCCATTCCAAATTCCCACTCCCAGTGTCCCTACAGCGGTCACCCTTTGGGAACTGGCCTGTTCTCCACTCCCAACCCCATTCCCAGCCCCATTCCCGTTCCAAATTCCCACTCCCGGTGTCCCTATAGCGGTCACCCTTTGGGAACTGGCCTGCTCTCCACTCCCAGCCCCATTCCCGTTCCAAATTCCCGCTCCCGGTGTCCCTACAGCGGTCACTCCTCAGGAACCGGCTCACGCCCGGCAGGCTCAGCTCGTCCAGCACCGGCTCCGGTTTGTCCCCGCCGAGCCCCAGGGTCCGGGACAGGAGCGTCCGCAGCAGCTCCACTGCGGGGACATCCCAGTGTCCCCAAACAGCCGGCGAAGCGACCCCTTCATCCCAAAACCCCCCTAAAACGTCCCCCAAATGCCCCTGAAAGTCCCAAAAGGCCCAGAAACGTCCCCAAGAATCCCTTAACCAACCCCAAAAGACCCACATTGTCCCCAAATGCCTTATTCCAACCGCCCTGCCCTAGAAATATCCCCAAATGTCCCGTAAGGCCCCGAAATCTCTCCAAAGGGCCACATTGTCCCCAAAAACATCCCCAGCTGGCCCCGAATGTCCCCAAAGGCCCAGGCTGGGCCCCGCGGGACCCCGACGCCCCCAGACCCAACTGTCAGCGTCGGCCGAAGCGCCCGGCTCGGGGTCCGAGACCTGCGGGGAGAGCGCGGGGGTCAGCGGGGTGGGCACCGAGGGGACACCGAGGGGTCAGCGGGGTGGGCACCGAGGGGACAGCGGGGTGGGCACCGAGGGGACACCGAGGGGTCAGCGGGGTGGGCACCGAGGGGACAGCGGGGTGGGCACCGAGGGGACACCGGATTGTCGGGGGCGGTCACCGGGGTGGGGACCCACGGGACACCGGGGGCGTTACCGGAGATTCGGCGTCCGGCTCCACCGCCTGCTGGCGGGCAGCGGGAGCTGCGGGGGCTGCGGGGGCGGTGGGAGGGTCACTGGCGGGGGTGGGAGGAGAGGCAGCCGCATCCCCCGGGCCGCCGCCGCTGCCGCCGCCGGTCCCGTCCCGGTCCGCCATGGGCGCGGCCTGCCCGAACTACACTTCCCGGCGTGCCCCGTGCACCCCCGGCCGCTCCGATTGGCGGGGGGGAGTGAGCGGGGCTAGATAGGGGGTGGTGATTGGCTGAGACACCCGGAAGCGCGGGTGCGGACTACGGGTCCCGGCAGGCGGCGGGGCGGGGATTCCCCGGCCCGCGATGGCGGCCGCGGCCCCGGCGGCCCCGGGCGAGGCGAAGCGGCCCGAGGGCGACGAGTGGTGCGACAGCGGGCTGGGCTCGCTGGGCGAGGGGCCGCCGGGGCCGCCGCTGCCCGCCAGCCCCGCGGCGGAGTCCCCCGACCCCCTGGCTGACCCCGCGGCCTGGCTGCGGCACGTCCTGAGCTTCGTCACCGAGGACGGCGACACGTGAGGGCGGGGAAGGATGAGGGAACCCCCCCCCCGGTCCGGGCGGGACCCCCGCGCACACCCTGGGGTTGGGGGGTCACGGTGCTGCCGCTTCCCGGGGCTCCGGTGCGATCCCCCCGGGACCGCCGCACCGCCGGGGGTCCCCCGGTAACGTCCGAGCCCCCCGGGACCAATGTACCCCCGGGGGTCCCCCGGTAACGTCCGAGCCCCCCGGGGGTCCCTCGGTAACGTCCGAGCCCCCCGGGACCAATGTACCCCCGGGGGTCCCCCGGTAACCTCCGAGTCCCCCGGGACCAATGTACCCCCGGGGGTCCCTCGGTAACGTCCGAGCCCCCCGGGACCGCCCCTCAGTGCCCCCCACTCACGGCCCAGGACCCCCAGCCCCACACACACAAACACATTTTTGGGGCTCCCCGGTGGGTGCGGGGGTGTCGGGGGAGTCCCCGGTTGGTCCGGGGGTGTCGGGACGCCCCCGCCAGCCCGTACCCCCGGCAGGGCGCTGCACCTGGCCGTGATCCACGAGCACGAGGAGTTCCTGGAGTCCATCCTGCGCCACACCGAGCGCTCGCCCTACCTGGACCTGCAGAACGACCTGGGCCAGGTGCGGCAGGGAAGGAAATCGGGGGGTCCCGGGGGGGTCCTGGGACCACCCCCAAGTCTCCACAGCGTGGGTGGGGCTGGGTGAGGAGCTGAGGGGAAATTTGGGGGTTTGGGGTCACGGTGGGAGGGGAATTTTGGGTGGGGTTTGACCCCAGCACCCCGCAGAGCATTCTGCACATCGCGCCCGGGACGGACTGCAGGTCTTTGGGGGGACAGGTTGCAGGTTTTGGGGAGGAAGAGCTGCAGGTTTTTGGGGGGATGTTTTGGGACAGGTTGTAGGTTTTGGGGGAACAGGCTGCAGGTTTTTGGGGGGGGCGGGTTGCAGGTTTTGGGGAGGAAGAGTTGCAGGTTTTTGGGGGGATGTTTTGGGACAGGTTGCAGGTTTTTGGGGGGGACGGGTTGCAGGTTTTGGGGAGGAAGAGCTGCAGGTTTTTGGGGGGGACAGGCTGCAGGTTTTTGGGGGGACAGGCTGCAGGTTTTGTGGGGATATTTTTGCGGGGGTTCAGCCCGGTTTTCCCCGCAGAGCGCGCTGCACATCGCCGTGGTGCTGGGGCTGGCCGGGGCCGTGCGGCGGCTGCGGGCGGCGGGCGCGGGCGCGGCGGTGCGGGAGCGCGGCGGGCACACCCCGCTGCACCTGGCCTGCCGTGAGGGGCACCCCGCCTGCGCCCGCGCCCTGCTGGGGGACCCCGGCAAGGACGAGGAGGAGCGGCGGGCGCAGCTGGAGAGCGTCAACTACGACGGTGAGGGCTGGGGGCCGCGGTTTTCGGGGCTGGGGAAGGGTTTTGGGAGGGTCCTGTAGCTTTGGGCTCGCCGTGGTTTTGAGGCGGGGGGAATTCCGGTGATTTTGGGGATGGGGACGCAGCGTTTGGAATTATTTACACGTTTTGTGGGGGGGTCGCGCTGTTTGGAGGGCATGTTGGGAGGGGAATGATTTGGGGGGGGTCCCACGTGCTCAGGCTGTGCTTTGGGGACCCCCATCCACAGGTTACACACCCCTGCACATCGCCGTCCTGCGCCGGGACCTGGATCTGGTGCAGCTCCTGCTCCGCGCCGGCGCTGACCCCGACCAGCCGGTGGGTGCTCCCAAAAACAAAACCCCCCAAAAATAACCAAAACACGGGGTGGGAGTGGGGGTCCTGGCCGCCCCCTGACCCCACCGTGCTCCCCCAGGAGCCGAGCTGTGGCCGCAGCCCCCTGCACTTGGCCGTGGAAGCTCAGAGCCCCGAGGTGGCCGAGTGCCTGCTGCGGGGCGGGGCACGGCCGGACCCCCGCACGTTTTCGGGGTTCACCCCCCTGTACAGCGCCCGCCGCCGCCCCGACCCCCGCCTGCCCCCGCTCCTGCGCCGCTTCGGGGCCCGCGACCCCCCGAGCAGCGACAGCAGCGACAGCGGCGACAGCGACAGCGAGGGCGGGCCCGAGGACAGCGAGGTCAGTCCGTGGCCACACCGGCCCCACAGTGGTGGCCACACCGGCCCCAGAGATTTCCCAACCCCGGGGTAGCCCGGGGGGCCTCTCAGGAAGGCCCCCAAACCCTTCCGAGCCCCCCCACAACCTCTCTCTCTCCCCAGGACGAGTACGACGACATCGTCATCAACAGCAGGCGCTGCCCAGCCTGAGGGGACCCCCAGAACCCCCCGGATGGACTTGGAGGTGCCCCCACCCCTGCCCAGCTGGGGGGACCCCCTGAGGATGTGCCCCCACCCCCCAAAATCCCCAGGGAGCCCCAAGGGTTGCGGAGAGCGGTGGGAAATAAATCAGAGGCTGCGCTCGGAGCAAAGGACACACCTGTGGCACTGGAGGGAAGGAGACAGTGTGACAATGGAGGGGACACCTGTGTGAGCGCAGCAGACAGGTGTGACAATGGGGGACACCTGCATGTCCCCAGAGCACCCCTGCAGCAGAGGCCACACCTGTTCCAAGGAGGATTTCCAGGTTTTATTCCCGGGATTTGTCACCGCGTGTCCGGTGTCCCACACGTCCTGCGTCCATCCCGCGACGTCCCGGCTACGTCCGTCTCCTCCACGGGGACCCCTCCCTTCAGGCCCCCTCCCCCATTTTTGGGGGGCCCCCCCCGGGCTGGTTGGGGCCGATGTAGCGCAGGAGGGGCGCAGGGGGCCGGGCCAGCACCTCCTGCCCCACCAGCGGCTGCAGCACGGGGGGCACACGGACACGGCCGTCCTGGGGGTGGGGGGGGACACGGGGCAGGGTGAGCCCCACCCCCAGAGCCCCCAGACCCCCCGGGACCCCCTCAAAAACACTCACCGGGAGCTGGTTGCACTCGAGGAGCGCGATGAGCAGCCGGGGCACGGCGCAGGCGGTGCCGTTCACCTGAGGGGGGGGCCCGAGGTCAGGGAGGGCCTGGAGACCCCTCCCCAGAGGTTTTGGGGAGCATTTTGGAGGTCACCCACCGTGTGGGCGTGGCTCAGCTGGCCCCCCTCCCCGCTGTACATGATGTTCAGCCGCCGGCTCTGGTAATCGGTGCAGTTGGAAGCGCTGGAAATCTGGGGGGGAGAGGGGTCAGGAGATTTTGGGCACCCCCTCCTCCACTCCAGGGACCCCCCAAAATGAGGGTCCTGATCCGGCAGCAAGGGTGAGAATAAAGGGTGGGGGGCATCACCCTGGGCACCTCTGAATTTTTGGCGTTTTCCCAGAATTGTTTGGATTCTCCCCAAATCATTGGGGCTCTCCCAGAATTATCAGGGTTTTCCTCAAGTTATTCGGGCTCTCCCTGCGTTATTGGGGTCCCAGACCCACCCCCACAACCACCTCACCTCCCCAAATTTGCCTCGTCCGGGCATCCAGGCCTCGATGTCAAACTTGCGGTAGGCGGGGAGCCCCAACTCCTCTGTGGGCATGTCCAGGACACTGGCAGGGCCCAGGGGGGAACGTTAGGGGGGAGTTCAGAGTCCCACGGATTGGGGGAACACCCCCCCCCCAAAATCCCAAATCCCCCTCACCGGTAATGGAGCCCCAGCTCCGAGAAAATCTCCTTCTGGAGCCCCAGGAACTCGTCCAGCAGCTCCTCGCTCTCTGTCCCGCGCTCGGCCGCCGTCACCCCGAACATCTCCACCTTCAGGGGGGCACACAGGGTGAGCCCCCCGCCCTTCCCTCCCCAGTGCTCCCCCAGTGCTCCCCCAGTGCTCCCAGTACCTTGGTGAACTGGTGGACGCGGTAGAGCCCCCAGGGCTCGCGGCCCGTGTCGGTCTCCGTGCGGTAGCAGGTGCTGGAACACACGACCCTGGCGGGGGACGTGGCTCAGGGGGCCCCCAAAGACCCCAGACCCCCCCAGGGGATTGGGGTGGGTGGGACCCCCAGAAGGGGAGGGGGTCCACAGCCCCCCCGTACCTGACAGGCAGGTCCTGCAGCTGCACCGCATGGTCCATGAAATACCCTGGATGGGGGGGACACGGCGTGACCCTCAAATCCTCTGACCCCCCCTCCTTCTCTCCTTTTTCCGTCTTCTTCTCTAATTTTTATGATTTTTCTCATGTCCTCCCCATTTTCACCCATATTTTCCTCAGTTTTCCCAGTTTCCCCCCATTTTCCCCCATTTCCCACCTGCAATTCCCACCTCCGAGGTCCCGGCCAGGCACAGGTCCTCGAAGCGTGCGGGGTCGATGGTGTAAACTTGGGAGGGGGTAGCGCTGGGCTGGACCCCACAGCCCTCCTGGGGGGCACAGGGGGTCACCCGGGGCCCACAGAGGTGCCAGGGGGGTTCCTCATGGGGCTCGGGGGTCACTCACAAAAATGGCTCCTCGCAGCAGGTCTGGCACCGTCATAGGCAGGAAACCCTGGGAAAAAGGGAGATCGTGAGACTCCGACCCCCCCGGGTGCCCCCCAAACCTCCCTGGAGACCCCCAGACCCTCCCTGGATCCCCCTAGACCATCCCAGACCCTACCGGGATCCCCCCAGACCATCCCAGACCCTCCCTGGGGGCCCCCAGACCATCCCAGACCCTCCCTGGATCCCCCAAGACCATCCCAGACCCTCCCTGGATCCCTCCAGAGCTGCCCTGGACCCCTCCAGACCATCCCAGACCCTCCCTGGATCCCCCCAGACCATCCCAGACCCTCCCTGGGGGCCCCCAGACCATCCCAGACCCTCACTAGATCCCCCCAGACCCTCCCTGGATCCCCCCAGACCATCCCAGACCCTCCCTGGATCCCCCCAGACCATCCCAGACCCTCCCTAGATCCCTCCAGAGCCTCCCTGGATCCCCCCAGACCATCCCAGACCCTCCCTGGATCCCCCCAGACCATCCCAGACCCTCCCTGCTGACCCCCAGGTCCCCCCCACCTTGCTGAGCAGCTTCCGCAAGGTGAAGGTGACCAGGGCGTGCTGCAGCAGGGCCCCAGCCCCGCTCAGGTAATAGGAGCGATGGCCCGAGACGTGGGACAGGCGCCTGCACGGGTGGGACAGGTGTGGGACACCTGGGGACACCCCCCACCCCGCACAGGTACTGTGAGCATGGGACACAGGTGGGACAGGGGTGTCCCCCCTCCAGGTGTCGCTCACCTTTGCCGGATGATGTCCAACCCCTCCCCCAGCTCCAGGTGTCCCTTTGGCTTGAAATCAAACACTGGGGACAGGAGGGGGAACCTCCGTCACCTTTGTCACCTTTGTCACCCCAGGCTCTCCAAACCCACCCCCCCCAGACCCTTTCCCCATCCAGGGACCCTTCTCCTCCTTCCCCCACAACAAAAACCATCCCCAGGACCCCCCAAAACCCCTCACCTGGTTTCTCACCAACCACCTCGAGCAGCCGGGCCTGACTCTGGTCCCCAACGGGCTGGGGGGGGAACAAAAGGGAGTTTGGGGGCGCCAGGAACCCCCCAAAACTCTGCAGGCCAGAGGGGGGGTCAGGGGAGTTTCAGGGGGATTTTTGGGGTCTCACCACTGCAGGGTGGGTTCTGCTGAGTTTTGGGTGATTTTGGGGAGGTTTTTGGGGGTCTCACCACAGTGGGATGGGTTCTGTTGGGTCTTGGGTGATTTTGGGGAGGTTTTTGGAGTCTCACCACAGCGGGGTGGGTTCTGTTGGATTGGGTGGGTTTTGGGTGATTTTGGGGAGGTTTTTGGGGTCTCACCACAGCGGGGTGGGTTCTGTTAGGCAGCTGCAGGGCCCCCAGGTAAAATCTCTGCTCCAGGTCAGACTCCTCAGCCTCCAGCACCCGGAGCTGCTCCCGGAGGCTCCGGCCCCGCTCCCGCAGCGCTGCCAATTCCGGGTGCTGCCAGAGGGCCACCGTGAGGGCGCGGAGGGCCACTAACCCCCCCCGGGCCCCCCCAAAATTTGATTCCTACCGTCTTGGCTGCTGCCTTGTCGTGGGAGGCCTGTGGGGGGAAAAAGGAGTTGGGGTCCTTGGGGGTCTCGGGGGAAGAGAGGGAGTCTGGGGGGGTGGGGATTATGTAGTGGGTTAGGGGGAAAGGGAAGGGGGTCCTGGGGGGTTCCAAGGAAGACCGAGTGGGGACTTTGGGGGTCCCAGGGGGGACTGAGTGGGGTGTTGAGGGACTTTGAGGGTCCCAGTGGGGACTTTGGGGGTCCCAGGGGGGACTTTGGGGGCCCCAGGGGGGACTGAGTGGGGCGTTGAGGGACTTTGGGGGTCCCAGGGGGGACTGAGTGGGGCGTTGAGGGATTTTGGGGGTCCCAGAAGGGACTTTGGGGGTCCCAGCGGGGACTGAGTGGGGCGTTGGGGGATTTTGGGGGTCTCAGGGGGGACTTTGGGGGTCCCAGGGGGGACTGAGTGGGGCGTTGAGGGACTTTGGGGGTCCCAGCAGGGACTGAGTGGGGCGTTGGGGGATTTTGGGGGTCCCAGCGGGGACTTTGGGGGTCCCAGGCGGGACTGAGGGTTCCTGGGGTGGGGTCTCACCATGATCTCGCGGACCCCCTGGGCCACGCGCCCCTTCTCCGCCTCCAGCCGTGCGATGCCATCGCGGACCTTCCCCAGCCGCGCCCATGTCCGTACCTGAGGGCGAACGGGGGGTGGGCGTGGCTCAGGTGGGCGGGGCCGGCCTCGCCACACAGGCCACGCCCCCCGCCGTTCCCGCCACTCACGATCTCCCTCAGCGCAGCGCCCCCCAGCGGCCCGCGCCGCCGCTCCAGGTCGCGCTCGCTGAGCGCGGTCACGTCCAGCTGCGGCCGCGCGCTCAGCCCCTCCCGCGCGTGCTCGTACAGGCGGCTCCGCCCGGTACCGGCACCGGGAGCGGCACCGGGAGCGGCACCGGCACCGGGAGCGGGACCCGGGCCGGCAGCGGCCCCCGCGGCCCCGCGCCGCCCGCCCGCCGCCGCCGCCGCCGCCAGCAGCGCCCTGCGCGCCGCCATCTTGGGTACCGGTGACGTGCAGGAGGAGGCGGGGGCGAGGCCGCAGCTTTGGCCACGCCCCCTCCCGCCCCGGCCTCCGTCCCGCAGCGCTGCGGGTTTGGTGACCCCGGTGACCCCCCCGGTGACCCCCCGGTGATCCCCCCGTGGCACCAGTGGCACCCCAGTGACCCCCGCCGTGACACCCCGGTGACCCCGGTGACCCCCCCGGTGCCCTGAACTCCTCCCCCCAAGTCCCCAGATCCCTCTCCAGGTTATTCCCATTGCCCCTGGCCTCCTTCCACTGCCCAAAGGCCCCTTCCGAGTGCCTCCAGTACCCCCACAACCCTCCCAGTTCCACCACAACCCTCCCAGTTCCACCACAACCCTCCCAGTTCCACCACGACCCTACCCAGTTCCACCACGACCCTTCCCAGTTCCACCATGACCCTTCCCGGTACCCCCACCAGGACTCCACACCACAACCCACATCACCACCAAATTTTAATCCATAAAAACCCCAGGGCCAGCGCGTGGGTGACCCTGAGTTTGGGCTGGCTTTTGGGTGATTCTGGGGAGGTTTTGGGGTCACCCCACCTGAGGCTCCCCCTGAGGGTCCTGGGGAGCCTCATCCCAGGCCGGGCGCATTCCCGGGACCCCCAGGCCGCGGTCCCCGTTCATTTCTTGGCCTGCACGTGTGCGCAGTCAAACTTTCCGCGCACCACGGTGAGTTTGACGCCGGGCAGGTCCTGGGTGCGCCCGCCCTGCACCAGCACCATGTGGTGCTCCTGCAGGTTGTGGCCCTCGCCGGGCACGAAGGCGATCACCTCACGGCCGGTGCTGAGCCGCACCCGCACGCACCGGCGGTTGGCCGAGTTGGGTTTCTTGGGCTTTCGGATCAGGTTCTTCAGCACCACGCCCTTGATCTGCGGCCGGCCCAGCGTGGGCCCCGCTTTGCGGGGAGGGGGCGCGGGGCGGCCCTGCCGGTGCATCTGGTTCAGCGTGGCCATGCCGGCCGAAGGAGGACGGGGCGGCGGCGGCGGGAGGAGCAGCCCCGGAGCTGCGGAGGGGACACGGAGAGGGCTCAGGGGGTGCTGGGGGGGGCGGCGGGTTTTGCGGGAGAAAGGGGCATTTACGCACTGCAGCGCGCCAGCGAGGCAGCGGCCCGAAGCGCGGCGCGGAGCGACATCTGCGAGGCTGTGAGGGGAGAAGACACGGTCAGAGCGGTCTGGGGAGGGCACCGGGGAGCGGCGGAACCGGAGCCCGCACGTTCCCCTCAGGGCGCCGCCATCTTACCCAGATCCGAGCGCACCGCGCTGCGATTGGGCAGCGGAGATGCCAGTCGCCGCGATTCGTGCGGTGATTGGTTAATGCCGCCCTGGTCGCTGGAGACCCGCCCTCTGAGCAGCAACTTCCGCGTTGTGCCGCGCCCCTCCTCCGCAAAACCCCGCCCAAAGCCGCTTCCACGCCCGAATTCAGCTTCTCCCCGCCCCAGGCCGCGCCTCTTTGCGCATATATGGCTCCTTACCCGCCTCTCCTTGCCCATATTTGGCTAGCCACGCCGCTCCCACCCGTGTCCCCGCCACTCGTGGGCGCGGCCTGTCGCCGCGGAGACGCGGGCGTGGGAGGACCCGGATGTGGCTGGATCCCAACATGGCGGCGGCGGTCGAGTGAGGCCTGAGGGGGCTCGGGAGGGATTCGGGAATTCCGGGGGGATCCGGGCTCTGGAGACCCCCCCAGGGCCAAGGAGTCACTTGGTGATGGAAAAGGGTGGCTGGGGGTGGGCTTGGGGGCAGTTGGAGGCTGCCCAGATCCCTGGAGGGGCGGCAGCAGCAGCGCTGGGAAAGCCTGGAATTCCTGGGGAGCATCGGGATATGGATCCAGCCGCCCCCCGCCCCAAAAACACCCCAAAAGGGGAGGTCCGGGCTGCTCCTGAGGGAATCCCGTTCTTCCCGTGCAGCGCTTTTCCCGGAGCACCTGGAACGCGGAGCTGAGGCAGGACAGTTTTCCCTTCGCGGAAGGTAGGAAGAGAATCCAGAATTAATTCCCCGAATTTCTTATCCCACGGGGATCTGGGGGTCTTCTCCCTACGCTCCTAGCCAGCCCCAGAGCCCTGCGATGGATTTTTTTCCTGTGGATTTGGATCAGGAACTCCAAGGCAGAGGGGCACTGGAATTCCTCAGAAATGCCCTAACTCCTCAAAAACAGCATTTCCCCTAAAATGAAATGCCCTAACTCCCCAAAAACAGTGTGTCTCCTAAAATTAAACGGCCTAAAACTCCTCAAAAACAGTGTTTCCCCTAAAATGAAATGCCCTAACTCCCCCAAAAACAGCGTTTCCCCCAATTTTGGCCCAGTGGGAAGGGAATTGCCATCCCCACTGTTTTTTTGTGGTGTTACTGTCAGCATTCCTCAACTGAAAAGGAGAAAAAAAATCCAAACAAGCCTCTGGATTTGTGCTTTCGTTGCATTTTCCCTGTAATTTAGTGAATTTTCAAATAAGCAATGGTGAGATAGAGGGATTGACCAGCGGTCGGCTTGGAAATAAGTGGAAACTTGGTTTATGGGAAGTATCCAGATGTGGAAAAGATCCAACAATCGTTTGGAAATGGCCAAAAACTTCCCCGTCCCGCCATTCCCTGCTGGGTTTGGGGCTAAAAGATGGGAATTTGGACACCAACATCTCATTAACAGCTGCAGGACAAGCAGGAATTTCTCCGGAGTTTCCAGGAGGAAATTCCAAGGATATTCCTGCCCGTGGCTTTAATTAATCTTTTAATTTGTTCGTTTCCCGTGGGATAAACCCTGGGTTCCCTGGAGCCCTGGGAGGAATGTCTGGGTTTTCTGGAGGTGCTCCCGAACCAGCCCCAGGAGGGATTTTCCTGGATTTTGGTGACCTGGATCATTATGGATGGACGGGATCGTTACTGATTAATTGGATCGTTGTTAATTGGCCCTTCCTTTGCCCCCGAGCCGGAGATTCCCGACGTTCCTCCCTCCCTCTCCCTGCACTTCCAGCTCCGGGGAAACTTCCTGCTGCAGGAAAAGAGCTGAATTCCGCCAGAATTCCTCTTTTTCCTCTTTCTTTTACACTTTCCCCCTTCTTCTCTCCTTCCCTGCTTCTCCTTTTCCCACTCCTTCCTCCTTTCCCTGCTCTCCCCCTTCCCTCCCATCCTGGTTTTCCCGGTGGTCACGGAAGCTTTGAGCGCTCCGTTCCCTTTTCCCAGGAGTTCGCATCTCCCGGGTCCCTTCCCGGATTTTTTCCTGTTCGCCTGAGCTTTGGAGGTTCCTTGTGGGTCGCCAGATTCCTGGAATTCCGGGATTCCTCTGAGCAAAAGCCGACACTTCTCCTCCTCTTCCTCCTCCTCCTCCTCCTCCTCTTCCTCCTCCTCCTCCGGCAGATCCAGCTGGGCCAGTCCAACTCGCCTTTCCCGGCCGGCCTCGCTTTCCCGGGATCGTGACCCCTTTGCGGGTTATCCCGGCATTCCAACCCAGGGGCTCGAATCCCGGGATTCCCACCTGGAATACCGTTCGGGACCGCCCGGCGCCGCTTCCCGCTCCGGTTTATTTTTTTTTTTTTAAGGAAAACAACCCCTCGGAGCAGCCCCGACCTGCTCCCAGCAGGATCTGGGATTCTGGAGCTCCAGGGATCATCGGGATCGCCCTTGCGGATCAGGAAAACGCGCTTTCACCCATTCCGACGGAATTCCGGGAGTTTTTGGGACGCTTTGCTCTGTCCCTGTTTCTGCTTTCCCGAGGATCCCGAATTCCCGCCGGGGTGGGGGGGCCCGGAGGTGGAAGTTTGGAAATTTTTCATGGAAGATGTGGATTTGGAGGGTTTGGAGTCTCTTCCTGTTCTGGCTGACAGCAGGAAAATAATTCCCCAAGAGGAGAAATCCGGCTCAGGGATTTTCCAACAGAGACTTTGGCTCTTCTCTCTTCTTCCCAAAAGCATCAAGCCCAGCATGAGTTTGGGATTCAGGGAACTTTAGAGGAGAAAAAAAAAAAAATCCAGGAATAAGCGGTGGGAATACGAGGTAAGTTTTTCTTCTGGTGGAATTTTCCCAAAGGGAAGGCTCCAAGCCCAGCTCATCCTGGGGGAAAATGGAGCAGTTTGGGGCAAAAAGAGGAGAGATGGGATGGATGGACCAGCTCCATACAGGGGAGGAAAAATGGAAATACTGGAATTTGGGAAGCGGGATGAAGCCAAACTCTGTGTCTGGAATGCTGTGGTGCCACGCTGGGCATTTGTTTTCCTGAAATTCAACCAGCTCCAGTGTAAAAATCCTGAAGTTTGCTGAAAATCCCATTTCAGTCCCGTCCTGGACGCTCTCCTGCCCAGTAACATCTGATTTTCCTGGATTTGGGCTTTATGGAGAGGCGTGAAGTGCCTCTGTGCCCATTTTTTTCCATTTACTTTTCCCTTTCTTTTTCATCTCAAAGCTGCCAGCATGATTCCCACCAGGACACAGCCTAAATGTCATTGATTGGAGGGAATTTGTGGGATTTTGTTGGGAATTTTAGGAAAAACATGAGATTATTCCGCCCAGTGTGTATTCAGTTCCTTGTTAATTGGTAACTAATTAAACCCCGCTGGGATCCCAGGAATGCGACCTGGGAAGGGCTGAGGAATAAGTTCACCCCTCCTGGCCCTCATCAATCCCTCTGGAATTCTTCTGGACGTCTCTGCCTCTGCCAAGTGCTGCTGGTTTTTCCCCCAACCATCTGAAAACGAGAGGGGTTTTGGGGTGAAATCCTGTGGATTTGGTGTCCAGACGCACCAGATCCTGCACCTCCCTGACATCCTGGCTGACCTGGACCATCCTCGGATATTTCCCATGGAACTCGCAATGGGAAAAGCCCAAATGCAGCAGAATTTAATCCTCCACTCAAAATTCAGTGTCGATTTCCCCAAACCAGGAGAATTTTCCATCCGGAAGTGGGATTTTGCAATCCGGAGAGGATCCCAGCAGCGTCCTAGGGAGGTGGAAGGAGGGATGAGCAGGGAAAATGGAAAATATACAGAATTCCGACCGTTTTTGGCTGGAGTCGGAGTGGAAGAGGAGAAAAGCTTCATGATGGATCATTGATTAAAGGAGAAAACCACAAAGATTGGGAAAAACAGTGAGAAAACCTTGGAAGCAGTGGGATTCTGGAGTCTGGAAAATGGGATTGAGCCGAGGAGCTGAAGAAAAGTAGGAGGAAATGGGGAAATTGCCACTGAGAAAAGCAGTGAAAGTGGGGAAAATGGACCCACCTGAGATCCATGGGATTTTGGGGCCATTCCCAGAGGGATTCATGCCCCCACTGGGATCACGTTACCAAAACCTTCCCAGCTCAGTTTGTTCTTGGCCTGGAAACGGCAGAAAAATATGGAAATCAGCCAAACTCTCGGATCCTGCCCCAGAGCACTGATCCTGGCGCTGGGATCCCAGGAAAAGCAGATTTTTTTGTGGCTTTTTGGGTGGTTCTGGTTGGGTTAATGGATTACTCCCATTTCCCGGTGGGAATTTCTGGTGCCCCTGGTGTTTCCAAGCTTGGACTTGGGGGAAAAATGGGGAGTAACTGGATAAAAGTGGGAGATGTTGGAGGGGAGTGGATAAAAACCATTCCAACAGTGGGATTTTCGTGTCTGATCCCATCCATCCCAAGGCGTTTCATCCCAACAACGTTTCCATTCCGTTCCCACGGCAGGATTTGGGCGCCAATCCCGTTCCCGGGGACATTCCCCGTTGTGACCCCGGATTCCAGGGGCGGCTCCCGTTGCCAGGGCTGGATTTCGGGGGCTGTTGCCATTCCTGGTGCCAGCCCCCGCTTCTCTCCCCCTAACCCCGGGGTTCTGGGCCCCAATCCCGTTTCCAGGAGCGCGTCCCGGGCCATGTTCTCCAAGAAGAAGAAGCGGGTGGAGATCTCGGCGCCGTCCAACTTCGAGCACCGGGTGCACACGGGGTACGACGCCTCGGAGCAGCGCTTCACGGGGCTGCCCCGCCAGTGGCAGGGGCTGCTCGAGGAGTCCGCCCGCCGCCCCAAGCCCCTCGTGGACCCCGCCTGCATCACCGCCATCCGTGGGGCCCACAAGGTGCGGGGAACCGGGAGCGAGCGTCGGAATTCGGGGGGAGATGTGGGGCGGGGAGAGCGTGGCCATTCTGGGTTTGGGGTCTTGGAGGAGGTAACAGGGTTCTGGGTGCTCTTTGGGGCTGGGCTGGGTGCAGTTTGGGAGTCTGGGAGCACGGGGATTTTGGGGTTGTTTGATGTTCAGGGGTTGTGGAGCAGGTAGGGGGTTGCCAGCTGCTCTTGGGGCTCTAAAAGCCAAACTGGGAGGAATCGGGGGGTCAGGGAGGTGGGAGCTGGGTCCCCCTGCCTTTCCTACCTCCCAAAAAGACAATTTAGGGGAGTCATGGACCAGGGGCTTTTGGGATCGTGGGTCAGGGAGGGGGAGGTGGGGGCTCATTCAGTCGCTGGGCTGGGTTTGGGGGAATTTGGGGTCTTGGAGTCCTGGATGCTCTTTGGGGGTCAAACTGGGAGGAATTGGGGGGGTCTTGGGGCAGGGTCCCCCAGGATAGGTGTGCTGAGACTCTTCCCCACACCTGGAGCCAGCCCACCCCTTGGGAACTCGGAGTCATTGCCACCGGATCTCTTCCCCATTGTGTGTGTCCCCAGTTGTTAAAGTCCCCCATATTCCCACATCCCCCCCATTGCCACATCCACCCATTCCCACCTCAGTTCTGATGCCCCCCCAATATTTTGGGACCCTCCCAGCGAGGCTAGACCCCAATCCCTGGGGAGCACACAGGATCGTCTGGGGCTCTGGGACTCTTCCCGGAGGGACACCCCAGCCAAACCAAACCCCCTCCCCTCTGCCTCCCCTGCCATCTTCCTGCAGCCATTCCATGTCATCTTTCTGTTGTTTTTTTTTTCCTTTTTTCCCCCGTTTCCCCCATGTGTTTCCCCCTTCCCGCAGCCCATCGTACGTGGCTCCAAAGGCACCCGAGATGGGACCCCCGGGGGCCGGGACAGGACCCTGGCATGGCTCCTGGACGAGCTGGCGGCCGTGTCCGTGTCCCGCTCCAACTCCCTGCGCCAGGACAGCCCCCCCTGCCCCTCCCGGTACCCCCCGGAGAACGGCCTGGCCCCGGGGCCCCCCCGCTCCCGCCCGGAGCCCGGCAAGAGCCGCCGCAGGGACCCCGAGCCGAGCCCCCCGCAGTCCCGGCAGCGGGAGGAGCCCAAAGCTGCGGCCGGGCGGGAGCCCCCCAACCCTCACCCTCAGCCCCACCCCCCCGGGGGCCGCCCCAAATCCAGCTCAGCCGGAGAGGGGCCCCCCCGGCCCCCACCCCGCGAGCAGCGCCCGCTCTCGGGGCCCGACCTGCGGCCCCCCGACATTCCCGGCGCTCCCGGAGCGGGACTGAAGACGGCGCCCGGACGCCCCTTCCACACCTATCCCCGCGCTGACACCGACCCCAGCCGGGGGGGCAGTGCCCAGGTAAAGGGGTGTCCCCAGGCCTCTCCTCATCCTCCTCTTCCTCCTCCTGCTCTCCTTCCTCTTCCAGAGTGGGTTCTCTGCTCCTCTTCCTCACGGCTTCCTGTGCTCCGCTGGGATCAGCAGCAGCTTCCTTCCCCAGTTAATTCCTCTTCTTCTTTTTCTTCTTCCTCCTCCTCACTGTGCTTGCCACGTTCTTCCTCAGAAGCTGCTCCTCTTCCTCGCAGCTCCCCGGAATCGGGATGTGCGGGGGGCCACCACCTCCCTTGCCGGTGCTGCGTCCTTGGCACCAAAACAGTTTCTTCTTCCTTGCTCTGCCTCTTCTCTTCCTCCTTGGAAGCAGCTCCTCTGCTCCTCTTCCTCGCAGCTTCCCTTGTCCCAGTCAGAATCTGGTCCCAGGTGCTGCATCTGTGGCTCCGGCATCTCTTCCTCTTGCTCCTTCCCTCTGGCCTGTGCCCGGAGGCCCCAGCGCTGGCCCCCGACATTCCCACGGGAATTCCAGGGGCTGACACCCCTCTCCCCTGTTCCCACAGGCCGAGCACCACCCGGGACGCCCGCAGGAGGGGACCCCCAACGGGCCGGTCCCCGCCGGCGCTCCCGGTGCCTCCCACGCCCCCGGCCCCCCACGCCCCAAAGCCCCGGAGCCGCCTCCCCCGGCCGCAGAGCCCCCGGCCCCGCGGCCCCCCGGCCCCGCGCCCGCCCCGGCGGCGGGGCCCCAGCGCGTGTCCCACGAGCAGTTCCGGGCGGCGCTGCAGATGGTGGTGGACCCCGGCGACCCCCGCACGTACCTGGACAACTTTATCAAGATCGGCGAGGGCTCCACGGGCATCGTCTGCATCGCCACCGTGCGCGGCTCCGGCAAGCTGGTGGCCGTCAAAAAGATGGACCTGCGCAAGCAGCAGCGGCGGGAGCTGCTCTTCAACGAGGTGAGGGGGGGGCAGCCCTGGAGACCCCTTGAGAGCCTTGGGGACCCTCAGGGAGGGAATTCGGAGGCCCTCAGGAATGCCTTGGATCCCTCAGAGCCCCTCAAAGCCCCTCCAAGGCCTCTTGGTGACCCACTAGGGACTTCCCGATACCCTGGGGACAGTCCCAGGCTCCCATCCCCGTGTTCCCCCTCGTCCCAGGTGGTGATCATGCGGGACCACCAGCACGAGAACGTGGTGGAGATGTACAACAGTTACCTGGTGGGCGACGAGCTCTGGGTGGTTATGGAGTTCCTGGAGGGCGGCGCGCTGACTGACATCGTCACCCACACCAGGTGACCTCGGGGGGCGGGGGTTGCGGGGGGGGCAGAGGTGACAGGGTGGTGGTGGCAGGGTGGTGACAGGGTGCCGTCCCCAGGATGTCGGAGGAGCAGATCGCGGCCGTGTGCCGCTCGGTGCTGCGGGCGCTCGCCGTGCTGCACGCCCAGGGCGTCATCCACCGCGACATCAAGAGCGACTCCATCCTCCTCACGCATGATGGGCGGGTAGGAACACCCAGAAATCCCCCCAGACCTCCCCCCGATCCTTTGGGATCCCACCCTGACCCTGAGCCCGGCCCCACTGGCAGGTGAAGCTCTCAGATTTCGGCTTCTGCGCCCAAGTGAACAAGGACGTGCCACGGCGCAAGTCCCTGGTGGGGACTCCTTACTGGATGGCCCCCGAGCTCATCTCACGCCTGCCCTACGGCCCAGAGGTGGGTCAGTGGGCTCGGGGGAGTTTAGGGGGTCCTGGGGGTCATTAGGGGGTGTTCAGGGTGGGTTTTTGGGGGGTTTGGCGTGGGCATGTGGGCCCCCAAGCTCATCTGCTTTCCCTGCCACCTTGAGGTGTCTTGTGGGGAGGTTGGGATGGGTTTGAGGGTGCCCAGGATGGGTTTAGGGTTGCCCAGGGTGAGTTTGGGGAGCGTAGGGTGGATTTAGGGTGGGTTTAGGGTTGCCCAGGGTGGGTTTGGGGGTACCCAGCATATGTTTGAAGGGCTCCAAGTGGCCTCCCCTCCCGACCCCTCCATCCTGGATGCTGTATATTTGGGAGGAGGGGCATGGAGTGGGTTTGAGGGGCTCCCCCCAACCCCCTCCTCATTTTTGGGGTGACCATCCCCCCCCCAGGTGGACATCTGGTCTCTGGGGGTGATGGTCATCGAGATGGTGGATGGGGAACCCCCTTATTTCAACGAGCCCCCCCTCAAAGCCATGAAGCTGATCCGGGACAATCTTCCCCCCCGGCTCAAGAACGGCCACAAGGTAACTCTGGGGGAGCCCCCCCCCGTTTCTGGGGAGTCCCAGGGGGTGTTTCACACGCCCCTCTCGTCCCCCCAGGTGTCCCCATCCCTGAAGGGGTTCCTGGAGCGGATGCTGGTGCGGGACCCAGCGCAGCGGGCGAGCGCCCCGGAGCTGCTCCGCCACCCCTTCCTGGGTGTTGCGGGCCCCCCCGCCTGCATCGTGCCCCTCATGCGGCAGCACCGGCTGCGGTGAGAGCCCCCCTGCCCCGGGGGAGACCCCCGGCCCCCTCCTGCTCCTCCTCCTCAGCAGCACCCCCAAACTGGAGCGGGACTGGGATGTTCCTGAGGGACACCGGCCCCCCGACCTGTACTACTGAGCTGGGGAGCCCACAGCAGAGATTTTGGGGGGGAAAGGGGGGGTGGCTGTCATCCCAGAGATTTGGGGATGCACGAGCTCATCCTGGTCCCTGCTGCCTTTGGGACCCATTTGGGGCATTTCCCCCTTTTTTTGTTTTTTTTTCAGCCCTCTGTTTTCTACCCCCTTCGGGCACTGGGGTCTGCCCCCCCCTAGATCTCCATGCGAGGGGGTCCCCAAAACTACAGCCCCACCTCTCCCCACCACACCACACTACTGATTCGGGGTGCGTCCCCCCCTGGGCCTCCCTCGCCTGTTTTTGTTGATTTTGGGGTTTTTTTTTCTTTTTGTTGTTGTTGGTTCCTTCCCCCCGGAACTCCCCCCTGCCTCCCCCGGGGGTGTTTTGTTTTTTAACAAAGCGATATTTATATGGTCGGGTTTTGTACCGCGTGGGATGGGGGGGCCTCGGGGGGACACGGGGTCCCCCGCAAATTACACGTGTCCTTTTGGACCCCCCGTGTGCTGTGTGGTTCTTTGGGGGGCGGGGGGCACGGGGACCCCCCCAATAAAGGACCCCCAGGCAGGAGCTGATGCTGCCTCAGGGCTTTATTGGCTGCACAGGGGGCGGGGGGCTGCGGTGGCCCACGGCACATGCGGGGTCTTGGGCTCACGTTGGCTCGGCTCGGCTTGGCTTGGCCCCGATGGTGAATCTTGGCCAGTGCTGCTGCGCGTTGGCTTGGCTTGGCCCGCGCTGGCTTGTGGCGGCTCAGCTTGGCTCACGTCGGCACCTCGCAGCCAGCTCGGGGTTGGTTCGGCCCACGTTGGGTCAGGTGAGCCACGCTGGCTGCTCTTGGCCCGCGATGATGCACAGCGACGCGTGCTGGCTCGCGTTGACCCGTGCTGGTTCACGTTGACCTGCGCCGGCTTGCGTTGACCCGCGCCAGCTCACCTTGACCTGCGCTGGCTCACCTTGACCCGCGCTGGCTCGCGCTGACCCGTGCCGGCTCACCTTGACCCACGCTGGCTCATGTTGACCTGCGCTGGCTCACGTTGACCCGTGCTGGCTCACGTTGACCCGTGCTGGGTGGCGTTGACCCGCGCTGGCTCACGTTGACCCGCACCGGCTCGCATTGACCCGCGCCAGCTCACCTTGAGCCGTGCCGGCTCACGTTGACCCGTGCTGGCTCGCGTTGACCCGTGCCGGCCCACACTGGCTCACGTTGCCCCGCGTTGCCTCGCGGCACATCCCGCTGCCCGCCCTCAGCCCCGCTCCCGCCGCCGCGCCGCCCCGCGCTGCCGCTCACTTGCAGGTGCAGTAGAGGGCCCGGATGGCGTTGTTCCAGTCCCCGAAGAGCCCCCGGCGCACCTCCTGCAGCCGCGGCACCGCGCCCGCGCCGAAGTGCTGCGAGTTGCCGCCCTTGGCCCGGCGCGACCACACGGTGAGCTCGCACCTGGTGCCCACCACGAGGGAGGAGGCGTGGGCGGACCACCCACGGGGCATGTAGGGCATGTCGCTGCCCGGCAGCACCTCCAGCGCGTCGCCGGCGCAGCACTGGTCGTAGTAGGGGCTGTTGTCAGCGTAGAGCAGCGCGCACAGCTGCGTGCCGTTGTCGGGGCGCAGGTCCGCCGCCGTGGGGCATTGGGCCTGCACCCCCCGGCCCAGCGCGGCCACCGCGGCCACCAGCAGCACCAGCAGCGCCGACGCCATGGCTGTCACCTCCCGGGCCGCGCCGGGGCCTTCGCCGCGCAGTTATAGCCCAGCCCAAGGCCACCGGGCAGGGCCGCCTGGGAGGGGACTCAGGTGTGTGGCAGCGCCCCAGGAAGGGACACAGGTGTGGGGGTCCCGGGTCTGCAGCCCCCCCCCACCATGGGGACACAGGTCTGGGCGGGTCCCGGGTCTGCAGCCCCCCCCACCATGGGAAGGGACACAGGTGTGGGGGTCCCGGGTCTGCAGCCCCCCCCACCATGGGGACACAGGTGTGGGGGTCCCGGGTCTGCAGCCCCCCCCATGGGGACACAGGTGTGGGGGTCCCGGGTCTGCAGCCCCCCCCCCCATAGGGACACAGGTGTGGGGGTCCCGGGTCTGCAGCCCTCCCCCATGGGAAGGGACACAGGTGACCCCTCCCGGGTCTGCAGCCCCCCCCCATGGGAAGGGACACAGGTGACCCCCCCGGGTCTGCAGCCCGCCCCCATGGGAAGGGACACAGGTGACCCCCCCGGGTCTGCAGCCCGCCCTCATGGGAAGGGACACAGGTGACCCCCCCCGGGCCCCCCAACCTCGCTGCGGCCTTGGGAAGCAGGGAGGACCCAAGGCCAGGCTGGGGCCCAGGTGCTCTGTATGCAAATGAGGGCATAATTAGCCGGGGCTTTTGCTGGTGTGCTCCGCCCCTTGATTGCATATTCATGATCCCGCCCTTGCCTCGCTGAGACGGTCACCATGTCAACCACAGGGGGGCGGGGATTGTTGCCTCATTAGCATAGCCCCGACCCGCCCACATTGTGGGATGTTGGGGGTGGGAGAGCCTGGGGGGGCTCGTTCTGGGCTGGGACGCCCCCCAGGAAATAAAACCCCCTGTCCCGGGCAGGAACCCCCCGCAAAAGACAGAGGGGATCCCCCCAGTAAGAGCCCAGCCCCAAAGTGAGCCTGACCCCCCCCCCGGCCCCTCCGAGCTCCCACCCCCCCCATTCACACTCGCGTTTCTGCCCCGGGGGGGCCACAGGTTTTTAATGTAAAAACTCGTGTTAAACACTGCGGGGGCCCGAGGGGGGCGGCTGGTGGGGGGGGCGGCGTTTTGGGGGGGGGAGATGGGGAGGAGCTGAGGAATTTGGGGGAGGGGGGGAATGGGGCTGGGAGGGAAATGGGGGGGCTGGGGGCGCCCCCCCAGGGTTATCCAGACCAGCCAGATAGGAACCCCCGGGTCGAGTTTGGGGGGGGGCAGAGGCCACGGGAGGGACACACGGGGGGGTCCCCAGGCATCCGGGGGGGTCCCCCTTTTGCCCCCCACCCTCCCCCACGTGGGGGGGGTTTTTTGGGGGGAGGGGGCTGCGGGTCTCGTGTCATCTGTGCAGAGATGTCGGGGGCGTGCGCGGGACCCCCCCGGCCCGGCCGAAGGCACCGCGGGGGGGGCGGGCCGGGCACGCGCGTGGGGCGGGGGTGGGGGGGGGGCACACAAATTTTGGGGCGCACACACAAGTCCCAAGTGCGCATCTCGAGGGGCGAGGTGGGGGGCACACGCGCGGGGGGAGCCACAGCTTTCCGTATCCGGCCCCCCCCCCCGTCGCGGGGGCGCCCCTGTCACGGTCCCCACGCGTGCGACGGCGCCCGAGTATGTCGGGGTCCCTACGCGGGATTTTGGGGGGAAAGGTTTGCATACAGGTGCCCCCAGGGCGGGGCGGGGGGTTCACCTGGCGGGTTCCCGGTGGCACCTGGTGGCACCCACGGGGGAGCCCAAGTGGGTCCGGGGGGGCCACCCGGGCGCGCTTTGGCGCTCCCTGGACCCCCCCCGCGCCCCCGCAACCACCTCGGGGGGGTCCCACCGCCGCCCCCCACCCAGGAAGATCCCGGGGGGGCTCCAGTGGGTGCTGCCGAAGAGGGGTCCCGAGAGGGCGCCGGGGGGGGGGAACTCCCCCCGTGCCCCCCCTCACACGGTGCTCTCCAGCATCCAGTGGGTGCTGCCGAAGGAGGGGCGCAGGGGGGGTCCCAGGGGGCTCCCCTCGGGCGCGTCCAGCCGCGGCAGGGACCCGTGGCGCCGCGGCCGCGCCCGCCGGGGGTAGCTGTGGCTGGGGAACAACCCCCGCGCCCCCCCGGCCGCCACCGGGGGCAGAGGGGGCAGCGGGGGCAGCTCGGGGGTCTCGGCGGGCCGGGGGCCGCCGTTGGTTTGGGAGCAGACGCTGGTGAGGGCGGGCGGGGGGCGCCGCGCCCCCGCCGCCGCCTTCCAGCGCGCCGTGAGGATGAGGATGAAGACGAGCACGGAGGCGGCGATGGCGGCGCCGATGACGATGATGACGGTGCCCCCCAAGAAGTGGGGCCGCGGCGGCGCGGCGCAGCCCGGCGGAGCGGCGGCCGTGGCGAAGGAGACGCAGCCGAGCGGGCGGGGGGCGGCGGGGGGGTCCCCGACCACGCGGAGCGCGGACACGCAGAGCTCGTACTGGCGGCCCGGGGCCAGGTCCCGCAGCACGAAGGTGCGGCTGGAGGGGGGCAACAACCTGGGGAGGGGGCGAGGGGAGTCGGGGGAGGAGCGAGACCCCCCGCACCCCCCCCGCAGGAAGCCGAAAACCCGTCCAGGACCCCTCGAAGACGTGCCAGAGAGTGCCGGGATCCCCCCAAACACCTCGAACACACCCCAGAGACCCCCGGGACGCCCCTGAGTGCCCCTAGGACCTCACCGGGGAACCCCTGAAGCCCCCCAGAGATAAAAAATTTCCTTGACATCCCCTCAGAGCCCCCCGGGACCCCCCCAATACCCACCCGAACATCCTCCCCCACAATCCTCCGGGACACACAGATCCCCCCCCCCCCCGGAGCCCTCAAGACCACCCAAAATCCACTTGAAGCCCCCCAAGCTCCCCACCAATGCCCCAAACCCCCTTGAGCTTCCCCCGGGACACCCAAGACCCTTCCCAGACCCCTCTGGAGACCCACAGGGACCCTCAAAACCCAGCAGAGCTCCCCCCAGAGCACCCTGGAGCACCACGGGCGTCCCCAAAACCCACTGGAGCCGCCCCTAGACCCGCCCCAGACCCCCGGGCGCCCACCTGTAGACCAGGGCATCGTCGGCCGAGCTGTTGTACTGGATCTGCACCATGCGCACGCCGGGCACGTGGCGCTGCGGCAGCCACCGGATGCGCGCCGAGGACCCCGTCACCTCCGCCGCCACCACCCGCCGCTCCCCGGGCCCCCCCCAGGTGTCATTGCCGCCCGCTTGGGCCATATCCGAGGGTCCCGGCCCCGGCTCCGCGGCCGCGGCCTCCCCGTCCCCGTCCCGTCCCCGCGGCACCGGCAGCGGCACCACCACGACATCGACGCGCGCGGCCGCCTCGCCCGCGGCGTTGGCGGCCACGCAGGTGAAGCCGCCGTGGTCCCTCAGGGTGGCCACGCGGAGCTCCAGGGAGCCGTCGGCGCCCACCGAGCGCCGGGAGCCGTTCTGCACCACGCGCCCGTCGGGGCCCAGCCAGTGCAGCGCGGGCGGCGGGTCCCCGACGGCGGCGCAGCCCAGGCGCAGCGGCTGCCCCTCGGTGACCGCGGGCGGGTGCGCGGCCGCGGCGGTGACGGCGGGGGCCCGGCAGGTCAGCTCCTCCTCGGGCACGGCGCCCAGCAGCCGCCCGGCCAGCGGCGCCGGCGTGGCGCAGGTCTCCAGGCGGCCCGGCTGAGCCACGCGGCGCAGCCACAGCAATTCGCAGTTGCAGTGCAACGGGTTCCCCCCGGCCGCCAGCGCCGGCCCCGGCGGCCCCGGCACCGGCGGCAGCGCCCGCAGCCGGTTGGCCGTCAGGTCCAGCCGGGCCAGGCGCGGCAGCCGCGCCACGGCGCCGGCCGGCACCCGCTCCAGCAGGTTGTGGTCCAGGGTCAGCGTGGCCAGGCTGCCCATGGCGGCCACGGCGTCCCAGGGCAGGGCCGGCAGGTTGTTGTGCGACAGGTCCAGGTCCTCCACGGTGGCGGCGAAGGCGGCGAAGGCGGCGGCGTCGATGGCGGCCAGCTGGTTGTTGGCCAGGATGAGGTGGCGCAGGCTGGCCAGCCCGCGCAGCTGCGGCCCGCTCAGCGCCGGCAGCCGGTTGCCGTCCAGGTGCAGCGCTCGCAGGGCGCGCAGGTCGGCGAAGGCGCCGGGGGCCAGGCGGCGCAGCCCGTTCCGCGACAGCGTCAGGTGCACCAGGCTGCTCATGTTGGCGAAGTCGGCGCGGCCCACGGCGCCGATGAAGTTGTCGGCCAGGCGCAGCTCCACGGCGCCGCGGTCCAGGCTGGGCGGCACGGCCAGCAGCCCGGTGCGGGCGCACAGCAGCGTGGGGCTGGGCGCGGCCGCGGGGCACAGGCAGCGCGGGGGGCACCGCGGCGACGGCGGCGACACCGGGACCCCCGCCCCGGACACGGCCCCCAGCACCACCAGCGGCACCAGCAGCTTCGCCATCCCCGCGGCCGCGCCTGCGGGGGAACCCAGGGGTCACAGCGGGGTCACGGCGGGGTCACGGCCAATCCCGGCCACAAGATCCCACAGCACACTGCTAAATTCCAGTGAGATCCCAGTGAGATCCCGGTGAGATCCCGGTGAGATCCCGGTGAGCTCCCAGTGAGATCCCGGTGAGCTCCCAGTGAGATCCCGGTGAGATCCCGGTGAGCTCCCAGTGAGATCCCAGTGAGATCCCGGCGAGCTCCCAGTGAGATCCCAGTGAGATCCCAGTGAGATCCCGGTGAGATCCCAGTGAGATCCCAGTGAGATCCCGGTGAGCTCCCGGTGAGATCCCGGTGAGCTCCCGGTGAGATCCCGGTGAGATCCCAGTGAGATCCCAGTGAGATCCCAGTGAGATCCCAGTGAGATCCC
Source organism: Taeniopygia guttata (assembly GCF_048771995.1). Lineage (NCBI taxonomy): Eukaryota > Metazoa > Chordata > Aves > Passeriformes > Estrildidae > Taeniopygia > Taeniopygia guttata. The sequence goes on along the minus strand of NC_133059.1, from coordinate 4,043,824 downwards.
GGTGAGCTCCCAGTGAGATCCCAGTGAGATCCCAGTGAGATCCCAGTGAGATCCCGGTGAGATCCCGGTGAGATCCCAGGGAGATCCCGGTGAGATCCCGGTGAGATCCCAGGGAGATCCCGGTGCTCCCAGGGAGATCCAAATGAGATCCCAATGAGATCCCAGTAGATCCCAGTGAGATCCCAGTGTTCCCAGTGAGATCCCAGTGAGAGCCCAGTGTTCCCAGTGTTCCCAGTGCTCCCAGTGCTCCCAGTGCTCCCATTACCTCCTCTCAGGGCTCCATCCTGGTCCTGTCCAGGCGTTGCCGTGGGGCCTGTGGTGACAGGGGACAGGCCAGTACAAACCAGTACAGACCAGTATAGGTTCACACCCATCAACAGGGACCAATACAAACCAGTACGGACCAGTACAGGTTCACACCCATCAACAGGGACCAGTGCGGACCAGTATGAACCAATACAGACCAGTACAGATTTACACCCACCAATAGGGACCAGTACAGACCAGTACAAACCAGTACGGACCAGTACAGATTCACATCCACCAGTATGGGCCAGTACAGACCAGTTGAGCAGCACACAGCCCAGTTCAGCCCAGTACAGCCCCACACACCCCAGTAAGGCCAAATCCAGCCCAGTTCAACCCAGTCTGGCCCAGTTCACCCAGTCTGGCCCAGTTCAGCCCAGTTCAGCCCAGTTCGGCCCAGTTCAGCCCAGCATCCCCTGCACACACCCCCAGTGTCCATTCCAGGTTAATGCGGCCCAGCACATCCCAGTACATCCCAGTATGGCCCAGTATGGACCAGTACAGAAGAGCACAGCCCAGTACAGACCAGTACGGTACAGCATCACCCAGTAAAGATCAGAACATCCCAGCATGGCCCAGCACAGCCCAGTACAGCCCAGTACATCCCAGCACAGCCCAGTATGGACCAGTACAGAACAGGACATCCCAGTATGGCCTATCACAGCCCAGTACGGGCCAGTACAGCCCAGTACGGGCTAGTACAGACCAGTATAACCCAGTACAGGACAGCACAGCCCAGTATAGCCCAGTACATCCCAGTATGGCCCAGTACAGCCCAGTACAACCCAGTACATCCCAGTATGGCCCAATACAGCCCAGTATAACCCAGTACAGGACAGCACAGCCCAGTATAACCCAGTACATCCCAGTATGGCCCAGTACAGCCCAGTACAACCCAGTACATTTCAGCATGGCCCAGCACAGCCCAGTATAGCCCAGTATGGCCCAGTACAGGCCAGTACAATGAAGCACAGCCCAGTGCAAACCAGTACATCCCCATACAGACCATTACAGACACTGCCCAGCCCAGTACAGCCCAGTATATCCCAGTACAGCCCAGCACAGCCCAGTACGGCCCAGCATGGCCCGGTATAACCCAATACATCCCAGTACAGCCTAGTACAGCCCAGTACAGCCCAATATATCCCAGTACAGAGCAGTACAGCCCAGTATATCCCAGTGCTTCCCAGTATGGCCCAGTGCAGGCCAATCCAGCCCCAGTACATCCCAGTATGGCCCAATGCAGGCCAACCCAGCCCCAGTACATCCCAGTATGGCCCAGTGCAGCCCAATCCAGCCCCAGTACATCCCAGTATGGCCCAGTGCAGCTCAACCCAGCCCCAGTGCCTCCCAGTCCCTCCCGGCCCCCCGGCGGTACCTGGGGGGGCTCAGCCCACCGACGCTCCCATCGCTGCTCCGGGGGGGGGGGGGGGCTCGGGCCTTGCCCTACCGCGGGGGCATCGGGGGGGCACCGGGAAAGGGGGGGGGGAACGGGAATTGGGGCGGGGGGCACCGGGCCCGGCTTCACCGGGATGGGGAGGGGTGGTGGGGGTGGGGGGGGATGTCGGGAATCACCGGGATGGGACCGGGGGAGGGGAGAGGGGACCGGGATGGCGGCGGGGGGGACACCGGGATGCGGGGATGGGGGCCGGGATGGAGGGAGCGGGATCCGGGATGGAGCCGGGATGCGGGGATGGAGCCGGGGTGGATCCGGGATGGAGCCGGGATGCGGGGATGGAGCCGGGAATGGATCCGGGGCGGATCCGGGATTCGGGGATGGATCCGGGATGCAGCCGGGGATGGATCCGGGATGGATCCAGGCGCAGGACGGCCCCGGGAGCGGCCGCCGGGCTCGGGGTGCGGGGGGCCCGGAGCAGCCCCGGACCCGCCGCCCCGGAGAGGCCCCGGTGAGGCCGCGGCCGCCGCTCGGAGCCGCAGAACCGGCGGGGCGGGGCCGGGCGGGGCCGGGGCGGGGCCGGGCGGGGCGGGGCCACGGCGGGAGCGCGGACAGACGGACGGACACGGGGATGGACACGGGGACACGGGGATGGACACACGGACAGACGGACGGACACGGGGATGGACACACGGACAGACGGACGGACGGACGGACGGACACGGGGATGGACACACAGAGGGGATGGACGCGTGGACAGACAGACAGACACACGGAGGGGATGGACGCATGGACACAGGGATGGACACACTGACAGGGGAACATGGGGATGGACACACGGACACGGGGATGGACACACGGACACAGAGATGGACACATGGACATGGGGCTGGACACACGGACACGGGGATGGACACACGGACACAGGGACCTGGAGATGGACACACGGACACAGGGACATGGAGATGGACACGGGGATGGCCACAAGGACACAGGGAGGGACACATGGACACAGGGATGGACACGGGGATGGACACACTGACAGAGGGACATGGGGCTGGACACATGGACACAGAGATGGACACATGGACACGGGGATGGACACACGGACACAGAGATGGACACACGGACACAGAGATGGACACATGGACATGGGGCTGGACACACGGACATGGGGATGGACACACGGACACAGAGATGGACACGGGGATGGACACACGGAGAGACAGACAGACAGAGGGACACACACGCAGACACGAATGGACCCAGGGACACAGGGACAGACACACGGACACCAGGGACACTGAGGTGCACTGGGGGACACTGGGAGCACTGGGAGACACGGGGCCAGGAGCACTGGGGACACTGGGAGATACTGGGGGATACTGGGGGATACTGGGGGGGCACTGGGGGACACTGGGGGATACTGGGGGATAGTGGGGGGGGCACTGGGGGACACTGGGGGACACTGGGGGGCACTGGGGGACACTGGGGGATACTGGGGGATAGTGGGGGGGACACTGGGGGACACTGGGGGACACTGGGGGGCACTGGGGGGCACTGGGGGGATACTGGGGGACACTGGGGGGCACTGGGGGGCACTGGGGGGCACTGGGGGGCACTGGGGGGCACTGGGGGATACTGGGGGGGCACTGGGGGGCACTGGGGGATACTGGGGGACACTGGGGGATACTGGGGGGGCACTGGGGGGCACTGGGGGACACTGGGGGGATACTGGGGGACACTGGCGGGCACTGGGGGGCACTGGGGGACACTGGGGGATACTGGGGCGGCACTGGGGGGCACTGGGGGACACTGGGGGGATACTGGGGGACACTGGGGGACACTGGGGGGCACTGGGGGGCACTGGGGGGACACTGGGGGACACTGGGGGGCACTGGGGGATACTGGGGGGACACTGGGGGGGCACTGGGGGGGCACTGGGGGGATACTGGGGGGACACTGGGGGGATACTGGGGGACACTGGGGGGATACTGGGGGGGCACTGGGGGGCACTGGGGGGATACTGGGGGACACTGGGGGGATACTGGGGGATACTGGGGGACACTGGGGGGCACTGGGGGATACTGGGGGACACTGGGGGATACTGGGGGGGCACTGGGGGGCACTGGGGGACACTGGGGGGATACTGGGGGACACTGGCGGGCACTGGGGGGCACTGGGGGACACTGGGGGGATACTGGGGCGGCACTGGGGGGCACTGGGGGACACTGGGGGGATACTGGGGGACACTGGGGGACACTGGGGGGCACTGGGGGGCACTGGGGGGACACTGGGGGACACTGGGGGGCACTGGGGGATACTGGGGGGACACTGGGGGGGCACTGGGGGGGCACTGGGGGGATACTGGGGGGACACTGGGGGGCACTGGGGGGATACTGGGGGACACTGGGGGGATACTGGGGGGGCACTGGGGGGCACTGGGGGGATACTGGGGGAATACTGGGGGATACTGGGGGACACTGGGGGGATACTGGGGGGGCACTGGGGGACAGCGCGAGGCGGCGGGGGCGTGGCCAAAGGCAGGAGGGGGCGTGTCCTCCGTGATTGACAGTTCCGCGGAGGAGGAGGGGGCGTGGTCAGCCGCCGAGGGGCGTGTCCAACCCCGCGCTCACCCCCTGACCCCGCCTCCTCCGCGCGCGCCTGCGCGGGGCTCTCCCATTGGCCGCCCCTCGCGGAGGGCGGGGCCGCGCGGTTTCTCCCCGCGGCGCTCCGCTCTGTGATTGGCCGGCCGGCGGCGGCGCGGTGACGCAGGACGCTGGGTGCGTGCGGTACGCGCTGACGTTGCGCGGCGGCGGCGGTGAGTGAGGGGCGGCCGCGACCCCCGGGAGCCGCCGGGACCCCGCGGGGGCTGCCCGGGACCACCGGGACCGCCGGGACCGCCGGGACCGCCCCCCGCGGGCTCCCCGGGGCTCGCCGAGCCCCCGCGGCCGGCCCCGGGCCCGCCCGGCCTGCGCTCCCCCTGCGCCCCCCGCCCCGCGCGGACGGGACAGCGGCGGCGGCGGCGGCGGAGCCCCGGGCCCGGGGCGGGGACACCGCGCAGCCGCTGCGGCCGTGCGGGGTGCTGGAACCCGGGATCGCTGCGGGTGGGAGCGGGGGTCCGGCCCCGGTGGGTTTCGGGGGTCCCGGTCACCGGGAGGGGCCCCGGTGGGTCCCGGTTGGGTCCCGGTTCCCTCTGGGGGTCTCTTGTTGTCCCCCGGTACGGGAGGGTCCCTGATGGTCATGGGAGGGCGGTGAGGCCTCCTTGGGGGGGTCCCGGTCACCGGGTGGGCGCCGGTTGGGTCCCGGTTGGCTGTGGGGGTCTCTTGTCCCCCGGTACGGGAGGGTCCCCGGTACGGGAGGGTCCCTGAGCCCGCGGAGGGTGCTCGGGGGAGGGGCGTGAGGCCTCTCTCGGGGGGTCCCCGGTGCCTTTCGGGGATCCCCGTCCCCCCCGGAGAGCGGCTGTGTGTGTCCCCCGCCTGTCCGGTGTGGCTGAGAGGGGTGTCCCGTCCCGGGTGTCCCTACTCCGGTGTCCCCTCACGGCTGTCCCCGTTCCGATGTCCCCTCTCGGGTATCTCCTCTCGGGGGTGTCCCCTCCCCGGTGTCCCATCCCGGGGGTGTCCCCATTCCGGTGTCCCCTCTTGGGTGTCCCTTCTCAGGGGTGTCTCCATTCGGATGTCCCCTCCCGATGTCGTCCCCACTTCGGTGTCCCATCTCTGGTCTCTCAGGTGTCCCTTCTCGGGGGTGTCCCCACTCAGGGGTGTCCCCATTTTGGGGTGTCCCCACTCAGGGCTGTCCCCATTTTGGGGTGTCCCCACCCCTGACCCACTGCCCTCTCTCCACAGGACCCTCCGGACCCTCTCCCACGCTCCCAGCCCAGGGGTGTCCCCATTTTGGGGTGTCCCAGCCCAGGGGTGTCCCCATTTTGGGGTGTCCCCACTCAGGGGTGTCCCATCCCGGGGGTGTCCCCACTCAGGGGTGTCCCCTCACGATGTCCCCACCCCTGACCCCTGCCCCCTCTCTCCGCAGGACCCTCTGGACCCTCTCCCACGCTCCCAGCCCGGGGGTGTCCCCATTTTGGGGTGTCCCCATTTTGGGGTGTCCCCATTTTGGGGTGTCCCCACTCAGGGGTGTCCCCACTCAGGGGTGTCCCCATTTTGGGGTGTCCCCACTCAGGGCTGTCCCCATTTTGGGGTGTCCCCACCCCTGACCCCCTGCCCTCTCTCCACAGGACCCTCCGGACCCTCCCGTAGCTCCCAGCCCAGGGGTGTCCCCATTTTGGGGTGTCCCCACTCAGGGCTGTCCCCACCCAGGGGTGTCCCAGCCCAGAGGTGTCCCCATTTTGGGGTGTCCCCACCCCTGACCCACTGCCCTCTCTCCACAGGACCCTCCGGACCCTCCCGCAGCTCCCAGCCCGGGGGGGCCCCTTGGTACCCCCTGCCCGCACCCCCCATGTGCTGCCCGGCCCGGGGGGGGCCCCCCGCCACCTGAGGGGGGGGCAGGGCCGCCTCCCCTCCCTCCCTCCCCCCCGGAGCCCCCCGGAGCCCCCCAGCCCAGCCATGATGTTCCGGGACCAGGTGGGCATCGTGGCGGGCTGGTTCCGCGGCTGGAGCGAGTGCGAGCAGACCGTGGCGCTGCTGGCGCTGCTGAAGCGCGTCAGCCGCACCCAGGCGCGCTTCCTGCAGCTCTGCCTCGAGCACTCGCTGGCCGACTGCCCCGACATCCACCTGCTCGAGGCCGAGGCCAACAGCGCCGGTGAGCGCCTGCCCGGGGCGTCACTTTGGGGCGTTTCCAGGGACTTTGGGGGGTTTTGAGGGACTTTGGGGGGTGCGCAGGGCGTTACCGGGGTCCCGCACGCGTTCTGGGGACGCTGCACAGGGATATGGGGGGATCTGGGGGGATCTGGGGGTCCTGCTGTCCTGCCAGGGCTGAACTCTGGAGGCTCAGGGGTGGCTCTGTGTCCCCTGTGCCCATCTCGGAGCTGGGGTGGCCCCGCTGTCCCTGCTGGCCCTCGTGTCCCCTGTCTCCAGTGGCCACAGGAGCCGGCCGAGGTGGCGGTGGCCCTGCTGTGACCCCCTGTGTGTCCCTGCTGACCCCGTGTGTGTCCCTGCTGACCCCCGTGTGTCCCTGCTGACCCCCGTGTGTCCCTGCTGACCCCTGTGTGTCCCTGCTGACCCCTGTGTGTCCCCGCTGACCCCTGTGTGTCCCCGCTGACCCCTGTGTGTCCCTGCTGACCCCGTGTGTGTCCCCGCTGACCCCTGTGTGTCCCTGCTGACCCCATCTGTGTCCCCGCTGACCCCGTGTGTGTCCCTGCTGACCCCCGTGTGTCCCTGCTGACCCCTGTGTGTCCCTGCTGACCCCATCTGTGTCCCCGCTGACCCTGTGTGTGTCCCTGCTGACCCCCGTGTGTCCCCGCTGACCCCTGTGTGTCCCCGCTGACCCCTGTGTGTCCCCGCTGACCCCTGTGTGTCCCTGCTGACCCTGTGTGTGTCCCTGCTGACCCTGTGTGTGTCCCTGCTGACCCCGTGTGTGTCCATGCTGACCCCATCTGTGTCCCCACTGACCCCTGTGTGTCCCCGCTGACCCCTGTGTGTCCCCGCTGACCCCTGTGTGTCCTTGCTGACCCCGTGTGTGTCCCTGCTGACCCCCGTGTGTCCCTGCTGACCCCCGTGTGTCCCTGCTGACCCCGTGTGTGTCCCTGCTGACCCCTGTGTGTCCCCGCTGACCCCTGTGTGTCCCCGCTGACCCCTGTGTGTCCCTGCTGACCCCGTGTGTGTCCCTGCTGACCCCTGTGTGTCCCTGCTGACCCCATCTGTGTCCCCGCTGACCCTGTGTGTGTCCCTGCTGACCCTGTGTGTGTCCCCGCTGACCCCTGTGTGTCCCTGCTGACCCCTGTGTGTCCCCGCTGACCCCTGTGTGTCCCCGCTGACCCCTGTGTGTCCCTGCTGACCCCGTGTGTGTCCCTGCTGACCCCTGTGTGTCCCTGCTGACCCCATCTGTGTCCCTGCTGACCCCTGTGTGTCCCTGCTGACCCCTGTGTGTCCCTGCTGACCCCGTGTGTGTCCCCACTGACCCCGTGTGTGTCCCCGCTGACCCCTGTGTGTCCCCACTGACCCCTGTGTGTGTCCCTGCTGACCCCTGTGTGTCCCCACTGACCCCTGTGTGTGTCCCCACTGACCCCTGCGTGTCCCTGTCCGCAGCGGCCATCTCGCAGTGGCCGCAGGAGCCGGCCGAGGCGGCCGTGGCCCTGCTGCTGGCCCACCTGCCGCTGCTGCAGCCGGGCAACGCGGCGGCCAAGGCCGAGTACATGAAGCGGCTGCAGAAGGTGTTGGCCGACGCCATCGAGAGCAACCGCTGCGTGGAGGAGTCGCGGCAGCTGCTGTCCTACGCCCTCATCCACCCCGCCACCACGGCCGACGACCGCAGCGCGCTCGCCCTGTGGCTCGGACACCTGGAGGAGCGCCTGGCGCCGCCCCCGGCCCCACAGCGCCGGCCCCCCGCCCACGAGTGGCCCCCCGAGCCCCCCGAGCCCGGCGGGGCGGCCTGGGCGGAGCAGCACCCCACGGGCACGGCCCCGCGGGAGAACGGGCACCCCCCGTTCCAGGGCAGCGCAGGTACCGGGGGGAATGGGGGGGAAAATGGGGGGGAATGGGGGGGAAATGGGGAGAGCGGGGGAAAATGAGGGAAATGGGGAAAAATGGGGGGAAATGGGAGGAGAAATGGGGAGAGCGGGGCGGAATGGGGGAAAAGTGAGAGGAGACAAGAGGAGAAATGTGGGGGAAAACGGGGGAAACAGGAGGAGAAATGGGAAATGGGGAAAAGTGAGAGGAAACAGGAGGAGAAATGGGGAGAGCGGGGGAAATGGGGGAAGAATGGGGCAAACGGGAGGAGAAATGGGGAGAGAACGGGGGAAACGGGAGGAGAATTGGGAAATAGGGAAAAACGGGGGAAAACAGAGGAGAAACTGGGACAATGTGGGAAAACAGAGAAGAACCAGTAGCACAAACTGGGAGAATGGGGAGAAATGGGGGCAAAACGAGCAAAGGGAGGAGGAAGGAGGGGAAGGGGCTGGGAAGGGGGGACAGTGTCACATGAGGGGAAGGGGCTGGGGGCCAGAGGAACCCTGCAGGGCACGGGGGCACTGGGAAAAGGGGCTGGGGGCTGCGGTGGGGGCACAAGAAGCGCTGTGCTGTGCCCCCCACCCCGACGCCGTCCCCGTGCCCCCCAGCCCTGCCGTGCCAGCTGCACCCCAGCCCCCTGAAGCGCTCGCTGGCCCTGGCGCCCGGCAGCGCCCAGCCCGGCCCGGGCGGCGACTGGGCAGGGCCGGGGGGTCCCGAGGAGCCCCCCACGGCCCCACGGGGCCCCGCGGCGGCCTTCGGGGAGCACGCGCCGCTGTCCCCCCAGAGCAGCGTGGCCTCGTCGGGCAGCGAGCACACCGAGGAGCCCGGAGGGCGCAACTCCTTCCAGGAGGACGGCAGCGGCATGAAGGGTGGGTGGGGGGCTCCGGGGGGGGTTTGGGGGGTTTGGGGGGCGGCTGTCACCTCACACAGCCCCTTCCCACCCCCCAGATGTCCCCTCGTGGCTGAAGAGCCTGCGGCTGCACAAGTACGCGGCGCTGTTCGCGCAGATGAGCTACGAGGAGATGATGACGCTGACCGAGCACCACCTGGAGTCCCAGGTGGGACTGGGAGGGACTGGGAGGGACTGGGGGGGTCCCTAGAGGGGCTCACGGTGTCCCCAGTGTCACCGGGGCTGGTGGGGAGGGGGTGGCAGCACCCCTGATCTTCCCAGGGCGTGTCCCCAGTGTTCCCCAGAGGTGCGGGACACCCCCCAAAAGGTGTGTGACACCCCCCAAAAGGTGTGTGACACCCCCCAAAAGGTGTGTGACACCCCCCAAAAGGTGTGTGACACCCCCAAAAAGGTGTGTGACACCCCCCAAAAGGTGTGTGACACCTGCCACAGGTGTGTGACACCCCCGTAGAGGTGTGTGACACCCCTGTCCCCCCACAGAACGTCACCAAGGGCGCCCGGCACAAGATCGCCCTGAGCATCCAAAAGCTGCGGGAGCGGCAGAGCGTCCTCAGGGCGCTGGAGAAGGTCACTGGGGGCACTGGGAGGGACTGGGAGGGACTGGGAGAGCACTGGGGGTCCCCAGGGCTCCTGGAAGGGGTCCCTGATGTCCCCAGACCCCCCCCCGTTGACCCCAGGGTTGGCGCTGGGTGAGTTCCTGGTGTCCCCTGGGCTGGTTCCCAGTGTTCCCAGTGTCCCCAGTTATGGTCCGGGGGAGTCCCTGATGTCCCCAGGTCTGCGGGGGGGGACAGTTCCCGATGTCCCCACGTGCCCCTGACGTCCCCCCCCATGTCCCCCCAAACCAGGACATCCTCGAGGGGGGCAACCTGTGGACGGCGCTGCAGGAGCTGCAGCAGATCCTGGCCACCCCCATCAAGGCCTTCCGGCCCCCCCCGCCCCCCGGGCCCCCCGACGGGGCCCCCCCCGAGGCCTTCGCGGCCCCCCCGGCCCCCGAGGCCGAGCCCCCCGCGGCCCCGGTGCCCGACGGGGACATCCCGGGGCAGTTCACGCGCGTCATGGGCAAGGGTGAGCCCTGAAAACGGGGGGTGGGTCTGGGGGGGCTTGGGGAGGGGGCTCCAAGGGGTTCAGGGTTCTGGGGGGGAGTTGGGGAGGGATTTGGGGGTGTCCCAGGGCAGTTTTGGGTTTGGGGTGGGGGTTTGGGGACCCCTGCTCCCCCCCACAGCTCCTGGGGGTTTTGGGGTGGGGTCTGAGGGGGATTTTGGGGGGTTTGGTGGGGGTTTAGGGCCCCCTGTCCCCTCCCTGCAGCTCCTGGGGGTGTCCCAGGGATTTGGGGACGTTTTGGGTGGTTTTGGGGGGGGTTTTGGCCCCCTGACCCCCTCACAGTGTGCACCCAGCTCCTGGGGGTGTATCTCAGGGATTTGGGGGTGGGTTTTTGGGAGGTTTGGGGGGGTTTTGGCCCCCTGACCCCCCCGCAGTGTGCACCCAGCTCCTGGTGTCGCGGCCGGATGAGGAGAACATCACCAGTTACCTCCAGCTGCTCGAGAAGTGCCTGAGCCACGAGGTACCCTCGGGTGGGGGTCCTGGAGGGTCTCCGTGTCCCCCCCAAACCCCGGGGACCCCCCCTGACCCCCCCGGGCCCCCCCAGGCGTTCACGGAGACCCAGAAGAAGCGGCTCCAGTCCTGGAAGCAGCAGGTGCTGAAGCTGCTCCGCGCCTTCCCCAAGAAGGGGCCCCTGGACGGCCCCCCCGGATACCGGCCCCCCAAAAGGTACCTGGGGGGGGTCCCGTGCTGCTGCACCCCCTCCCGTGCTGCTGCACCCCCTCCCGTGCTGCTGGAGACCCCCCCCCAAACCCCATTTCCACCCCGTGCGGGGTCTGGGGGCTGTTGGGGTCCCACCCCTCCTCCCAAAATGCTCAATCCCCCCCCATCCCATCCCAATTTTAGGGGGGTGGTCTGCCTCCTTCCCCCCCCCCCCCCCCATGGGTTGTGCACAATTTTCAGTCTGGGGGGGGCTTCGGGCGGTGAAATTTAGGGCAGTTTTGGGGTTTCTCTTCTCTCCAGCTGTTTTTTCCTCCCGCATCAATTTTGGGGGGGGGGGTCAAAGGGTTCCCCCCCCCCCCAATTCCCATTTTCCCTTTTTCCCCAGTTTTGGGGGACGGTTTTTGTTCTGGGGGAGGTTTTGGGGGTCTCAGCCCCCCCCTGACCCCCCCGTTTCCCCTCTCCCCCCCCAGCTGGGCCTTCGGCTCCAACTCTCTCCCCATAGCTGGATCTGTGGGGGGGGGGCGGCGGGGGGGGGGCCGCCCCTTCGCCCTGCCCCCCCGGGCCCTGCCCCCCCCCGCCCGCCTGGGGCTGCTGGGACCCCCCGGGGGGGCCCCCAGACCCCCCCTCGGAGCCCCCCCCTTGGGCACGCAGGGACGGCAGGTGGGTCCGGGGGGATTTGGGGGGGAAACGGGGATTTTGGGGGGTCTGGGGGGAGGATTAGGAGTGAGAGGGGGATTTTGGGGGGAAACGGGGATTTGGAGGGATTTTGGGGGGGAGATGGGGATTTGGGGGGGAATTTTGAGGATGATTTGGGGGAGGATTTGGGGGACGATTTTGGGGAGGAGGTGAGGTTTTGGGGGGGATTTTGGGGCTGCTTTGGGGAGGATTTGGGGGGGATTTTGGGGCTGCTTTGGGGGAGGATTTTGGGGAAGATTTGGGGGGGGATTTTGGGGAGGATTTGGGGGGATTTTGGGGCTGCTTTTGGGGGGATTTTGGGGAGGATTTGAGGGTGGATTTTGAGGAGGATTTTGGGGAGGATTTGGGGGGGATTTTGAGGAGGATTTTGGGGAGGAGGTGAGGCTTTGGGGGGGATTTTGGGGCAGCTTTGAGGAGGATTTGGAGGAGGATTTGGGGGGGATTTTGGGGAGGATTTGGGGGGATTTTGGGGAGGATTTGGGGGGGATTTTGGGGAGGATTTTGGGGAGGATTTTGGGAAGGAGGTGAGGTTTTGGGGGGGATTTTTGGGAAGCTTTGAGGAGGATTTGGGAGGGATTTTGGGGCTGCTTTGGGGACGATTTGGGGGGGATTTTGGGGAGGATTTGGGGGGCGATTTTGGAGTTATCCTGGGGAGGGGGCACATCTCCCTGACCCTGCTCGTTTTTACTCCGGTTGGGGAGAGGAGGGGGGATCTCCCTCTCCCCCTGGAGACCTTTTTTGGGGGGTCTCCCCCCAGCCTGGGGGTGTTGTGCCCCCGGTGACCCCCCGGCTGCCCCCCCAGAGCCTTTGGTTCGGGGGGGGCCCGGGGGGGTCCCCCGGGAGCCGCGGGGCCGTGCAGAGAACGCACTCGCTGCCCGTGCACAGCTCGGCCCTGCTTGCCTTCCCCCAGGGTAGGGGCAGAAATGGGGCAGGGGGGGCAGAAATGGGGTGGGGGTCCCAAAGATGAGGGGTAGAGGGGCAGAAATGGGGTGGGGGGGCAGAAATGGGGGGCGGGGGCCTAAAAATGGGCAGAGGGAGGCCTGAAATGTGGGGGCAAGGCCCAAAAATGGGGGGCGGGGGGCAGAAATGGGGGACGGGGGGGCACAAAAATGGGGGAAAAGCTCCTGGGATGGGTTCTGTGGGGTGGGGGTGGACTGGGGAGGGGGGAGCACCCCAAAAATGGGGAGGGGGAAACGGGGAGAGGGCCCCCGACAATGGGGAGAGAGACCCCAAAGTGGGTGGGGAGGCGGGGGGCGTTTTGGGGTGGGGGGGTAGTTTCTGGGGCTGCCCCCCTGACCCTTTTTTTTGGTGTCCCCCTCCCCACAGAGTGTCCCCCCCCCGGGACGGACCTGGAGATCAACCCCACGCTGGAGTCGCTGTGCCTGAGCATGACCGAGCACGCGCTGGGGGGTGCGGGACACGGGGGGACACGGGGGGACACGGGGGGACATGGGGGGACACGGGGGGACACGGGGGGGGTACAGGGGACATATGGGGACATGGGGGGACATGGGGGGACACGGTGGGGCATGGGGACAAGGGGGGACAGTGGGGGGTACAGGGGACATGGGGACATGGGGGGACACGGGGGGGACATGGGGGGACACGGGGACATGGGGGGACAGTGGGGGGTACAGGGGACATGGGGACTCGGGGGGAGCTCAGGGGGTTTTGGGGACCCCCCTGACCCCCCATTTTTCCCCCCCCCACAGACGGCACAGACAAAACCTCCACCATCTGATGGCGCCGCCGCCCCCTCCCCAAACTGGGGGGGCACCTCCTTAACCCCCCCCTCCCCCTTCCTGCCTCCAACCCCCCCGGGGGTCCCCAAAACACCGGGGGGAGGGGCAGACCCCCCCCCCACCGATCTGGGGGTTTTGGGGGTCCCCGGTGAGGGAGGGGCCCCCCCAGCCGATGACCTCGTGGGGTGGGGGGGCCATGACACTACAGGGGGGCTTTTTTTGGGGGGGGGGGGAGCGGTGGGAGGGGTTCGTTTCCTCCGTTTTTAAAAATCCCAGGATTTGGGGGATTTGCGGATTTTATTTCCTCTTTTTCGTTGGTTTTTTTTGGTTTTTTTTTTCCCTTTTTATTTTTTGGCTCTTTATTGTTATTATATTATTATTAATTAATTATTTCTGTCCTGGCCCCCGCGGGGTGGGGGAGGGGGGGGGACACCCACCCCAAATTTAGGTACAACACCGCCCCACCCCCTCCCCCTCCCCCGGGGTGGGGGGACCCCTCCCCCCCCTCGGTACTGCCCCTTCCCCCCCCCCCTTTGTAGCGCTGCGGCCCCCAAATAGAAAGACAAAAATCGTTATTTTAGATACATTTTATTATGAATCCTTTTGTTATGATATGGCTGGTAACCATTGACCTTATTAAACACAAAAACCGCCCCGAGACGCTGCTTTTTTCCCCCAAAACGGGGCCATGGTGGTGGGGTGGGGTTTTGGGGAGTGGGGGGGAGGGGGTCACCCCCTCCTCACTCGCTGGAGGACTCGGAGCCTTCGCTGGCGCTTTCCTCCTCCTCTTCCTCCTCCTCCTCCTCCTCGCTGGGGCTGAGCTGGGGGCTGCGGGGCGCCGGCCCCCCCCCCTCGCTGCCTTCCTCCTCCTCCTCCTCCTCCTCTTCCTCCTCCTCCTCCTCCTCATCCTCGTCGTTGTCGCTGCCGAAAATCTCCTCCTGGTCCCGGGCGGCCCGAGCGGCGTCGCTGCCCCCCCGGCGGCCCCCCCGGGCTCCTTCGGCCTCCTCCTCCTCCTCCTCCTCCTCATCCTCGCTGCGGGCCGAGCCCCCCCCGCGCTCCGAGCCCGAGCCGGAGCCTTCGGCCTCGTCCTCCTCACTCTCGCTGCCCTTCTCCTGCTCCTCGTCTGCTCGGGGGGTTGGGGGTCCTCAGTGGGGTGAGACCCCCAGGCCGCGGGGGGTGGGGGGGTTTGGGGAGGGGATTTGAGTGGGAAACGGGGATTTGGGGAGGGGGAGTTGGGTGGGAAATGGGGATTTGGGGAGGGGGTTTAGGGTGGGAAACGGGTGGATTTTGGGTGGGATTCTGGTGCATTTGGGTCCCCGAACCTGATCCCGGCGTTTCCTTCTCGGCCTCCATCTCCTCCTCCTCCTCCTCCTCGGGCTCGTGGTTCTCCAGCTGCGCCCGCCGGGCCTCCTGTAGGGGGGAGGGGGCTCACGGGGGGGTCCCGGGGGGGTTCCCGGGGGCTCCCGGGGGTCGGGACCCCTCCCCAAATCCCACCTGCGCCTCCAGCTCCTTCTCGTTCATGTCGCGGTGCTTCACCACCAGCACGGCGTTGGTGCCCGACTGGACCCCGGCGCGCGCCCGCCGCTTGCTCAGCCGCACCCTAGGGTGGGGGGGGGTCAGGGACCCCCAAAAGGACCCCCCAAAACCCCCCCAGACCCTCGGGAACCCCCCAGACCCTCAGGGCATCCTCAGGACCCTCTGAAGGCCCAACCAGTGCCCCCAGTACTGAGCAGGACATCTCCCAGTGCCCCAACAGCAACTTGCAGCTCCCAGTGCTCCCCCCCAGTGTCCCCCCAGTATCCCCCAGTTCTCCCCAGTCCCTCCCAGTGTCCCCCAGTGTCCCCCCAATGTCCCCCAGTGCCCCCCAATGTCCTCCCACTGTCCCCCCAGTCCCTCCCAGTACCTCCCAATGCCCCCCAAGCCCCTCCCAGTATCCCCCAGTTCCCTCCCAGTGCCCCCCAGTTCCCTCCCAGTGCCCCCAGTGCCCCCCAAGCCCCTCCCAGTATCCCCCAGTGCCCCCCAGTTCCCTCTCAGTGCCCCCAGTATCCCCCAGTGCCCCCCAAGCCCCTCCCAGTATCCCCCAGTGCCCCCCAGTTCCCTCTCAGTGCCCCCAGTATCCCCCAGTGCCCCCCAAGCCCCTCCCAGTATCCCCCAGTGCCCCCCAGTTCCCTCCCAGTTCCCTCCCAGTATCCCCCAGTGCCCCCCAGCAGCCCCACCGTGTCTCCAGCTCGTTGTAGTAGACGCCATCGCCCTCGCGGAAGATGAAGAAATAATTCTCCTCGTAGCCTTTGCTGGCCTTGTTCTTCACGTTCCAGTTGTACTCCCGGGCGATCTTGTAGTCGTACCTGGGGGGGGCCGCGGGGGGGGGTCGGGGAGGGGCCGCGGGACCCCCCGAAAACCCCCCAAATCCCGGAGTTCTGCCCCAAAACCTCCCGGAGCTTTGGGAGCCTCGGGCTCGTTCTCTGCGGGGATTTGGGACCCCAGAACTGCCCCCAAGGCCCCCCCCGTGGAACCCCCAATCCCAGGGACGCCCCCCCAGTCCCAAATTCCCCCCAGTCCCAAATTCCCCCCAAATTCCCATTTCCTCCCCAAATTTCCCTGGGATTCTTTGCACCTTCTTCCTTTCCCAGCAGACTCCACAACCCCAATGGAGCCTTAAACCCCCCCCGATTTATTTTAACTTTTTTTTTATCATTCCCCCTCACGTCCTGGGGACCCGCCCCAGGATTTTGGGGGAGGTTTTGGGGTCCTCCTTACACGTCCTCGGGGGCGTAATCCACGTCCTCCTCCTGGTCCCGCTTGCGCTTGCGCAGCGTCTCCTCCACGGGCAGGAAATAGGCCACGAACTGGTTCCCCTCCTCGTCCATCATCCCCCTGCGGAGCGAGGTCAGTGGGGTGGGGGGGTTTGGGGGTCCCAGGGGGGGTTTGGGGGTCCCAGGGAGCGGTTTGGGGTGTCCAGGGGGGAGTTTGGGGTGTCCAGGGGGGAGTTTGGGGGTCCCAGGGGGGATTTTGGGGGTCCCAGGGGGATATTGGGGTGTCCAGGGGGGAGTTTGGGGTGTCCAGGGGGAGTTTGGGGGTCCCAGGGGGTGGTTTGGGGTGTCCAGGGGGGAGTTTGGGGGTCCCAGGGAGCGCTTTGGGGTGTCCAGGGGGGAGTTTGGGATGTCCTGAGTGGGAATTGGGGTCCCCAGGGGGAGTTTGGGGGTCCCAGGGAGCAGTTTGGGGTGTCCAGAGGGGACTTTGGGGGTCCCAGGGGGGAATTTGGGGTGTCCAGGGGGGGATTTGGGGTCCCCAGGGGGAGATTTTGGGGTCCCAGGTCAGAATTTTGGGGTGCCCATGAGGAATTTTGGGATCCCTGGGGGTGAATTTGGGTTCCCCAGGTGAATTCTGGGCTCCCTGGGGAGGAATTTTTGGGGTGCCCACGAGGAATTTGGGGTGGCCTCACCTGATCATGGCCTGGGACATCATCTCCAGCGCCGCCGCCCCCGAGGTGTCCTTGGGGGCCGGGTCCGAGTCGAAAATCACTTGGGCACAGGGGTTGATCCACATCTGGGGAAGAGCGGATTTTGGAGGAGCAATATTGGATTTTTGGGGGGAGGTTTGGAGTTTAAGGGGGGGAATATCGAATTTTGGGGGGAATAGTGGATTTTGGGGGAGGAATTTGGAGTTTAGGGGGTGTACGAGGGGCTGGGGGCCCCCAAACCCACCTTGAAGTCGGGGAACACGGGCATCACCTCCAGGGGGGTCACCCGGGGTTTGCTGTAGTGCTGCGTGATCTGCTCAGGGACCGAGACGCCCAAATCATGCCCAAACTCACCCCAAAACCACCCAAAACCCCCCAAAGTCGCCCCACAACAAACACCTGTATCCCCCCCCAAATAACCCCTAAAATGAGCCCCAAACCGCCCAAAAAAACCCCAAAATTACCCCCAAACCTCCCAAAAAATCAGGCCCCAAACAAACCCAAAACCCCCCTCCCAAAATGCCCCAAAATCCCCAAACCCTGACCGGTTTCTGAGCGTCCTCAAACGTTTTCTCGATGGCCGCGATCTGACTGTCCCTGTCCTTGTAGATCTCCTCCTCAGTGAACTGCTGCTTCACCGACACCCCGATCCTGCCAAACGCCCCAAAGTCACCCCAAAATCTCCCCAAAGTCACCCCAAAATCTCTCCAAAGTCACCCCAGAATTACCCCAAAACGCTCCCCACATCACCTTCAAAACTCCCCAAAATCACCCCAAAACAATCTCCACGTCACCCTCAAAATCACCCCAGAATCGCTGCCCAAAATCACCCAAAACCACCCCAAAACACATCCCTAAATCACCCCAAAATCTCCCCAAAATGCTCTCTAAAATCACCCAAAACCCAGCCACAAAAGCACCCCAAACCCCATCACCCCCAGCTCCTCTCTGTGGCCATCCCCAAACCCCAAACCCACTCCAAAAACCCAAAACCCTCCCTCAAACCCCCCCCAAAAACCCCAGAACCCCCCCAAAAGCCCCCAAAAGCCCAGAACCCCCCCAGAACCCCCCAAAATCCCCCAAAATCCCCGGAGCACTCACTTGACCTCGGGTTTCTCGTTGCTCACCCCGTAGCGGTTGAACTCGGTGGAGATGTACTCGGTCTTGCGCATCCAGGGCACCACCTTGGCGTGCTGCTGTGACCTGCGGCCCCAAAATTCACCAAAAACAGCCCAAAACCACCCCAAAACCAGCCCAAAACCAGCCCAAAACCACCGTGGCGTGCTGCTGTGACCTGCGGCCCCAAAATTCACCAAAAACAGCCCAAAACCAGCCCAAAACCAGCCGAAAGAACAGCCCTAAGTCACCCCAGAATCACCCCCAAAATCTCCCCCAAAACCCACCCCAAAATCCCCCTCAGAACTACCCCAGAACGTTCCCCAGGTGTTTGGGGCACCTCAAAACGGGGTTTGGGGTCTGGGGAACTCCCCCAGGCAGTTTGGGGAATCCCCCTGGGCGGTTTTGGGGTGCCCCATTTGGGTTTTGGGGTCTGGGGCAGCCCTGAGCAGTTTTGGGGTGCCCCGTTTGGGTTTTGGGGTGCCCCATTTGGGTTTTGGGGTGCCCCATTTTGGGGTCCCACCTCTTGGAGCTGGTGGGGGCCTGGATCTCCTCCTCCAGCAGCTTCTCGTCAGCGGAGTCCAGCAGCACTGCGGGAACGGGGGGGACCCCAAAACGGGGTCAGAAACCCCAAAACGGGGGCAGAGATTTGGGGCAGATTTTTGGGGCAGTTTTGGGGCGGTTTTGGGGCCCCGTGCTCACCGCCCGGGTCGATGCGGTACGTGTCGGGGTTGATGAGGTCGATGGTGACGCCCAGGTCCGGCTCTGTCAGCAGGTCGTGCTTGTGCTGCTTCTCCAGGGACGTGGCCTTGTACTGCACGAACCTGGGCAGCGCCCCGGGGCCCAAATCAGCCCCAAAGCACCCCAAAACCACCCCAAAATCAGCCCCAAAATCAGCCCCAAAGCACCCCAAAACCACCCCAAAACCACCCCAAAAATCAGCCCCAAACTCAGCCCAAAACCACCCTGAAATCAGCCCCAAACCACCCCAAAATCAGCCCCAAAATCAACCCCAAAGCACCCCAAAACCACCCCAAAAATCAGCCCCAAGCTCAGCCCAAAACCACCCCAAAATCCACCCAAAAATCAGCCGCAAAGCACCCCAAAACCACCCCAAAAATCAGCCCCAAGCTCAGCCCAAAACCACCCTGAAATCAGCCCCAAAACCACCCCAAAATCAGCCCCAAACCCACCCAAAATCCACCCAAAAATCAGCCCCAAACCACCCCAAAATCAGCCCCAAAATCAGCCCCGAATCAGCCCCAAATCACCCCAAAATCTTCCCCAAAACCACCCAAAAATCAGCCCCAACCCCACCCCAAACCCACCCCAAAATCAGCCCCAAAACCACCCAAAAATCAGCCCCAAAACCACCCAAAAATCAGCCCCAAACCCACCCCAAAATCAGCCCCGAACCACCCCAAACCTGTCTCCAAATCAGCCCCAAACCCACCCGGGATCCCCCGGGTTTTTTCCCCTTTATCCCCCGGGATGTTTCCCCGTTATCCCCCCGGGATTTCTCCCCGTTATCCCCCCGGGATTTTTCCCCGTTATCCCCCCGGGATTTCTCCCCGTGGGTGCCCCGGTGCCGGACCTGCTCTGGTCGAAGGGGTAGGTGATGAACTTGGGGTCGAAGGGGATGTCCGGGAGGCCGTTGCAGAACTTGACCCGGCAAACGACCCCGGACCTGCGGCGGGACCCGAAACCGCCGCGTTTCACCCCAAACCCGGCCCGAGACCGCGGGAGCCCCGGACCCGCCGGGTTTCACCCCAAACCCGGCCCGGGACCCCTCCCCGCCCCCGCTCACCTCTCGGGGAGGGTCCGGTGCGAGCTCGGCCTGCGGGGAGGGGGGGCGCGTCATGACGTCACGGGGGTACCCCATGCTCCCGTGACGTCACGGGGGGTCCCCGTGTTTCGCTTTCTCCGCCCCCCGCCGCGCGGTGACGTCACGGGGGATCCCCCTCCCGCCCCGCCCCCGTCACGGTGGTGACGTCACGGCCGTTACCGGTGCCCCGGCTCATCGCGCTGCGCCTGCGTCTGGATGGTGGGCGCCATGGCCGGCGGCTGCTCCCGGTCCGCGCGGCGCGTCCCTTTCTCGTCACAACCGCCGCGCGCCGGAAGTCCCGCACAACATGGCGGCGCCTCCGCCGCCGGCCGGGCCGGGCCCGGGGCCTCCCTCAGCGGCGGCGGCGGGGCCGGGACCGGGAGCGGGGCCCGGAGCGGGGCCGGGGCCGCCCCCGGGAGCCGCGCAGGGCCCCGCGCTGCCCGCGCAGGCGGCGGCGGCGCAGGCGCAGGACTTCGAGCCGGTGCAGCGCTTCCGGCTGCTGCTGCCGCAGCTGAAAGAGAGCCTGCAGGTGGGCGGGGTTTGCCGCGGAAAACGGGCGGGGTTTGCCGCGGAAAATAGGCTGAGTTTGCCGCAGAAAACGGGCGGGGTTTGCCGCGGAAAATAGGCGGGGTTTGCCGCCGGGAATGGGCGGGGTTTGCCGCCGATAAAGGGCGGGGTTTGCCGCGGGAAATGGGCGGGGTTTGCCGCCGGGAACAGGCGGGGTTTGCCGCCGATAAAAGGCGGGGTTTGCCGCGGAAAATAGGCGGGGTTTGCCGCCGGAAATGGGCGGTGTTTGCCGCCGATAAAAGGCGGGGTTTGCCGCGGGGAAATGGGCGGGGTTTGCCGCCGGGAACAGGCGGGGTTTGCCGCGGAAAATAGGCGGGGTTTGCCGCCGATAAAGGGCGGGGTTTGCCGCGGGGAAATGGGCGGGGTTTGCCGCCGGGAACAGGCGGGGTTTGCCACCGAAAATGGGCGGAGTTTGACGCCGATAAAAGGCGGAGTTTGCCACCGGAAATGGGCGGGGTTTGCCGCCGATAAAGGGCGGGGTTTGCCGCGGGAAATGGGCGGAGTTTGACGCCGATAAAAGGCGGAGTTTGCCACCGGAAATGGGCGGGGTTTGCCGCGGGAAATGGGCGGAGTTTGCCGCCGATTAAGGGCGGGGTTTGCCGCCGATAAAGGGCGGGGTTTGCCGCGGGAAATGGGCGGAGTTTGCCGCCGATTAAGGGCGGGGTTTGCCGCCGATAAAGGGCGGAGTTTGCCACCGGAAATGGGCGGTGTTTGCCGCCGATAAAAGGCGGAGTTTGCCGCCGATAAAGGGCGGAGTTTGCCACCGGAAATGGGCGGTGTTTGCCACCGGAAATGGGCGGAGTTTGCCGCCGATAAAGGGCGGAGTTTGCCACCGGAAATGGGCGGTGTTTGCCGGCGGAAATGGGCGGTGTTTGCCGCCGATAAAGGGCGGGGTTTGCCGCCGATAAAGGGCGGGGTTTGCCGCCGATAAAGGGCGGGGTTTGCCGCCGATAAAAGGCGGAGTTTGCCGCCGATAAAGGGCGGAGTTTGCCGCCGATAAAGGGCGGAGTTTGCCGCCGATAAAGGGCGGGGTTTGCCGCCGATTGAGGGCGGGGTTTGCCGCCGATAAAGGGCGGAGTTTGCCACCGGAAATGGGCGGTGTTTGCCGCCGATAGAAGGCGGAGTTTGCCGCCGATAAAAGGCGGGGTTTGCCACCGGAAATGGGCGGTGTTTGCCACCGGAAATGGGCGGAGTTTGCCGCCGATAAAAGGCGGAGTTTGCCGCCGATAAAGGGCGGAGTTTGCCACCGGAAATGGGCGGTGTTTGCCGCCGATAAAAGGCGGAGTTTGCCGCCGATAAAGGGCGGGGTTTGCCGCCGATAAAGGGCGGGGTTTGCCGACGATAAAAGGCGGAGTTTGCCGCCGATAAAGGGCGGAGTTTGCCGCCGATAAAGGGCGGTGTTTGCCGCCGATAAAAGGCGGGGTTTGCCACCGGAAATGGGCGGTGTTTGCCACCGGAAATGGGCGGTGTTTGCCACCGGAAATGGGCGGTGTTTGCCGCCGATAAAAGGCGGAGTTTGCCGCCGATAAAGGGCGGAGTTTGCCACCGGAAATGGGCGGTGTTTGCCACCGGAAATGGGCGGTGTTTGCCGCCGATAAAAGGCGGAGTTTGCCGCCGATAAAGGGCGGGGTTTGCCGCCGATAAAAGGCGGTGTTTGCCGCCGATAAAAGGCGGTGTTTGCCGCCGATAAAAGGCGGAGTTTGCCGCCGATAAAGGGCGGGGTTTGCCGCCGATAAAAGGCGGAGTTTGCCGCCGATAAAAGGCGGAGTTTGCTGCCGATAAAGGGCGGGGTTTTGGAGGCGCTGTGGGTGACCTCTGACCCCTGTGACCCCCCCGTGACCCGCCCCTGTCCCACAGACTCTGATGAAGGTGGCGGCTCAGAATCTGGTGCAGAACTCCAGCATCGACAATGGGCAGTGAGTGACCCCCGGTGCCCTCCCAGTTCCTCCCAGTTCCTCCCAGTCCCCCCCAGTCCCCCCCAGTGCCCGCCGGTGCCCCCCAGTCCCTTCCAGTGCCCCCCAGTGCCCTCCCAGTCCCTCCCAGTCCCTCCCAGTCCCTTCCAGTGCCCCCAGTGCCCTCCCAGTCCCTCCCAGTCCTTCCCAGTCCCTCACAGTCCCTCACAGTGCCCCCCAGTCCCTCCCAGTCCCTCCCAGTCCCTTCCAGTGCCCCCCAGTGCCCTCCCAGTCCTTCCCAGTCCCTCCCCGTGCCCCCCAGTGCCTCCCAGTGCGTCCCAGTCCCTCCCAGTCTCACCAGTTCCCACAGGAAGAGCGCTGACGGGCCCCTGCAGCGCTTCGACAAGAGCC
Source organism: Taeniopygia guttata (assembly GCF_048771995.1). Taxonomy (NCBI): domain Eukaryota; kingdom Metazoa; phylum Chordata; class Aves; order Passeriformes; family Estrildidae; genus Taeniopygia; species Taeniopygia guttata. The sequence continues at coordinate 4,021,122 of NC_133059.1, read as the reverse complement.
TGGAGGAGTTCTACGCCCTGTGCGACCAGCTGGAGCTGTGCCTGGTGAGAGACCCCAAAATCCCCCAAAATCACCCCAAAAACCTCCCCCAAACACCCTGTGTGACCAGCTGGAGCTGTGCCTATTTAGAGACCCCAAAATCACCCCAAAATCCCCCAAAACTCCTAAATATAATGCCTTAACCCCTTCAAATTCACCCAAAACTCCCTCTCATCCTCCCAAACCCGCTCTGATGTCCCCCAAATCCCCTCTGAGCCCCCCAAACCCCCCCAAATTCCCTCTCGTGTCCCCCAAACCGCCCCAAACCCCATCAGATCTCCCCCAGATCCCCCACGTGGCATCAGGAGCCCCCCAAATCCCCTCTGATTCCCCCCAGACCCCCATAAACACCCCCAAACCCCCATGAACACCCCCAAACACCCCCAAATCCCCTCTGAGCCCCCCCAGATCCCCCCTAATCTGCCCAAATCCGCCTCTGCAGCGCCTGGCCCACGAGTGCCTCTCGCAGAGCTTCGACAGCGCCAAGCACGCCCCGGCGCTGGTGCCAGCGGCCCCCAAGGGCGAGGGGGGCGCGGGGGGCAGCGAGAGCCTGCCCTACACCCAGTACCTGCCCCTGATCAAGGCGCAGATCGCCAGCGCCAAGGACATCCACAACGCCCTGCTGGAGGGCACCAACAAGATCACGGGCAGGCTGCCCCCGCCGGGGGGGCCCTGACGGCTTTGGGGGGTCCTGATGGGGTTTGGGGGGGTCCTGATGGCATCCGGGGGGGTTGGGGCAGATCTGGTGTGGTTTGGAGCAGCTCTGATGGTGTTTGGGGGGTCCTGGTGGGGTTTGGGGGGGTCCTGATGGTGTTTGGGGGGGTCCTGATGGTGTTTGGGGGGTCCTGGTGGGGTTTGGGGGGTCCTGATGGGGTTTGAGGGAGTTTGGGGCAGATCTGATGTGGTTTGGAGCAGCCCTGATGGGGTTTGGAGCAGCCCTGATGGGGTTTGGGGGGGTCCTGGTGGGGTTTGGGGGGTCCTGATGGGGTTTGGGGGGTCCTGATGGGGTTTGGGGGGGTCCTGATGGCATCCGGGGGGGTTGGGGCAGATCTGGTGTGGTTTGGAGCAGCCCTGATGGCGTTTGGGGGGTTTTAGGGGGCTCTGAGGGAATCTGGAGGGTCCTGATGGAGATTTGGGTGCTCCTGATGGAATTTGGGGGGGTCCTGATGGAGATTTGGGTGCTCCTGATGGAATTTGGGGGGGTCCTGATGGAATTTAGGGGACTCCTGATGAAGTTTGGGGGTTCCTGATGGACTTTGGAGGTCCTGATGGAATCTGGGGAGCCCTGATGGAGTTTGGGGGGCCAAGACTGCCGGGACCCCCCGAGCAGCACTGGGGGTGGGGGTTGGGCTGGTTTTGGGGGGCTCTGGGGGAATTTGGGTACCCCCCCCCCCGGCCCGAGCGAGGGGGATAGTGCGGGAGGGGAGCGGGACTGTTGCATTTTGGGGTGAAATATTGGAATTTTGGGGTGAAATATTGGAATTTTGGTAAATAAACCCACATTTTGTGACAGCAGCTCTTTGGCTGTTCCGTGCGTGATGTCACGGGGAGGAAAGGGGGGCTTCATCGTGACGTCACGGTCCACGCGAGTGACGTCACGCCTAAAAAAACCCCGCGCCCCCCCCAAAAAAAACCAAAAAAAAAAAACGGCGCGTTTTGGGCCTCTCGCGCCGCCGTCGGAGGCCGCGCGAGGTCTCGCGGGAGGACGGGCGGGAAGTCTCGCGAGAGCGGCGCGCAGGGCGGCCGCGGCACCGGAGAGTCGCGACAGGGCCCGGGAGAGTCGCGACAGCGCCGGGGCGGGCGGGGCGGCTCCGGGAGAGTCCCGACAGCGCCGGGAGCCGCAGCAGCGCCGGCGGAGCCAGGCCCGCAGCGGAACCGCGGGTGAGCGAGGCGGCGGCGGCGGGAGGGGCTCGGGGCGGCAGCGGAGCCCTCAGAGAGCCCTCAGGACCCCCCAGACCCCTCACGGGTCCCTCAGAGCACCCCCAGAGCCCTCAGGACCCCCCAGACCCCTCACGGGTCCCTCAGAGCACCCCCAGAGCCCTCAGAGAGCCCTCAGGACCCCCCAGAGCCCTCACGGGTCCCTCAGGGAGCCCTCAGAGCCCTCAGGGAGCCCTCAGAGCCCTCAGGACCCCCCAGACCCCTCACGGGTCCCTCAGAGCACCCCCAGAGCCCTCAGGGAGCCCTCAGAGCCCTCAGGACCCCCCAGACCCCTCACGGGTCCCTCAGAGCACCCCCAGAGCCCTCAGGGAGCCCTCAGGACCCCCCAGACCCCTCACGGACCCCTTGGATCCCTCAGGGACCCCCCAGACTCCCTCTCACGACCCCCCAAGACCTCTCAGGATCCCTCCGGACCCCCCCAGACCCCTCAGGGACCCCCAGACCCCTCACCAACCCCCCCTTACAGACCCCCAGCACCCCTCAGAGACCCACCGGATCCCTCAGAGCACCCCCAGACCCCTGAGGACCCCCCGAGCCCCCCCGGCCATGTCGGACAGCGAGGACAGCAACTTCTCGGAGGAGGAGAGCGAGCGCAGCAGCGACGAGGGCGACGACAACGAGGTGAGGCCGAAGGCTCGAGGGGTTTGGGGGGGTTTGGGGGGGTTTTGGAGGTCTCTGACCCCCTCTTTGCCCCCCCCAGGCCGAGGAGCAGCGCGGGGGGGGCAGCGGGAAGGAGGAGGCGGAGGAGGAGGAGGAGGAGGAGGAGGAAGAGGAGGAGGAGGAGGAGTACGATGAGGAGGAGGAGGAGGAGGAAGATGACGACCGGCCGGCCAAGAAGCCACGGCACGGGGGGTTCATCCTGGACGAGGCCGGTGAGGGGGGCCGGGGGGTTTGGGGGACTTTGGGTGGTTTTTGAGGGGATTTGGGGGATTTTTGGGTGGGTTTTGGGGGAGTTTGGGGGGATTTTGGGGGGATTTTTGGGGATATAGGGGGGTTTGGGGGGAATTTGGGGGATTTAGGGGGGTTTGGGGGAATTTGGGGGATTTTTGGGGATTTAGGGGGGTTTGGGGGAATTTGAGGGATTTTGGGTGCTTTTTGGGTGGTTTGGGGGGTTTTTGGAGGAGGTTTTGGGTGGTGTTTGGGGGGTCTTGGGTTGTTTTTGAGGGGTTCTTGGGTGGTTTCTGAGGGGGTTTCTGGGTGGTTTCTGGGTGTTTTTTGGGTGGTTTCTGGGTGTTTTTGGGGTCTCCCGGCCGCTGACCCCCCCCGTGCCCCCCAGATGTGGACGATGAGTACGAGGATGAAGATCAGTGGGAGGACGGGGCTGAGGACATCCTGGAGAAAGGTGAGGCTGGGGGGGCTCTGCCCACCCCGGGGGTCTGTGGGGAGGAGGGGGATGAGCCCTGCATGGGGGGTCCCTGCTCCCCCAGTCCCCAAAAACCCTTTTTCCCCACAAAATCCCCTTTTTCCCCCCAGTCCCCGTTTTCTCCAAATCCCCCTTTTCCCCCAGATCCCCTTTTTTCCTTCCAATCCTCTTTTCCCCAAATCCTGTTCCCCCCAAATCGCTATTTCCCCCCAAATCCCCTTTTTTCCCCCCTTTCCCCAAATCCTCTCTCCCTGTCCCTTTTCCCGGGGGGGTTCCCGATCACCCCTCCCCACCCCCCCCTCCATCTCATCCGCTCTCGCCTGGGGCTTTTCCGTTGCTTTTTTTTGGTTTTTTTTCCCCCAAAACCCCTGATTTTCCCCCACTCCCCGGTTTTGCTGTTGATTTACTTCATCCTCCACCGTCACCTTCTCCCTGGGGCAGAGGAGATCGAAGGTAAGACCCCCCCCACCTCCCCCAATCCCGGGGGTCCCCAGAGCCCCCCAAATCCCCGTCCCCAGTCCCCGACCTTCCTCTGCCTCCTCTTTCTCAGCCTCCAACATCGACAACGTGGTGCTGGACGAGGATCGCTCGGGGGCGCGGCGCCTGCAGAACCTCTGGAGGTGAGCCCGGCCCTGTTTTCCTTCCTTTTTCTCCATTTTCCTCCTTTTTTACTCATTTTCCCCTGTTTTCCTTACTTTTTCCTTCCTTTTTTCTCATTTTCCCCCCTTCCCCCCATTTTCCTTCCTTTTTCCCCCTTTTCCCCCATTTTCCTTCTTTTTTCCCCATTTTCCCCCATTTTCCTTCCTTTCCCCCATTTTCCTTCATTTCCCTCATTTTCCTTCCTTTTCCCAGATTTTTCTTCATTTTCTCAGATTTTCCTTTTGTTTCCCCCATTTTCCTTCCTTTTCCCCTTTTTTCCTTCCTTTTTCCTTCCTTTTTCCTCATTTTCCCCCCTTTTCCCCCCTTTTCCTTCCTTTTCCCCCATTTTCCCCCCATTTTCCTTACTTTTCCCCTTTTCCCCCTTTTCCCTCATTTTTTCTCCACTTCCCCATTTTCCCCATTTCCTTAATTTTTCCTCAATTCCCCACGTTTTCCCCATTTTCCCCGCAATTACTCATTTTCCCTATTTTTCCCCATTTTGCGACACTTCCCCCCCATTTTTCAATGATTTCACCCCGTTTTCCCCCATTTTTCCCCATTTTTCCCCCGTTTCCCCATTTTTCCCTGTTTTTCCTCATTTCCCCTCCCATTTCCCCCCCGCTTTTTCCCATTTTCTCCCCTTTTTTCCCGTTTTCCACTGATTTCCCCCCGTTTTTGGCAGGGACCAGCGGGAGGAGGAGCTGGGCGAGTACTACATGAAGAAATACGCCAAGTCCTCGGTGGGGGAGACGTGAGTGACCCCGAGTGACCCCTGAGTGACCACCGAGTGACCCCTCCCCTCTGTCCCCGCCCCTGGTCATGCCCACCCCAAACCCGCCCTGATTTTGGGGCGTTTTCCCCTTTTTCCCAGAGTTTACGGCGGCTCTGATGAGCTCTCGGACGACATCACCCAGCAGCAGCTGCTGCCCGGCGTCAAGTGAGTTTTGGGGGGAAAAACGGGGGGTTTGGGTCAGGATTCCTGGGCATGAGAAATGGGGGAAAAAAGGGGGAATTTGGGTCAGAATTCCCGGGAACAAGATTTGGGGTGAAAAACCGCAGATTTAGGTCAGGCCTAAATAAGGTTCTGTTCCCCGCAGGGACCCCAACCTCTGGACGGTGAAGTGCAAGGTGTGTCCTGGAGGACCCCAAAACCGCGGGGTTTGTGCCCAAAAGCGCCGGCGGGGCCAAAGGCTCCCGGCTTTGCCCAAATCCGGCTGTTTTGTCCCCAGATCGGCGAGGAGCGCGCCACAGCCATCGCCCTCATGCGCAAGTTCATCGCCTACCAGTACACGGAGACGGTGGGACTGGGAGCACTGGGATGGACTGGGAGGGACTGGGGGGGAACTGGGGGGGACTGAGGGAAACTGGGAGCACTGGGAGGGACTGGGGGGGGACTGGGATGGACTGGGGGGGACTGGGAGGGACTGGGGGGGACTGAGGGAAACTGGGAGCACTGGGAGGGACTGGGGGGGGACTGGGATGGACTGGGGGGGACTGGGAGGGACTGGGGGGGACTGAGGGAAACTGGGAGCACTGGGAGGGACTGGGAGGGAATTGGGAGCACTGGGAGGGACTGGGATGGACTGGGGGATACTGGGAGGGACTGGGGGGGGACTGGGTGCACTGGGGGGGGACTGGGTGCACTGGGGGGGGACTGGGAGCACTGGGAGGGGCTGGGGGACACTGGGGGATACTGGGATCAAGTCGGTGGTGGCCCCAGAGCATGTGCGGGGGTATCTGTACACGGGGTCACACCTGTAAATGGGGTCGCACCTGTAAATGGGGGCACTGGGGTGGCACTGGGGCGGCACTGGGCTGTCACTGCGCTGTCCCAGGTGACCCCCAGGTGACACCCGGGTGTGTCCCTGCCCACAGCCGCTGCAGATCAAGTCGGTGGTGGCCCCCGAGCACGTGCGGGGGTACCTGTACGTGGAGGCCTACAAGCAGACGCACGTCAAGCAGGCCATCGAGGGCGTGGGCAACCTGCGGCTGGGCTACTGGAACCAGCAGATGGTGCCCATCAAGGAGATGACCGACGTGCTCAAGGTGGTCAAGGAGGTCACCAACCTCAAGCCCAAGGCCTGGGTGCGCCTCAAGAGGGGCATCTACAAGGACGACATCGCCCAGGTGAGCGGGGGGCGCACCTGGGCGGGAGGGGACAAAACTGGGGGGCAGCTGGAGGGGGAGGGGATGCACCTGGGGAGAAGGGGACACACTTGGGGGATACCTGGTGGGGAGGGGACACCCCCCCCGGCGGGCCCAGGGCTCACCTGCGCGGCGGGTGTGCGCACAGGTGGATTACGTGGAGCCCAGCCAGAACCAGATCTCCCTGAAGATGATCCCCAGGATCGACTTCGACCGGATCAAAGCCCGGATGAGCCTGGTGAGGAGGGGGGGATCCACCTGGGGGTCACCTGGGTGGATCCCTGGGCAGATCCCTGGGTCAGGTGGGTCCCCAGAGCGGGTCCCAGAGCACCAAGGAGATCCCCAATCAGATCCTAGCTCGGTGGATCCCTGAGCAGATCCCCGAGCAGATCCAGGCTCAGTGGATCCCTGAGCGGATCCCCGAGCGGATCCCCTCTCGTTCTCCCCCCGCAGAAGGACTGGTTCGCCAAACGCAAGAAGTTCAAGCGGCCGCCGCAGCGCCTCTTCGACGCCGAGAAGATCCGGTAGGGCCCGGGGATCCCGCGGGATCCTGAGGGATCCGCCGGGCCCCAGCTGACCCCACCTGCCCCCGCAGCTCCCTGGGCGGGGACGTGGCCTCGGACGGCGACTTCCTCATCTTCGAGGGCAACCGCTACAGCCGCAAGGGCTTCCTGTTCAAGAGCTTCGCCATGTCGGCCGTGGTGAGCGCCGGCACTGGGCCTCTTGTGTCCGAAATGGGCCTGTTCCGGCCCAAAATCTGTGTGTTCTGTCCGAAATCGGCCTGTTCCAGCCCGAAATCGGCCTGTTCCGGCCCAAAATCCGCCTGTTCTGGCTCTAAACCGGCCTGTTCTGGCTCGAAATCTGTGTGTTCTGTCCAAAATCCGCCTGTTCTGGCCCAAAATCGGCATGTTCTGTCCAAAATCAGCCTGTTTCGGCCCAAACTCCACCTGTCCTGTCCAAAATCGGCCTGTTCTGGTTTAAAATCTGTGTGTTCTGTTCAAAATCGGCCTGTTCCAGCCCAAAATGGGTCTCTGCCAGCCCAAAATCTGCGTGTTCCGGCCCAAAATTGGGATCTGCCAGCCCAAAATCAGCGTGTTCTGACCAAAATCTGCCTGTGCTGTCTGAAATCTGCCTCTTCCATCCAAAATCTGCCTTTTCCAGCCCAAAATTCTTGCATTCCAACACAAATCTGCCTGTTTGAACCCAAATCCACCTGTTTGAACCCAAAATTCATGAATTTGAGCCTTAACCACCCCCACCCCAGTCCAACCCCAGATCCATTTTCCTCCCAAAACTGTGGGATTTTACCCCAAACCGTGGGATTTTATCCCAGACCGTGGGATTTTCCCCCAAACTGTGGGATTTTTGCCCAAAACCATGGGATTTTACCCCAGATCACTGAGGGTGTCAAGCCCACCTTATCCGAGCTGGAGAAATTCGAGGACCAACCCGAGGGCATCGACCTGGAGGTGGTGACCGAGAGCACAGGTAGGGCACATCCCCTCTCCTCAAACCCCCAGATCGCCTCAAATCACCCCAAAATTGCCTAAAATCGCCCGAAATCGCCCCAAAAAGGGAAGGAGCGGGAGCACAACTTCCAGCCGGGCGACAACGTGGAGGTGTGCGAGGGCGAGCTGATCAACCTGCAGGGCAAAATCCTCAGCGTGGACGGCAACAAGATCACCATCATGCCCAAGCACGAGGACCTCAAGGTCTGGGGAGCCCAGAGGGACCCGTTTCGGGCTGCTTTTTGGGGTGAAAAAGCGGGAATTTGGGGTTTTTCCTTCCCTCCCCAGGATATGCTGGAGTTCCCGGCGCAGGAGCTGAGGAAATACTTCAGGATGGGCGACCACGTGAAGGTGATCGCCGGGCGCTTCGAGGGCGACACGGGGCTCATCGTCAGGGTGGAGGAGAATTTCGTCATCCTGTTCTCGGACCTGACCATGCACGAGGTGAGAACGGGGCAGAAAACGGTGAAAACGGGAAAAAAACGGGGAAAAATGGTGAAAAACTGGAAAAAAAGGGGAGAAATGGCATTAAAATGGGCTAAAATTAGGGGAAATGGAGGGGGGAGGAGAACTTAGTCATCCTGTTCTTGGAGCTGACCGAGCATGAGGTGATAAATGGGCAAAAATTAGGGAAAATGGGGAAAAACGTGAAAAACCTGATGGGGAAATGGGAAAAATCCCGGAAATACCCAGGAAAACTGGGAAGAAGTGGGAAGATGGAGAAAATCAGGAAAGACGTGGGAAAAACCTGTGGAAAAAACGAGAAAAATAGGAAAAACATAGGGAAGACATGGGAAAAACCTAGAAAAATAGGCAAAAATGGGGAAAATCTGGGGAAACCCAGGAAAAAGCCATGCAGAGCGGGAAGAGGCGGTCTGGGGTAAAAGCAGGCGGTTTTGGCGCCGTCTCAGCGCGTTTTTTTTTCCTGTTTTCTGCTGCAGCTGAAGGTGCTGCCCCGGGATCTGCAGCTCTGCTCCGAGACGGCCTCAGGGGTGGACGTGGGGGGCCAGCACGAGTGGGGGGAGCTGGTGCAGCTGGACCCCCAAACCGTGGGGGTCATCGTGCGGCTGGAGCGGGAAACCTTCCAGGTGAGAGACCCCCCGGAATCCCCCCAAAATCCTGCCCAAAACCACCCTGAAATCCCCCCAAAATCTTGCCCAAAATCCTCCTGAAATTCCCCCAAAATCCTGCCTAAAATGCCACCCAAAATCCCTGAGTTTTCCCCAAAATCCCACCCAAAATTCCCCCTCAAATCCTGCCCAAAATCCCCCTGAAATCCCCCCAAAATCTTGCCCAAAATCCTCCTGAAATCCAGGTGCTGAACATGTACGGGAAGGTGGTGACGGTGCGGCACCAGGCCGTGTCCCGCAAGAAGGACAATCGCTTCGCCGTGGCGCTGGACTCGGAGCAGAACAACATCCACGTCAAGGACATCGTCAAAGTCATCGATGGCCCCCACTCCGTGCGTCGGGGGGCTTGGGGGCATTTTTGGGGGGCTTTGGGGCATTTTTGGGGGGTTTGGGGGCATTTGTGGGGGGTTTTGGGGTATCCTTGGGGTGTTTGGGGTGATCTTGGGGATGTTTTGGGGCATCCTCAAGGTGTTTTGGGGAACCCTCAGGGTGTTTTGGGACATTTTTGGGGTTTTTGGGAGGTCTCACCCAGGAGATTGGGGGATCTCGCCCAGGAATGCTGTGGGTCTCACCTGGGAATTTTGGGGTGGTCTTACCCAGGAGTTTGGGGGGTCTCACCTGGGAGTTTTGGGGGCCTCACCTGGGAATTCTGGCGGGATCTCACCTGGGAATTTGGGGGGGGGGTCTAACCCAGGAATTCTGAGGGTTTCGCCTGGGAATTTTGGGGGTCTCACCCAGAATTTGGGGGGGATCTCACCCAGAATTTTGGGGGGTCTCACCCAGAATTTTGTTGGGGATCTCACCCAGAATTTTGGGAGGTCTCACCCTGAATTTTGGGGGTTCTCCCCGTGAATTTGGGGGTCTCACCCCTTCCCGCCCGGCAGGGCCGCGAGGGCGAGATCCGCCACCTGTTCCGCGGCTTCGCCTTCCTGCACTGCAAGAAGCTGGTGGAGAACGGCGGCATGTTCGTCTGCAAGACGCGGCACCTGGTGCTGGCGGGGGGCTCCAAGGTGGGCAGCACCCCCAGACCCCCCGGGTTTCCCCGATTCCCCCCTTTTTCCCCCATTCCGACCCCTCCCTGCCCGCAGCCCCGCGACGTCACCAACTTCGCCGTCTGCGGCTTCACGCCGATGTCACCGCGCATCAGCAGCCCCATGCACCCCAGCGGGGCCGGTGAGTGCCCGGGGGGGGTCCCGGGGGGCCGGGGGACCCTTTGGGGACCCCGCTGACCCCCCCCAACCCCGTGCCCCCCGCCCAGGCCAGCGCGGCGGCTTCGGGGCCGGGGGGCTGAGCCGGGGCCGCGGCCGGCGTGACAACGACCTGATCGGGCAGACGGTGCGCATCTCCCAGGGGCCCTACAAAGGTGGGTTTTGGGGGGTTTGGGGGGGGGTTGGGGCGTTTGGGGGGGATTTGGGGCATTTGTGGGGCGTCTGGGGATATCCTCGGGGTGTTTTGGGGCATCCTTGGGGTGTTTCCGGGGATATTCAGGGTGTTTTGGGGCATCCTTGGGGTGTTTCGGGGCAAGTTTGGGGGATCCTCGGGGTGTTTTGGGGCATTTTGGGGTGTTTTGGGGCATCCTTGGGGTGTTCCAGGGATATTCAGGGTGTTTTGGGTCATCCTCAGGGTGTTTTGGGGCAAGTTTGGGAGATCCTCGGGGTGTTTTGAGGCATTTTAGCGTGTTTTGGGGCATCCTTGGGGTGTTTTGGGGCAAGTTTGGGGGATCCTCGGGGTGTTTTGGAGCGTTTTTGGGGTGTTTTGGGGCATCCTTGGGGTGTTTTGGGGCATCCTCGGGGTGTTTTGGGGCATCCTTGGGGTGTTTTGGGGCATTTTTGGTGGTTTGGGGGCATTTCTGTGGGGTTTGGGGGCAGTTTTGGGGTGTTTGGGGGCACCCTCAGGGTGTTTCGGGGCATCCTCGGGGTGTTTTGGGGCATCCTTGGGGTGTTTTGGGGTGTTTGGGGTGATTTTGGAGATGTTTTGGGGTATCCTTGGGGTATTTTGGGGCATTTTTGGTGGTTTGGGGGCATTTCTGTGGGGTTTGGGGGCATTTTTGGGGTGTTTGGGGGCACCCTTAGGGTGTTTCGGGGGATATTCAGGGTGTTTTGGGGCATCCTCGGGGTGTTTGGGGGGTCTCACCCAGGAGTTTTTTGGGGGGGGGTCTCACCTGGGACCTTTGGGGACCCACAAACCTGGGGTGGGGGTCCCCAAACCCTCTGACCCCCCTCCCCGGTGCCCCCCAGGCTACATCGGGGTGGTGAAGGACGCCACGGAGTCGACGGCGCGTGTGGAGCTGCACTCGACGTGCCAGACCATCTCCGTGGACAGGCAGCGGCTGACCACCGTGTGAGTGTGGGGGACACCCTGGGGACCCCCCCGGGACCCCCCCGGGCGGGGGGACACCCCCGGAGCCCCCCAGGACTCGCCGAGGGGGTCACCGACACCCCCAGAGCGTCCTGGAGCCTCTCCCTGCCCGGTCTCTGTGACCCCACCCCGGTTTTTGGGGGGGTCTCTGTGACCTCCCCACCCCATTTTTGGGGGTCCCTGTCCCCTCTGACCCCCCCTGTCCCCGCAGGGGGTCCCGGCGGCCCGGGGGTCTGACCTCAGCCTACGGGAGGACCCCCATGTACGGCTCGCAGACCCCCATGTACGGCTCGGGGTCCCGCACGCCCATGTACGGCTCGCAGACCCCGCTGCACGACGGTGAGGGGACAGTTTGGGGGTGTTTGGGGATGTCTGGGGACAGCTGGGGATATTTGGGGATGTTTGGGAATGTTTGGGAACAGCTGGGGACAGCTGGGGATGTCTGGGGACAGTCTGGGGACGTTTGGGGATGTCTGGGGACATTTGGGGATAGCTGGGGACATTTAGGGACAATCTGGGGACAGTTTTGGGGTCGGGGGGCTCTCAGGACAGTTTTGGGGTCAGGGGGCTCTGGGGGGTCTCTGGGGACAGTTTTGGGGCCGGGGGGCTCGGGGGGGTCTCTGGGGACAGTTTTAGGGCCGGGGGGCTCTGGGGGGTCTCTGGGGACAGTTTTGGGGTCAAGGAGCTCTGGGGGGTCTCTGGGGACAGTTTTGGGGCCGGGGGGCTCTGGGGGGGTCTCTGGGGACAGTTTTAGGGCCGGGGGGCTCGGGGGCGTCTCTGGGGACAGTTTTGGGGCTCGGGGGTGTGACAGGAATTTTGGGGTGCCCCCCAGGAAGCCGCACGCCCCACTACGGCTCCCAGACCCCCCTGCACGACGGGAGCAGGACCCCGGCCCAGAGCGGGGCCTGGGACCCCAACAACCCCAACACGCCCTCCAGGTGAGACCCCCCCCCAAAAAACTGCCCCTTTTGGGGTGTCCCCCTCCCCAAAACTGCCCCTTTTGGGGTGTCCCCCTCCCCCCAAAAACTGCCCCTTTTGGGGTGTCCCCCTCCCCAAAACTGCCCCTTTTGGGGTGTCCCCCTCCCCAAAACTGCCCCTTTTGGGGTGTCCCCCTCCCCAAAACAGCCCCCAGCCCCCTTTGGGGTCCCCTCCCCAATCCGGGGGTCCCTCCCTCCCCCTCTCTCTCTCTCGGAGGCCTGTCCACTTTTGGGGACCCCTCCCCAATTCTGGGGTCTCTCTTGAGGGGGTTCCCACTTTCAGGGACCCCTCCCCAACTTGTGGGTCTCTCTCTCGGGGGGGTTCCCACTTTCGGGGACCCCTCCCCAAACTCTCCCCAGGGCGGACGAGGACTTCGAGTACGGCTTTGAGGACGAGCCCACGCCGTCACCCCAAGGCTATGGGGGCACCCCGAACCCCCAGACCCCCGGGTACCCCGACCCCGCCTCGCCCCAAGTCAGCCAGCCCTACAACCCCCAGACCCCCGGCACGCCCGCCATGTGAGTGTGGGCCCCCAGAGACCCCCAAAATCCCCCAGAAATCCCTTCAAAATCTCCCTGAAATCCCTTCAAAATCTGCAGGGTTGGGATATGGGGAGTGGGGACCCCGAAATCCCCCCAAAATCCGGGTGGGGATGAAAACCCCAAAATCTGCAGGGTTCAAATATGGGGAGTGGGTGAGGGGGAAGTGGGTAAAGCGTCCTGGGGACCCCAAAACGGGGCCTTGGAGCTGCTCCTGGGGTTTGGGGGTCCCCAAAATGGGACCCTGGGGTAGGGGGGCCCCAAAATGGGGGTTTGGGGTGGGGGCGACCCCTAAATGGGGCCTTGGAGCTGCTCCTGGGGTTTGGGGAACCCCGAAATGGGGGTTTGGGGTGGGGGTGACCCCAAAACGGGGCCTTGGAGCTGCTCCTGGGGTTTGGGGGACCCCAAAGTTTGCCTGGCAGGGTGGGAGCGGCCCGGTGCCCCCAGGTGTGCCCCAGGTGACCCCAGGTGTGCCCGCAGGTACAACACGGAGCAGTTCTCGCCCTACGCCGTCCCCTCCCCCCAGGGCTCCTACCAGCCCAGCCCGTCCCCCCAGAGCTACCATCAGGTGGCCCCGAGCCCGGTGGGCTACCAGAACACGCACTCGCCGGCCAGCTACCACCCCACGCCGTCCCCCATGGCCTACCAGGTACCCCAAACCGCCCCACGCCGTCCCCCATGGCCTACCAGGTACCCCAGACCACCCCAAAACCACCCCCAGACCCACCCAGACTACCCAAACCCCTTCACAGCCCCCCCAAACCCCCTTGTATCCCCCCAAACCCCTTTGTATCCCCCCAAACCCCATTGTATCCCCCCAAACCCATTTGTATCCCCCCCAAAGCCCCTTGTATCCCCCCAAACCCCTTCACAGCCCCCCCAAACCCCCTTGTATCCCCCCAAACCCCCCTTTCTACCCCCAAACTCCCCCTGACTGCCTCCCCGCCGCCCCCAGGCCAGCCCCAGCCCCAGCCCGGTGGGCTACAGCCCGATGACGCCCGGGGCGCCGTCGCCGGGGGGGTACAACCCCCACACGCCGGGCTCGGGCATCGAGGCCAGCGCAGGGGACTGGGTGACCACCGACATCCAGGTGAAGGTGCGGGACTCGTACCTGGACAGCGCCGCCGTGGGGCAGACGGGCGTCATCCGCAGCGTCACGGTACGGGGGCGCAGCCGGGGGGCTTGGGAGGGGGTCTGGGGGGTTTGGGATGGGTTTGGGGGGTTCACAGGGGGTTTGGGAAGGGGTTTGGGGGTCTGAGGGGTTTGGAGGGGCTCACGGGGGGGTTTGGGAAGGGGTTTGGGGGGTTCACAGGGGGTTTGGGAATGGTTTTGGTGGGTCTGAGGGGTTCACAGCGGGTTTGGGGGAGTTTGGGAGGGGTTTTGGGGATTTGGGAGGGGGTTTGGGGAGACTGAGGGAGTTTTGGGGGGATTTTTGGGTGGATCTCTGGGTGCTTTGGGGCGCTCTGGCTGAGCCCGGCCCCCAGGGCGGGATGTGCTCGGTGTACCTGAAGGACAGCGAGAAGGTGGTCAGCGTGTCCAGCGAGCACCTGGAGCCCGTCACGCCCACCAAGAGCAACAAGGTGGGACCCCAACACACCTGGGAGCCCAAAACACACAGCTGGGAACCCCCAAAACACAGCTGGGAGCCCCCAAATACACCTGGGAACCCCAAAATTCCCTCTGTGCACCCTCAAACTCCTCTGGGATCCCTCCCAATCCCCTCTGGGACCCCCCAGAACCACTCTGGGACTCCCAGGATTCCCCCAATCCCCTCTGGGACCCCCAAACCCCCTGAACGCCGTGCCCCGCAGGTGAAGGTGATCCTGGGCGAGGACCGCGAGGCCACCGGGATCCTGCTGAGCATCGACGGCGAGGACGGCATCGTGCGCATGGACCTGGAGGAGCAGCTCAAGATCCTCAACCTGCGCTTCCTGGGCAAGCTGCTGGAGGCCTGAGCCGGCCCGGGGGCTTCCGACCCGGTTCTGACCCGCCTCCGACCCATTTCCCCCTTTCTGACCCGCTTCTGCCCCATTGCCCCCTTTTTCTGTTCCATTTCTGCTCTTTTCTACCCATTTTCTGCCCCGTTATCCCCCTTTTCTGCCCCATTTCTGCCCCTGTTCTGCCCAGTTCTATCCATTTGCACCCCATTTCTGCCCCATTTTCCCACTTTTCTGCCCGTTTGTGCCACATTTCTGCTTCATTTTCCCCCTTTTCTGTCCCTTTTCTACTCTCTTCTGTTCCTTTTCTACCCCATTTCTGCCCCATTTTCTCCCTTTTCTGCCCTGTTTTCTCCCTTTTCTTCCCCATTTCTGCCCTTTTCCACCCCATTTCCAACCCATTTTCCCCCTTTTCCACCCTATTTCCAACCCATTTCTGTCCATTTGCACCCCATTTCAGACCCATTTCAGACCCATTTCTGCCTCATTTCCCCCTTTTCTGCCTCATTTCCACCCCATTTCTGCTCCTGTTCTGCCCCATTTCCCCCCTTTCTGCCCCATTTCTGCCCATTTTATCAGTTTTTCTGCCCATTTCTGCCCTTTTTGCCCATTTCTACAGTTTGTTGGGGTTTTTTTGCCCCGTTTCTACCCATTTCTGCCCTTTTTTGCCCATTTTTACCCATTTTCCCCCATTTCTGCCTTTTTTTACCAATTTCTGCCCCATTTCCCTCCTGTTTAACCCCTCGGTTGCTGTGGCCATTTTTGCTGTCCAATAAAGAGCTGGAGGGGGGGAAAGACCCCTCCCCAAAAAGGGGCACGGAGGCGATTTTGGGGAAATACGGGCTGGTTTTGGGAAATTTGGGCTGGTTCTGGGGCAAGTTTTGGTGCGAGTTTTGGGGGGTTTGGGGCCAATTTTGGGACAGGTTTTGGAGCCCTTTCTGGGGCAAATTTTGGAGGGTTTGGGGCTGGTTTACAAGCCCGTTTTGGGGGCAATTTGGGCTGTTTTCGGGGCCCTTTTTAGGGCCAGTTTTAGAGGGTTTGGGGCTGGTTTTGGGACAAGTTTTGAGGCCAGTTTCAGGGCCCATTTTGGGGCCAGTTTCGGAGGGTTTGGGACCGGTTTTGGGGGAAATTGGAGTTGGTTTCCAGGCCCTTTTTGGGGGAAATTTTAGGGGCTTTGGGGACGGTTTCAGGGCCCATTTTGGGACAAGTTTTGGGGGTTTTGGGGCCGGTTCCGGGGGTCGCGCCCCCGCCATTGACCCGGGCGCGGCTCCACGTGTTCCCCGGCTTCGCGCCTCTTCCGCCAGCACTTGTTCTGATTGGCTGCCGCGCCGCTAGCCCCGCCTCCCCCCCGCGACCATTGGCCGCCCGTCTCGCCGCCATTGGCTAAGCAGCGCTCTGCCCCGCCCTCCTCCCGCAACCCTCACCTCTGATTGGCTCTCCCCTCCCCGACCGCGCGGATCCCATTGGCTGCCGCTCCCGCGCCGGCGCTTTGCCGTACAGCAACATGGCGGCGTCCGCGGCGGGGCGAGCGGCGGCCTGGGGGCTCCGCGGGGCGCTGGCGGCGCGGCGGGGCCGGGCCGCGACCCCCGGGACCCCCGGGCCGCCCCCCGGCGCCGCTCCCGGGCCCCGCCGCGCCGCCAGCGGCCCCGCCGCGGGCTCCGACACGGCCGCGGTGCTGCGGGAGCGGCTGCGGCAGCGCCAGGTGGGGGCGCGGACATGGCGGCGGGGGCGGGGGGCGGGCCCGGGGGTCCCCCTCGGCCCCGCGGCCGCCGCCGAGAGTTCCGCGGGTGTGCCCGGGGTTTCCCAGGTGTCACCAGGTGTCACCAAGTGTTCCAAGGTGTCACCAGGTGTCCCACACCGTCCCTGGGTGTCCCCGGGTGTCCCCAGGCCTCACCTGTCCGCAGGTGACTGGGGACACCCCGCAGGTGTCGCCGCTCTGACGTGTCCCCCCGTTGTCCCTGTCCCCTGACCCGTCCCGGTGTCCCCGCAGGTGGCCGGTGACACGGGTGACAGCGGTGCCACCGCCGGTGCCCAGGCCGGGCCGGGGCCCCGGGGGTCGCTGCGGGCGCTGGCGCTGCGCCTGGGGGGGCTCCTGGCGGCCACCGGCGGCGCCGCCGTGCTCTACGTCTTCGGTGGGTCCCGGTGTCCCCGAGTGTCCCCAAGTGTCCCCCGGGTGTCCCCAGGTGTCCCTGGGTGTCCCCCGGGTGTCCCCAAGTGTCCCCCGGGTGTCCCCAGGTGTCCCCGAGTGTCCCTGGATGTCCCCCGGGTGTCCCTGAGTGTCCCCAATTGTCACAGAGTGTACCTGGATGTCCCCCGGGTGTCCCCAGGTGTCCCTGGGTGTCCCCTGGGTGTCCCCAAGTGTCCCCCGGGTGTCCCTGGGTGTCCCCGAGTGTCCCCAAATGTCCCCCGGATGTCCCCGGGTGTCCCTGGGTGTCCCCGGGTGTCCCTTGGGTGTCCCCAAGTGTCCCCGGATGTCCCCCGGGTGTCCCCAAGTGTCCCCCGGGTGTCCCCAAGTGTCCTCCGGGTGTCCCCAAGTGTCCCCCGGGTGTCCCTGGGTGTCCCTGAGTGTCCCCAAGTGTCCCCCGGGTGTCCCTGGGTGTTCCCCGGGTGTCCCCAATTGTCACAGAGTGTCCCCCGGGTGTCCCCAAATGTCCCCGGGTGTCCCCAAATGTCCCTGACTGTCCCTGGGTGTCCCCGAGTGTCACAGAGTGTCCCCAAGTGTCCCCAAATGTTCCTGGGTGCCCCCAAATGTCCCCAGGTGTCCCCAAGAGTCCCCAAATGTCCCCAGGTGTCCCCAAGTGTCCCTGTGCACCCCCAGGACACTGAGGGGACACTTGGGGACACTGAGGGGACACTGACGATGTCCCCAATGTCCCCCCCAGGCAGCAACGCCGTGGACGAGCACGGGGACAAGGTGAGGGGACAGAGGGGAGGGTGGCTGTCCCCAAACTGTCCCCAAAGCGTGTGGCACAGGGGGGGAGGGGCGGTCCTGGGGGGCGTCCGGTCCCTCCCCCACCCGCGGTGTCACTTTTGTCACCAAAGCCCTTCCTGCCAGCGCGGGGACATCCGGGGGACATCAAAGGGGCGGCAGCGGGTGACAATGACCCGCGGGGGGACGACAGGACGGGAGGGCAGAGTGTCACCCACGTGTGGAATGTCCCCGCAGGGCCCCCGGTGCCACCTCGGGGTCCCTCTGGTGTCCCCTCAATGTCCCCTCAATGTCCCCTCCCTGTCCCCACAGATCCCCGATGAGTTTGACAGCGGTGAGTGACCCCGGGGGGAGGTGACAGGGGAGGGGGCAGTGCCACCCACCCCCCAGTGCCACCCACCCCCCCAGTGCCACCCCTCCCAAGTGCCATTTGTCACCTCGGTGTCACCCCCGGCCCCTTTCACGCCCTGGTGTCACCCAAAAGGGGTGGGGGTCCCTTTTGTGGGGGGTGGGATGGGGAGGGGGGGGACACTGTCCCCTTTTGGGGGGTCCCTGTCCCCTTCTGTGGGTCCCTGTCCCCTTTTTGGGGGGATCCCTGTCCCCTTCTGGGGGTCCCTGTCCCCTTTTTGGGGGTCCCTGTCCCTTCCTGGGTGGGTCTCTGTCCCTTTTTGGGGGTCCCTGTCCCCTTTTGGGGGTCCCTGTCCCCTTTTTGGGGGACCCGGGGGTCTCACGGGGGCCCCGCAGACCCCGTGGGGATCCGGCACATGCGGAGAACCTTCAAATACTTCAAGGATTACAGACAGGTGAGGCCTGGGGGGGGTTTGGGGGGAATTTGGGGGGTTCCAGGGGGGGTTTGGGGGAATTTGGGGGGGGTCCCAGGGGGGGTTTGGGGGGTCCCAGGTGGGTTTGGGGGGTCCCAGGGGGGAATTTGGGGGGTCCCAGGGGGGGTTTGGGGGTCCCAGGGGTGTCCCCCAGGGATTTGTCACCTTGGGGTGGCCCCAGCCTGGGGAAGGGGATGAGCGTGGGGGGGTCCTGGGGGATTTTTGGGGGTGGAATCTCTATTTTGGGGGTCCCTGTCCCCATGTGGGGTCCCCCCCGTGCCCCCCAGATGATCATCGAGCCCACGAGCGCGCGGCTGCTGCCGGACCCGCTGCGGGAGCCGTACTACCAACCGCCCTACACGCTGGTGCTGGAGCTGACGGGGGTGCTGCTGCACCCCGAGTGGTCGGTGAGACCCCAAATCCCCCAAAATCCCCCCAAAATCCCCCAATTCCCCAAGCTGCTGCACCCCGAGTGATCAGTGAGACCCCAAATCCCCCAAAATCCCCCCAAAATCCCCCAATTCCCCGAGCTGCTGCACCCCGAGTGGTCGGTGAGACCCCAAATCCCCCAAAATCCCCCAAATCCCTGAGCTGACGGGGGTGCTGCTGCACCCCAAGTCGGTCAGGCCCCAGGGCCGCTCACAGAAATCCCAGAAACCCCAAAAACCCCAAAATTCCAAAACCCCCAAAACTTAAAAACTCTTAAACCCCAAAACCCCAAAGCCCTAAAACTCAAAAAGTCCCCAAACCCCAAAAACCAAAAAAACCCCAAAACCAAAAACCCGGAAACCCCAAAACCCCTGAAATGCCCAAAACCCCAAAACTCCAAAAATGCCAAAACGCCAAAAACCCAAAACTAAAATCCCAAAACCTCAAAACCCCAAAACTCCAAAAACCTTAAAACCCCAAAAACCCCGAACCCCCAAATCTGGCTGGTCATGGGGTGGCTTGGGGGGTGGTTTTTGGGGCGGTTTTTTCGGTTTTTGGGGGTGGTTTTTGGGACTGTTTTTTGGGGGTTTTGGGGTGGTTTTTGAGTTTTTTGGGGGTAGTTTTTGGGCCCTTTTTGGGGTGGTTTTGGGGCCATTTTTGGGGTGGATTTTGGGTTTTTTGGGGGTGGTTTTTGGGGTGGCTTTGGGGCGATTTTTGGGGCTTTTGGGCACTTCCAACCTCTCAAAACCCCTCAAGACTTCCTCCATTCCCCCGCCCCGGGAAACCCAAACGCCCCCCAGAAGAGCCCCCAGCCCCAATTCCAACGTTCCCAAAGCCCCAAAACCGCTGGGATTTGCCCCAAAACGCAGCTGGTGACGGGCTGGAGGTTCAAGAAGCGCCCGGGCATCGAGCACCTCCTGCAGCAGTTGGCGCCGCTCTACGAGATCGTCATCTTCACCTCCGAGACCGGGATGGTGCGCACGGAATTTGGGGGAAATTCGGGGCAATTCGGGGTTTTTGGGGGGGTCCGGGGGGTTCTTTGGGGTTTTTTGGGGGATTCAAGGAGATTTAAGGGGGTTTTTTGGGGAGCTCGATGGTTCAGGGACGCCCTAAAAGGTCTCTGAAAAGCCGCCCCTGAAGGAATGGCCCCAAAACAGCCCAAAATTCCCCAAAAATCCAGCCCCAAACCAGAGCAGGAGCGGGGAGAATCATCCCCAGGCCCGGGGGGGTTTTTGGGTTGGTTTTGGGGGGTTTTGGGGGGTTGGGTGGGATTTTGGGGGGATATGGAGGAATTTTGGGATGTTGGGAAGGATTTTGGGGGGTTGGGAGTAATTTTAAGGGCTTTGGGAGGAATTTTTGGGGGGATTGGGAGGGATTTGCGTGTTTTTATGGGGGTTTTGAAGAAGGACAAACCCTCTCTGGCTCCACCCGGCTGCATTTTGGGGACAATTCAGGGATTTTTGGGAGGGGGTCTCACACCAGGCTGCCGGGAGGGGCGTGGGGGTGCTCCCGGGGTGCCCCAAAACCCCCTGAAATGGCCCCAAAACCCCTGGGCAGACGGCGTTCCCGCTGATCGACAGCATTGACCCGCACGGCTTCGTGTCCTACCGCCTGTTCCGCGACGCCACGCGCTACATGGACGGCCACCACGTCAAGGTGGGCGCTCCCGCCTCCCCCCCCCGGCCCCCGGACCCCGTTTTGGGGCGGAATTCCCAGATTTGGGGTGTCCCCCCCCCGCAGGATATCTCGTGCCTGAACCGGGACCCAGCGCGGGTGGTGGTGGTGGATTGGCGCCGGGACTCGTTCCGGCTGCAGCCGTACAACGGATTGGCGCTGCCGCGCTGGGACGGCGGCTCCGAGGACAGGGCGCTCTACGACCTGGCTGCCTTCCTCAAGAGTGGGTGAAATGCCCCGAAATCCACCCAAGCCCACCCGAAATCCACCCAAACCCACCCGAAATCCACCCAAACCCACCCAAAATCCATCCAAACCCACCCAGAATTCACCAAAATCCACCCAAACCCACCCAAAATCCATCCAAACCCACCCAGAATTCACCCAAATCCACCCAAACCTACCCAAAATCCGCCCAAACCCACCCAGAATCCATCCAAACCCACCCAAAATCCACCCAGGCCCACCCAGAAATCACCAAAATGTACCTGATCCCGATCCCCACCCCACAGCCATCACCCCCAAACCCTCAAACCCGCGTTTTTCACCCCAAACCCCGTGTTTTTCACCCCAAACCCGCGTTTTTCACCCCAAACCCCCAAAACCCGCGTTTCTCACCCCGAAATGCCGCCGCAGCCATCGCGCTGAGCGGTGTGGAGGACGTGCGCGCTGTGCTCCAGAATTATT
This sequence comes from Taeniopygia guttata, assembly GCF_048771995.1. Lineage (NCBI taxonomy): Eukaryota > Metazoa > Chordata > Aves > Passeriformes > Estrildidae > Taeniopygia > Taeniopygia guttata. Next base: position 4,000,008 of record NC_133059.1, on the reverse strand, counting down.
CCCTCGAGGACGATCCCCTGGCGGCCTTCCAGCGGCGCCGGACGCGCCTGGAGGAGGTGGGGACACCTGGGGATACCTGGGGGGCACCTGGGGACACCTGGGCACACCTGGGGGACACCTGGGGCACACCTGGGGGCACCTGTGGACACACCTGGGCACACCTGGGGGCACCTGTGGACACACCTGGGCACACCTGGGGGGCACCTGGGGGACACCTGGGGGGTATTTTGGCACACCTGGGCACACCTGGGGGGCACCTGGGGGACACCTGGGGACACCTTGGCACATACCTGGGCACACCTGTGGCGCAGGAGCAGCAGCAGCGCCAGGCCGAGCTGGCGCAGGGGAAGCCGCCGGCCGGGACCTTCCTGGGCCACCTCACCGGGCGCCTCTGGCCGCGTTCCAAGCAGCAGTGACGTCATCGTGACGTCACAGTGACATCATCACGACCTCATCGTGACGTCATCGCCGCCCCGCACGGCGGCGGTGGGGGAGGGGACCCCAACATCCCCTCCCCCCCACCCCCGAATAACCCCAAATTCCCGAAATGCCGCGGGAGGGGGAGGGGGGATTTGGGGTTTTTTTGGGGGGGGATTTTGGGGGTCCGGCCCCGTTTTGGGGTGAATAAAGACGGAAACGGAGCTCAGGGAAAACTCTGGTTTGTGCGGGGAGACGGTGCTGGCGTGGGGTTTGGGGAAGGAATCTGGGGGTCTTGGGGTGGAATCTGCAGATTTGGGGGTTTTGGGGAGGAATCTGGGGGTTTCAGGGGTTTTGGGGAGGAATCTGGGGGTTTCGGGGCTTTTGGGGATGAATCCTCTCTAGAGGAGGCTTTGGGGCTGAATCCTCGCATTTGGGGCTGAATCCTCACGTTTGAGGAGGTTTTGGGGCTGAATCCTGCAGGTTTGGGGCGGTTTTGGGGCCGAATCTCCCCTTTTTTGGGGGCACATCCCCCTTTTTGGGGTCGGGGCTGGGGGCGGGGCCTGGGCTGGGGGGCGGGGCTTGGCGCCTTCAAATGGGTCTGGGGGCGGCGCGGGGCTCAGAGCCCGGCGAGCCCCGGCCCCGGAGGGACCCCCGGGACCCCCGGCCCGGCCATGCTGCGCTCCCCGCCCTTCCTCCTCCTCCTCCTCCTCCTCCTCCTCGGCCCCGCCCCGGTGAGGGGGGGGCGGCGGGGAATTTGGGGAGGGGTCCTGGGGGGGTTTGGGGGGTCCTGGGGGGCTTTGGAGGAGTTCTGAGGGGGATTTTGGTGTCCTGAGGGGTTTGGGGTATCATGGGGGGATTTTGGGGTTTCCTGGGGGAGATTTTGGGGGTCCTAGGGGGATTTGGGGTTTTTTTGGGGAGGGGTTTTTTGGCGGTCCCGGGGGTAATTTGGGGGGGGTGGTATTTTTGTGGGTGCCGTGGGTAATTTTGGGGGGGATTTTTGGGAGTCCTGGGGGTAATTTTGGGTTTTTTTGGAGGGGGATTTTTGGGGGGTGTTTTTGAGAGTTCCGTGGGTAATTGTGGCCCCCCAGGCGCGCCCCGCGGGGGTCCTGGAGCTGCGGGTGCTGTCGGCGCGGGGGGGTCCCGGGGGTCCCTGCGGGGGCCCCCCCTCCTGCCGCCTCCTGTTCCGCCTCTGCCTGCGCCCCCCCGGGGGTCGCGGCTGCGGCCTGGGGGTCGCGCAGAGCCCCCCCGGGCCGCCCCCCGCGCCCGGAGCCCCCCGAATGCTCCGCCTGCCCGTGGCCTTCCCCTGGCCGGTGAGACCCCCCCCCCCAAAATCCGTGACCCCCCCAAAATCTGAGACCCCTTCCCCTGGCCGGTGAGACCCCCCCCCCAAAAAAAATCCGGGACCCCCCCAAAATCCGGGACCCCCCCAAAATCCGGGACCCCTTCCCCTTTCCGGTGAGACCCCCCCCAAAAAATCCGGGACCTTCCCAAAATCCGGGACCCCCCCAAAAAAATCCGGGACCACCCCCCAAAGAATCCGGGACCGCCTCCCCAAAATCCAAGACCCCCCCCAAATCGGCGACCTTCCCCAAATCCGCGATCCCCCCAGAATCCGAGACCCCTTCCCCAAAATCTGTGCCCCCCAGGGACCGGGAAGGACGAGACCCCCCCCCAAAATTTGGTTTCCCCCCCAGGGCAGCGTCTCGCTGGTGGTGGAGTCCTGGAGGCTGGAGGAGAGCGGAGCCCCCGGTGAGGGGGAAATTTGGGGCTGGGGGCAAAATCTGGGGCGGGGGAGGGGAAATTTGGGGTTTGGGGGAGGAATTTGGGGCTGGGGGGAGGAAATTTGAGGTTGGGGAGGGGAAAATTGGGGTTGTGGGGGAGGAATTTGGGGTTGGGGGAGGAAATTTGGGACTGGGGGGCAAAATTTGGGGCTAGAGGGGAGGAATTTGATGTTGGGGTGGAAATTTGGGGTTGGGGGGCAGGAAAATTTGGGGGGGGGGCAAATTCGGGGCACAACGCGGGAGTTTTGGGGTGGGCATCAAAGGGAGATTTTGGGGGGTGTTTTGGGGTGGGGGGGGTAAATTGCGTCCGGGGGTCTCGGGGGGGGGTCCCGGGGGTCTCTGCCGGTGCTGACCCCCCCCCCCGCCCCCCCCAGGGCCCCCCCTGAGGCTTTTGGGGCGCGCCGTGTCGCGGCCGCGGCTGCGGCCGGGGGGGCCGTGGCGGGGGGGGGCGGGGGGGGGGCTGCGCTTCGGGACCCGCCTGCGCTGCCCCTCCCCCCCCCGCGCCCCCCGCTGCCCCCCCTGCCCCCCCTGCGCCCCCCGAGCCTGCTGGAGCCGCTGCTGCGCCCCCCGTGAGTGACTCCGAAAACCAAACCCGACCCCCCCCCCACCCCGGGACCCCCCCCCGCGGGGTTCGGGGTCCCCTGAGCCCCCTCTGTCCCCCCAGGGGGGTGTCGGGGTCCCTGTGCCCCCCCCAGCGCCTGCGCCGGCGGCGGCGGCGGCTGCTCGGTGAGTGCGACCCCCCCGGGACCCCCGGGACCCCCTCGGAACCCCCGGGACACCCTCGGAACCCTCCTGAGACCCCCCCGGTACCCCCGGGACCCTTCCGGGACCCCCGGAACCCTCCTGAGACCCCCCCCGGGACCCCCCCGGGACCCCCGGAACCCCCTCGGAACCCTCCTGAGACCCCCCCGGTACCCCCGGGACCCTTCCGGGACCCCCGGAACCCTCCTGAGACCCCCCCGGGACCCCCGGAACCCCCTCGGAACCCTCCTGAGACCCCCCCGGGACCCCCCCGGGACCCCCGGAACCCCCTCGGAACCCCCGGGACCCGCTCGGAACCCCCGGGACCCTCCCGAAACCCTCCTAGGACCCCCCCGGAACCCTCCTGAGACCCCCCCGGGACCCCCCCGGTACCCCCCCGGTACCCCCGGGACCCTCCCGGGACCCCCGGAACCCTCCTGAGACCCCCCCGGGACCCCCGGAACCCCCCCAGGACCCCCGGAACCCTCCTGAGACCCCCCCGGTACCCCCGGGACCCTCCCGGGACCCCCGGCCCTGGTAACGGCGCTGTCCCCGCAGGGCCACGGGAGCGGCTGCGACAGCCCGGCGGCACCGGCGGCACCGGCGGCGACACCGGCGGCGGCCGTGGAAGCGCCGGCGGTGGCCGCGGCCGCGGCTCTGGTGGCCCCGGTGGCCCCGGCGGCGGCTCCGGTGGCCCCCGGGGTGGCCCTGGACGCTCCGTCGGTGGCCCCGGTGGCCCCGGTGGCGACACCGGCAGCCCCGTCCCCGTCCTCGCTGCCGCCGCGACGGCGCTTCCCGGTCCCGGAGCCGCCGCCGGGGGTCCCGGAGCAGCTTCGGGGGGTACCGGAGGTCCCCGGTGCCTTCCCGAGGGTCCCGCACCCGGTTCCGGTGCTGGCGGAGGTCCCGGATCCCCTCCCGGGGCTGTCGGATCATCCTTCGGGGGTCCTGGAGCCGCTCCCGGGGCTCCCGGAGCCACTCTCGGGGGTCTCGGAGGTCTTGGATCCCCTCCCGGTGGCCCCGGAGCCTCTCCCGGGGGTCCCCAACCCCATCCCGGTGGCCCCGGAGCCCATCCCGGGGGTCCCCAACCCCATCCCGGTGGCCCTGGATCCCCTCCCGGTGGCCCCGGAGCCTCTCCCGGGGGTCCCCAACCCCATCCCGGTGGCCCCGGAGCCGCTCCCAGGGGTCTCCAACCCAATCCCGGTGGCCCCGGAGCCGCTCCCGGGGGTCCCCAACCCCATCCCGGTGGCCCCGGAGCCCATCCCGGGGGTCCCGTACCCCCTCCCGGAGGTGCCCCCCTCCCCCTGCGCCCTCGGGCCCTGCTTTAACGGCGGCGCCTGCGCCCCCGACCCCCGGCCCGGGACCCCCGGGAGCCCCCCCGGTAGCCCCGGGTACAGCTGCCGCTGCCCGCCCGGATTCCGCGGATCCAACTGCGAGCGCCGGGCGGATCGCTGCGACCCCCAGTACTGCCTGAACGGTGAGAGCCCAAAAACCCCCCAAAAACCCAAAATAACCCCCAAACCCCCCCCAAAAAACCCTAAAGTGATGCCCCTCCCCTCCGCTCTCCCCTTCCCCCTTTATCCCCCCACTCCTTTTAAACGCTTTCCCCCCCAATCCCATTTTCTGCTCTTCCTCTCTTTTCCCCACTTTTTTCCTCCCGATCCCCTTTTCCCCCATTTTCTCCCCATTTTCCCCCATTTTCCCCCTCGATTTCCCCCATTTTCCCCCTTATTTCCCCCCATTTCTCCCCCACCTTTCCCCCCATTATTCCCCCCATTTCCCCACCGTTTTCACCCACATTTTCCCCCATTTGTCCCCCCATATTCCCCGTTATTCCCATTTCCCCCATATTTTCCCCTCATTTTTCCCCCCATTTCCCCCTATTTCCCCCCGTTTTTGCCCTATTTTATCCCACATTTCCCTCCCGTTTTCTCCCCTATTTTATCCCACATTCCCCCCCATTTTCCCCCTATTTTATCCCACATTTCCCATCCATTTATCCCCTGTTTTATCCCACATTTCTCCCCTGTTTTATCCCATATTTCTGCCCGTTTTTCACCCGTTTTATCCCACATTTCTCACCTGTTTTATCCCATATTTCTGCCCGTTTTTCACCCGTTTTATCCCCCATTTTCCCCCGTTTTTCACCCGTTTTATCCCCCATTTCCCCCCCGTTTTATCCCACATTTTCCCCCGTTTCTCACCCATTTTCTCCCCCGTTTCCCCCCGTTTTTTCCCCCACCCCGCCGTTTCCTCCGCGCCAGGCGGGCAGTGCCGGGACTCTCAGGGCCTGGCCCCGCTGTGCCGCTGCCCGCCGGGTTTTTCGGGGCGCCGCTGCCAGCACAACGCGGACGACTGCAGCCCGAACCCCTGCGCGCACGGCGGCACCTGCCAGGACGGCGCCAACTCCTTCAGCTGCACCTGCACGCTCGGCTTCGGGGGGCCGCGCTGCCGCCGCCGCGCCGGGGCCTGCGCCCCCAACCCCTGCGGGCACGGCGGCACCTGCTTCACGCACTTCTCGGGGCCGGTCTGCGCCTGCCCCCCCGGCTTCATGGGGGTGCGCTGCGAGGAGGAGGTGGGGGCGCCGCCGGCCGCCCCCCGCCCGCGCCGAGGAACGGCCCCGCTGGCGCTGTGCGCGCTGCCGCTGCTGCTGGTGGCGCCCGGCGTGGGGCTGGCGGTGGCGCGCAGGCGGCGAGGGAGCAGGTCAGGTTTTGGGGGTTTGGGGGGAATTTGGGGGGAGTTTGGGGGTTTTGGGGGGAGTTTGGGGGGTTTGGGGGCAGTTTGGGGGGTTTGGGGGGAGTTTGGGGGGGTTTGGGGCAGTTTGGGGCTGTTATTGGGGCTGGTGGTGGCGCGCAGGTGGCGAGGGAGCAGGTCAGGTTTTGGGGGATTTGGGGCAGTTTTGGGGGGGTTTGGGGCAGTTTTGAGGGGGTTTGGGGCAGTTTTGAGGGGTTTTGGGGCAGTTTGGGGAGTTTGGGGGCAGTTTGAGGGGTTTTGGGGCAGTTTGGGGTTCAGGGTTTGGGGTTCGGGGCTGTTATTGGGGCTGGCGGTGGCGCGCAGGCGGCGAGGGAGCAGGTCAGGTTTTGGGGGGAATTTGGGGGAATTTTAGGGGATTTGGGGGCAGTTTGGGGGTTTTGGGGCAGTTTGGGGGGTTTGGGGCATTTTGGGGCAGTTTAGGGGGGTTTGGGGGGAACTTTGGGGTTCAGGGTTTGGGGGTCAGGGGTTCCCACGGTTGTTACTGGGGCTGGCGGGGAGGGGCAGGTGAGGTTTTGGGGGGATTTGGGGGATTTTGGGGGGTTTTGGGGTCTCTGAGCTCCAAAGGGGATTTTGGGGGGTCCCGGTGGGTTCCAGGGCAGGATTTGGGGTTTTTTGGGGGGGGGTCTCACAGTGGGTTTTGGCAGCAGGACCCCGACAGACACGGGGGGGACCCCTCGGCTGAGCCCCCCCGGGCCGGAGCGGCGCCCACAGAGACCCTCGGCCACGCGGGTGAGACCCCCAGACCCCCAAATCCCCCCCGGGACCCCCAAATCCCGCCTCAAGACCCCCAAACCCCCTCCCTTTAACCCCTTTTTTCCCCTCCCTCAGGTGTGACCCCAGGTGTGCCCCCAAATCCAGGCAATAAATGGAATTCCAGTGGTTTTGGGGTTCTTTTGGTGATTTTTTGTGGTTTTGGGGTTTCTTTGAGGTTTTTGGGGTTTTTGTGGGGTTTTTGGGGCCGGGGGGGTCAGAGCTGCAGGAACTCGGCCACGAAGACCAGCAGGACCTTGGCCAGGTCCTGCACGGTCGGGGGGTGCAGGTTGGCCTCGGTGTCCCCCGGCGTGTGCCACACCCGCGGGAACGGCGTCGGGATCAGGTGCAGCACCGGCACACCTGGGACAGGACAGAGGGACACTGGGGACACCTGGGGACAGTGGGGACACCTGGGACAGGGACAGAGGGACAGTGGGGACACCTGGGGACACCGAGGGGACAGTGGGGATACCTGCGGGGATATTTGGGACATGGGGGACACAAGGGGGGACACCTGGGGGACATTGGGGACAGAAGGGACGCTGGGGACAGGGTGGTGACAGTCTGGGGACACTGGGGTCACTGGGGACACCGGGGGGACATTGGGGACACCTGGGGACATTGGGGGACATTGGGGACACCTGGGGGACATTGGAGACACCTGGGACAGGGTGGTGACAGTTTGGGGACACTTGGGGACACCGGGGACAGTTTGGGGACACCGGGGGCAGTTTGGGAACACCGGGGACACTGGGGACAGTTTGGGGACACTGGGGACAGTTTGGGGACAGTCACCTCGCCGCAGGAAGGGGAGAGGGGACACTGGGGATACTGGGGACAGTTTGGGGACACTGGGGACAGTTTGGGGACACTGGGGACAGTTTGGGGACAGTCACCTCGCCGCAGGAAGGGCAGGTGATCGTCCTCCACGGGCCCCGGGGGCGGCTCCAGGCGGAAGAACGGCGGCTCCGGTGGCGCCGCGTGCAGCAGCCCCAGGCGGCGCAGCCGCTGCTCTGCGGGGACACGGGGACACGGGGACACGGGGGACATTGGGGACATCGGGGACGTGTGGCCGCCAGTGTCCCCGTCCCGCCCTGTCCCCATCCCGTACCGATGGTGGCCAGGCGCAGGAACCAGCGGTGGCTCTCCGGGAAGTGGCTGTGGATGGCGGGACGGGGGGCACCCAGCAGGTCCAGCAGCACCAGCAGGCTCTGGGGACAGAGGGGACAGTGTGGGGACAGAGTGGGGACACCACGGGGACAGCGTGGGGACAGCAGGGACACAGGGACATGGCCATGGGGACGGGGACAAACCACAGGGACAGCGTCCCCCCCGTGTCACTGGCCATGCTGGTGACCTCTGACCCCACGGGTGACCCCCGGTGTCCCTGACCCCGCGGTGACCCGTCACTGACCATGGCGGTGACCTCTGACCCCGCGGGGTGACCCCGCGCCGCCATCTTGGCCGCCAGGTGCCGCGCCCCGTACAGGGAGTCGCTGTCGCTCCAGGCCTCGAACGCCTCCTCCCCGTCCAGGAACAGCAGCTGCAGCGTCAGCGCCGGGTCCTGAGGGGCACACCTGTCACACACCTGGGCACACCTGGGCACACCTGGGGGACAGCTGGGGCACACCTGGGCACACCTGGGGGACAGCTGGGCACACCTGGGCACACCTGTGTGACACCTGGGGACAGCTCAGCACACCTGGGGGACAGCTGGGCACACCTGGGCACACCTGGGATACACCTGGGGGACAGCTGGGCACACCTGTGTCACACCTGGGCACACCTGGGCACACCTGCCACACTGCCCAGGTGATCCCGACGTGACCCCAGGTGACCCCTGGTGACTCCCAGCTGTCCTGAGGTGTGTCCAGGTGTCCCCCAGGTGACCACCACGTGTCCCCCAGGTATCCTGAGCAGTGTCCAGGTGCCCCCAGATGTCCTGAAGTGACTCCTAGATGCCCCCAGGTATGCCTACCTGTCCTCAGGTACCCTCACCTGTCCCCACCTGTCCCCAGGTACCCCATGTGTGTCCCCAGGTACCCCAGGTGTACCCGCAGGTACCCCAGGTGCCCTCACCTGTCCCCAGGTGCCCTCACCTGCTCTCCCCTGTCCCTCACCTGTCCCCAGGTACCTCACCTGCTCCCCTCTCTCCCTCAGGTGCCCGTCCAGCGCCGCAGCCAGCTCCAGCAGCAGGGCATGGATGACCCATACATGTCCCCAGGTGTCCCCAGGTGTCCCCAGGTGCCCTCACCTGTCCCCAGGTGTCCCCAGATGCCCTCACCTGCTCTCACCTGTCCCCAGGTGCGCTCACCTGCTCTCCCCTGTCCCTCAGGTGCCCGTCCAGCGCGGCAGCCAGCTCCAGCAGCAGGGCGCAGGGCACGGCGGCGTCGGTGGCGCCCACGAAGGTGCCGCCGGGCAGCGCTTTGGTGTCGTAGTGGCAGCCCAGCGCCAAACGCCGCGATGCCACCGGGGCCACCGTGGCCACCACGCTGCTGAAGGCCACCGGGCCCCGCGGCGTGGGCGCCACGAAGGTGTCCAGCTCCAGGTGCCAGCGGGCGCCCAGCGAGCGCAGGTGGGACACGATGTGCTGGGGGGGAAAGGGCAGGGGGGTTTGGGGGGGTTTGGGGGAGGGTTGGGGGAGATTTGGGGGGGGTTGGGGGGATTTGGGGGGGTTTGGGGAGATTGGGGGGGTTTGAAAGTGGTTTGGGAGAGTTTTGGGGGATTTCAGGAGATTTGGGGGGATTTGGGGGCTTTGAAAGGTATTTCGAGGGGATTTTGGGGGGATTTGGGGGGGGGTCTGAATGGGGTTTGGGGGGTCTGAAAGGGGTTTGGGGCGATTCAGGGAGATTTGGGGGTCCCAGGGTGTATTTTGGGGGTCCCGAAGGGGGGGTCCCAGGGTATATTTGGGGGTCCCGGGGGGGTCCCAGGGTGTATTTGGGGGTCCTGAGGTATATTTGGGGGTCCCATGGTATATTTTGGGGGTCCCAGGGTATATTTGAGGGTCCTGGGGTATATTTGGGGGTCTCAGGGTATATTTTGGGGGTCCCGGGGGGGGTCCCAGGATATATTTGGGGTTCCCAGGGTATATTTTAGGGGTCCCGGGGGGGTCCCAGGGTATATTTTGGGGGTCCCGGGGGGGTCCCAGGGTATATTTTGGGGGTCTCACCTGGCGGGCGGCGCGGCTGCCGGCCCCCCCCGGGAGCCTCTCGTGCAGGAGGGGCCGCAGGAGGGACCCCCAGAGCCGGGCGGGGTCCAGGTGGGCCAGGAGGGTCCGCAGGGCGCGCTCCGAGGGGGGGCCGGGGTCCCGCAGCGATTTTGGGGGGTCCTGGGGGGGCAGGATGGCCCCAGAGGGGTTTAGGGGGGTCCTGAAGGAGTCTCAGGGTGGATTTGGGGGGGTCCCAGAATGGTTATGGGGGTACCGGAGGGGTTTTGGGGAGTCCTGGAGGGGTTTTGGGGGTCCCGAGGCGGTTTTGGGGGTCCCGGGGGGGGATTGGGCGTCCCGGAGGGGTTTGGGGGGGTCCCGAAGGGGTTTTGGGGTGTCCCGGAGCGGTTTTGGGTGTCCCGGAGCGGTTTTGGGGAGTCCCGGAGGGGTTTTGGGGGTCCAGAAGGGGTTTTGGGGGTCCCGGAGCGGTTTTGGGGGTCCCGGAGCGGTTTTGAGAGTCCCGGAGGGGTTTTGGGGGTCCCGAAGGGGTTTTGGGGGTCCCGGGGCGGTTTTGGGGGTCCCGCAGGGGTTTGGGGGTCCCGCAGGGGTTTGGGGAGTCCCGGAGGGGTTTTGGGGGGTCCCGGAGCGGTTTTGGGGGTCCCAAAAGGGTTTTGGGGAGTCCCGGAGAGGTTTTGGGGGTCCCGGAGGGGTTTTGGGTGTCCCGGAGCGGTTTTGGGGGGCCCGAAGGGGTTTTGGGTGTCCCGGAGCGGTTTTGGGGGGCCCGAAGGGGTTTTGGGGGTCCCGGAGCGGTTTTGGGGGTCCCGGAGCGGTTTGGGGGCTCCGATCCACGCCGCATCCTTTGACCCCGCCCCAGAACGCATCCCGGGACATCGGGGGCTCCCGGGGGTCCCAAAGTGGGTGGGGGGGGTCCCGTTAACGCCCCCCCCTCTTCCCGTTAACCCCCCCGGTAATCCCGACCCCCCCCCCCCCTCACCGGGCCGGCAGTTCCGCGTTCCCCGCCGGGCCAGGAGAGGAACAGCACGGCGGCGGCCGCCAGCAGCGCCAGCAGCGGCAGCAGCGGCCGGGCCGGGCGCGGAGGCCGCGGGAGGAGCCCCCGGGAGGGGCCCGGCCCCGGGACCGGTACCGGGAGCGGCCCCGGGGCCGGAGCCGGACTCGAACCCGCGGCCCGAGCGCGGCGCGGCCCGGCCGGGACCTGGCGCATGGCGGGGGCGGGGCCTGCCGGGGGCGGGGCCGGCGGGGGCCAATGGCTGGCGAGGGGCGGGGCCACGGAGGGGCGGGGCGGCGCGCGGAGACGGGGAGCGCGGGGATTGGGAGGGGGGCGGGGCTTGTGGAGGCCACGCCCATGGGGGGGTGACAAGGGACGGGAGGGGGACAGGGGGACAAAGGGGGGGAAAAGGGGGGACAGAGGGACACGGAGGGGGCAGGGGGACACGGGGGGGACAGGGGGACACGGGATGGACACAGCGACATGGGATGGACACAGGGACACGGGATGTCACCCCCCTGTGGCCACCCGCCCAGCTGGGGACAATTGCCACTGGGCTGTCCCCATTGTCCTCCACGGGGACACCATCCTGGAGGGGAATGTCACCCTTCAGGTGCCACCAACCTAGCTGGGGACATCGCCGCTGGGCTGTCCCCGTTGTCCTCCACGGGGACACCACCCTGGAGGGGAATGTCACCCTTCAGAGGCGCCTCACCAGCCTAGCTGGGGACACCACCATTGGGCTGATCCTCCATGGGGACAGCATGCTGGAGGGGAATGTCACCCTCCTTGGGGCCACCAGTCTAGCTGGGGACATCGCCACTGGGCTGTCCCCGTTGTCCTCCATGGGGACGCCATCCTGGAGGAGAATGTCACCCTTCAGGTGCCACCAACCTAGCTGGGGACATCACCACTGGGCTGTCCCCATTTTCCTCCATCCTGGAGAGCAATGTCACCCCAATAGGGCCACCAACTTGGCTGGGGACATCGCCACTGGGCTGTCCCCATTGTCCTCCATCCTGGAAAGAAATGTCACCTCCCTGTGACCACCACCCCAGCTGGTGACACCGCCACCGCCGACCCCACACTTCCACCCCACACCTTCCCCGTTCCACGCTTCCACTCTGGACCTTTCCGTTCCTCTTTTTTTTTTTTTTTTTTTCTCCCCCTCCCCAAATCCTTCCGCGGCTTTTCCCCCTCCCCGCTCCGTCCGTCCGTCCGCGCGTCCATCCGTCCATCCTTCACCTGCCGTCCTCCCTGCGGCCGGCCGGGTGCACCCAGTTGTTGTCGTGCAGCCCCGTCCGGCAGCCCGGCGCCTCCCGGTCCGGCCGGCGGCAGCACATCCAGTAGGAGCGGCCGTAGGGCAGGTCGTGGTGGTAGGGCTTGGGGTGCCAGCGGCACAGCGACACGTCCCCGCGCTCGTAGCGCTTCTTGCACTGCTTGCAGGGGTCGTCGCGGTACAGCGGGTCCCGGTTCCACCGCGAGTCCGTGGCCTGCACGCCGAACGTCTCGATGATCTGCTTGAAGTAGTGGCACGAGCACTTGAGGGCGGCCAGCGCCTGCGTGGGCAGGTAGCTGAAGATCTTCACCATGACGTGCTCGGGCAGCAGCAGCATGTACTGCCGCGGCTCCAGCAGCCGCTGGATCTTGAAGCGGATCTCCAGGAAATCGTGCGACACGTGCCGGTACAGCCGGCACAGCGCCGGGTCCCCGGGCGCGTCCCGGCCCGGTGCCGCCGCGCCGGCCGCCGGCTCCTCGGGCCGGCCGGGCAGCAGGAAGAGCTGTCCGGGCGGCGGCGGCTCGTCCGGCAGCCGCACCGTCTCCTCCGTCACCTGCTTGGCGCTGTCCTTGCCGAAGAACACGCACTGGTCCACCACGCCCGTCACCACCACGTCCACGTGGAAGCCGGACGCGCAGTCCCGCGATGCCGACGCCGACGCCGCGGCGCTTTCGGCAACACCGCCACTCGCCTCGGTCGCTACCGGCGCCTCATCGGTGCCGTCCGTGTCCCCCTTGGCGGCCAGCAGCAGCTCCACGCCGGCGCGCGCCGGGCTCACCAGCCGGTACAGGTCGCAGGTGATCTGGTCCTTGGCGCCCAGCGCGCGCGGTCGCTCCGGCGCGGCACCACCGGCGCTCGCGGCGCCGCCGCCACGTGGTTCACGCCCGCTGGAGATGCGGAAGGCGATCCGCACCTCTCCGGGCGCCGCCGTTGCGCCCGCGTTGCAATCGTTGGCGCCACCACCGCCGCCGCCGCGGCACAACCCGTTGGGCCGCGCCTCGCCGCGCTCGCACCGGCGTTGCTGCTGTGACTCAAACTGCGCCACGGCGGCGGCCACGCGCCGGCACTCGGGGCCGCCCGGCGCTTCCAGCAGCACCAGCGGGGCCGGCGCGTCGCAGGGCCGCGGGAGGCTCTGCAGGGCCAGCGCCGCACGACGCTCCACCAGCGCCACCATCTCCGCCACCGACAGCAGGTCCGGCGTGTCGTCGGTGTCCTTCGCCGGGTCCTTGGCGGCGTCCCCGGCGTTGGCGGCCCAGCCGGGCGCGGCTTTGGGGTCGTGGCAGCGCCGGCGCCGCTTGGCCTTGGAGCTGTCGCTGCCCCAGTTGCCCTTGACCTTCATGGTGCTGGCGCGGCCGCCGGCGCCGCTGCCGCACTGGTGCGCCACGAAGAACGCCACCTTCTCCTTGGTGTTGCCCGGCTTGATGACGTACCACGTGTCCAGCAGCACCCGCCCGTCCTCAGCGGCCGCAGCCGGCGCCGGGCCGGGCTCGGGGGGCTCCGGGGGGGTGTTTTCGGTGGGGCGGCAGCTCAGGGGTTTGCGTGGCGGCGACGGGGCGGTGGGAGCGGAGGTGGTGGTGGCGGCGGCGGGGGCGCATGGCTTGTTCTGCGAGAAGGTGCCAAAGGGCCGCGGGCACCAGAGCTGCAGCTGCGGGAAGGCGTTGGGCTCCATCGGCAGCGCCGCATGGCACGGCCACGCCGCCGGGGCCGCCCGGGCCTGCGAGGGAGGAGAGAGGCAGTGACACCAGGGGGACACTCAGGGACACTGGGGGACACCTGGGGGACACTCGGGTACACCTGGGGGACACCAGGGGGATGTTCGGGGACACCTGGGGGACACTCGGGGACACCTGGGGGACACCTGGGGGACACTGGGGGGGAGCTCGGGGACACCAGGGGACACTCAGGGACACTGGGGGACACCTGGGGGACACTCGGGGACACCTGGGGGACACTGGGGGGATGCTTGGGGACACCGGGGGGAGCCTTGGGGATGCCAGAGGACACTCGGCTACACCTGGGGGACACCAGGGGGACGTTCGGGGACACTCAGGGACACTGGGGGACACCTGGGGTACACTGGGGGGATGCTTGGGGACACCTGGGGGGAGACTTGGGGATGCCAGAGGACACTCGGGGACAGCTGGGGGACACCAGTAGGACACTTGGGGACATTGGAGGACACTTGGGGACACCGGGGGGACACTTGAGGACCCTTGGGGACATCGTGGGGCTGCACCCCCCCCCCCACGCGCGCCTCAAGCCCCGCCCCCCGGGCCCGTTACGCCCCGCCCCTCCTCACGCCCCGCCCACACCCCGGAGAAGACCACGCCCCTCCCGCTGAACGCCTCCGCCCACCCGGCCAGCGGCCAATCAGCGCGCGGCGTTCGGGCCATGCCCATATATGGACGGCGGCGCGCGGGGGCGGGGCTTCCAGGAGGGGGCGTGGCCCGGCCGGTCCCGGTCCCGCGTGGGCCCCGGGAGGGGAGGGGGGGGGGGGAGCCCCGGTTTTGGAGGGGGGGGGGCGGGAACCGGCGCCAGTGTCCGGTGGGGAGGAGGCGTTAACGGGCCCTGGCAGCGCGGGGACACCGCCGGAGCCTCCGGGCGCACCGGGTTCCCCCCCTGAGGACCCCCGCTGTCCCCGCCGTTAGGCCTCTCCCAGGCCCGCACGCCCCGGGGAGCGTCCCGCGAGGCCCCCACGCCCACGGGCCTGCCCCTCCCGCGGCGGCCGGGCCCCACCCGGTGCCGCCGCCCCTCCCCCGCTCACCGGGCCGTGCCGGGCGCGGCCGCTCCGCCTCTCCGGCCGCTTCCGGGGTGCCCCGCCGCGCCTGCGCCCGGGGCCCGCCGCGCTCCGCGCCTGCGCCCGCGCGAGGCTTCACGGGAGCTGTAGTTCGCGCTCGCCGGGCTGCGGGCGGCCGCGCGGCGCCTCACGGGAGCTGTAGTTCGCGCCCGTGCCGTTCGGCGCCGCGGGGCGTGCTGGGAGTTGTAGTTCCCCCCCTCACAGACACACAATGGCGGCGCGGCGCCCCCCGGGGTCACGTGGTTTATTTTTTAGGGTACAAAGCCGCGACCCCCGTGTGCCCCCCCCGCCCCCAAACACCCAAATCCCCAGGATTTCACCCCAAATTGAACCAAACCACCCCCCATTCCCCGCAACCAAAACTTTTGAGGACTCGCCCATCCCCAGCACCCACAGGTGCCCCCCAACACCCCCAGGACCCACAGGTGCTTTCCAAGGAACCTTAGGTGCCCCCATAGGTGACCCCAAACACTCCCAGGACCCACAGGTGACCCCCAGCACCCACAGGTGCTCCCCAAGGACCCCCAGGTGCCCCCATAGGTGACCCCAAACACCCCCAGGTGCCCCCCCCAACACCCCCAGGACCCACAGGTACCCACCAGGTGCCCCCCAGGACCCACAGGTGCCCCCCAACACCCCCAGCACCCACAGGTGCTTTCCAAGGAACCCCAGGTGCCCCCATAGGTGACCCCAAACACCCCCAGGTGCCCCCCAACACCCCCAGGACCCACAGGTGACCCCCAGCACCCACAGGTGCTCCCCAGGGACCCCCAGGTGCCCCCACAGGTGACCCCCAACACCCCCAGTTGCCCCCCAGGACCCACAGGTGACCCCCAGCACCCCCAGGTGCTCCCCAAGGACCCCCAGGTGCCCCCCAGGTGCCCCCCGCCCCCCTCAGCAGCCGCTCTCCACCGCCGCCCGTTGTCCCCGCCTCGGGGGGTCCCGGGGGGCGACACCGGCGACCCCAAACCGGCAGCGCTGCCACCCCCGCCGCAGCTCGGCCTGCACCTGGGGGGCGGCACGTCGCGACAGGTGTCACCGGCCATGGCCCTGTCGCGACAGGAACCCCCGGGCCCCGACGGACGCACCTCCTTGTTGGTGAAGCAGTAGAGGACGCTGACCACCAGGCCCTGGGGGGACAGGTTTGGGTGGGTGGGGGTCCCAGGGGTGCCCCGGTAACGGGGGGTGTCCCCAGCTCACCTGCGCCGAGGTGAGCAGCAGGTGAAGGCAGAGCCGCGCCAGCCTCAGGCTGCCCCCGCCCGCCTCCGCCTCCCCGGCCAGGGCGAAAATCACCTCGTGCACCCCGAGAAGGGGGATCAGCGTCAGCGTGGAGCGCGCCAGCCTGCGGGGACACGCGGGGACAGTGTGGGGATACGACTGGGACAGCGTGGGGACACGGCCGGGACACCCCCTGGGCGTGGGGACACTGTGGGGACACAGCTGGGACAACCCTGGGCGTGGGGACACTGTGGGGACACCGTGGGGACACCATGGGGACAACCTCCGGGCTTGGGGACACCATGGGGACACCGTGGGGACACCGTGGGGACAACCCCGGGTAAGGGGACACAGCTGGGGACACTCCCAGGGGCATTTGGGGACACACCCGGGCGTTGGGACACACCTGAGCCAGGTGTCCCCACCTGAGCCAGCCACCCCCCAGGTGTCCCCCCCAGTGTCCCCACCCCCCCAGTGTCCCCCCCAGTGTCCCCACCTGAGCCGCGTGTCCCCGCGGGCCACCTGCCGCGCGCGCACCTTGGCCACCAGGATCCGCAGGATCCGCACGAACACCACGAAGTTCACCTGGGCCGGGGGAGGGGACACGGGCGGTGACCCCGCGGTGACCCCGCAGTGACCCCGCGGTGACCCCTGGCACACCCCCCGGCGATGTCACCCACCGCGACGGCCACCAGGATGGGACAGCGGATCAGCCACCAGACCGCCACCTTGTCATTGCGCTCCCAACACCTGTCCCCGAAATACAGGTGTCACCGGGACAGGTGGGACAGGTGGGACATGTGGGACAGGTGGGACAGGTGGGACAGGTGAGGGACAGGTGAGGGACAGGTGTGGGGGAACAGGTGGGGACAGGTGGTGGCCTCACCCCTCGTTGTCGTACAGGTGGCGCAGCACCACCCAGGGCACCACGAAGAGCACGGGGACACCTGGCGGGGGGGACACACCTGGCTGGGGACACGGTGGGGGGGACAGGAGGTGGCACGGATAGCACAGGTGACACGCTGACAAGGGTGACAGTGAAACGGTGACAGTGAAACGGTGACACGGGTGACACAGTGACACGGGTGGATGTGACACAGGTGACACGGTGACATGGGTAGGTGACAATGACAGGTGTCTCACCCCAGCCCAGCAACAGGTAACCGAGCAGGCAGTGCCGGGCCGGGCACAGATAACACAGGTACCACAGGTAACACAGGTAACACAATGACACAGTGACACAGTGACACAGTGACACGGGTGGATGTGACACAGGTGACACGGTGACACAGATGACAATGACACGGTGACAGGTGTCTCACCCCAGCCCAGCAGCAGGTACCCGGGCAGGCAGCCCCGGGCCGGGCTCGCCGCCAGCAGCAGCCGCAGCAGGAACAGCCCCTCGGCCGTGGCCCAGGCGTAGTTGGCGCCCACGCAGTACTGCGCCACGCTCTGCGCCACGCGGCACGCGGGGCCCGCCTGCGCCACGCCACCCGTGTCCCGTGGGTGTCCCTGCCTCCCCTGGGTGTCCCCTCCAACCCCACGAGTGTCCCCTCCCTCCCCTGGGTGTCCCCTGGGTGTCCCCTGGGTGTCCCCTCCCACCCCACGAGTGTCCCTGTGAGTGTCCCCTCCCTCCTGTGGGTGTCCCCTCCCACCCCACAAGTGTCCCCGCGGGTGTCCCCATGTTCCGTGGGTGTCCCCTCCCTCCCGTGGGTGTCCCCTCCCACCACACGAGTGTCCCCTCCCACCCCACGAGTATCCCCTGGGTGTCCCCTGCCTCCCCTGGGTGTCCCCTGGGTGTCCCCTCCCTCCTGTGGGTGTCCCCACGGGTGTCCCCCTGTTCCAGAGGTGTCCCCTGCTCCCATGGGTGTCCCCATGGGTGTCACCCGCCCCCACGAGTGTCCCTGTGGGTGTCCCCATGTTCCACGGGTGTCCCCTCCCTCCCGTGGCCGTCCCCACGTGCGTCCCCCCGCCCCGTGGCCGCCCCCACGAGTGTCCCCGCGGGTGTCCCCATGTTCCATGGGTGTCCCCTCCCTTCTGCGGGTGTCCCCATGTCCCGTGGCAGTCCCCTCCCTCCCGTGGGTGTCCCCACGTGTGTCCCCGCCCACCTGCCGGCCCAGCAGCTGCAGGGGGTGGCCGTGGCCGTGGGGCAGGAGCGCGTCACGCGTGAGGATGGCGCCGGCGCGCAGCGCGAAGGACGCGAACAGGTTGGCGTGGATCAGGTTCCGCGTGCAGCGCAGCCGCCTGCAGGACACGCGTGACGCGGGACACGCGTGACGCGGGACACGCGTGACACCGCCAGGGCGTGACGTTCCCCAGGTGTGACATCCCCCAGGTGTGACATCCCCAGGTGACATCCCCCAGGTGTCCCCAGTTGCCCCCAGGTGCCCCCAGGTGCCCCAGGTGTCCCCATGTGTTCCCAGGTGCCCCCAGGTGTCCCCAGGTGTGTCCCCAGGTGTCCCACCTGAGCAGCAGCAGCAGCAGCAGTGCCACCAGCAGCGCCACGAGGGACAGTGAGTACCCCACGGTGTAGAGGAGGCGGAACTGCTCCAGCAGCCACACCTGGCGCTGCGGGGACACGGGGACACGGACACGGGGACAGGGGACATGGGGACACGGGGACAGGGACACGAGGACAGGGGACACGGGGACACGGACACGGGGACATCGGGACAGGGGGGACATGGGGACACAGGGACAGGGTGGCAGTGGGACACGGGTGACACAGGGACATGAGGACAGGGGGAGAGGGCGACACGGGGACACGGCACAGCACGGGGACAGCAAGGGACACGGGGACACGGCGGGGGACACGGGGACACGGCGGGGGACACGGGGACACAGCGGGGGACACGGCACGGCGCAGGGGACACGGGACACGGGGCACAGCGCGACACCGGCGGTGACACACGTGCCAGCGCAGGCGCCGCCGCCACCCGGTGCCACCACCCGGTGTCACCACCCGGTGTCACCACCCGGTGTCACGCTGCGCTCCGGGTGACACGCGCGGGGCACGGCGTGTGACAGCCACGGGCACGTGGCACCTCCCGGCGTGGTGGCACCGCGCGGTGGCACCGAACCGTGTCACCCCCGCTGTCCCCTGTGGCGTCCCCTCCCTGTCCCCTCCCTGTCCCCTCCCTGTCCGCTCTCTGTCCCCCCTCTGTCCCCCCTCTATCCCCCCTCTGTCCCCTCCCTGTCCCCTCCCTGTCCCCTCTCTGTCCCCACTCTGTCCCCTCCCTGTCCCCCCTTTGTCCCCTCTCTGTCCCCTCCCTGTCCCCTCCCTGTCCCCTCCCTGTCCCCTCCCTGTCCCCTCTCTGTCCCCTCCCTGTCCCCTCCTGTCCCCACCTCCAGGGGCTGTATCTCCGCCAGGTCCTCGCACTGGGAATTGTCCTGCCATGTCCTGCCGCTGTCGTCTGTCACCCACCGCGCGTCGTGGCCGCAGCGCCGCGCCACCACCCCGCCCTGCACTGTGGTGGCGGTGTCACCTCCGGCTGTCCCCCGTGTCCCCTCCCGGCTGTCCCCGGTGTCACCTCCGGCTGTCCCCGGTGTCCCCTCCCGGCTGTCCCCAATGTCCCCTCCGCCTCACCTCGGTGCTACCAGGGCAGGTACAATTCCCGTGTCCCCACCCGTGTCCCCACCCGTGCCCAGTGTCCCCACCTGCCCAGGTGTCCCCATCCCGCCCAGGTGTCCCCATCCCGCCCAGGTGTCCCCATCCCTGCCAGGTGTCCCCTCCCATGTCCCCATCCCGCTCAGGTGTCCCCCCCAATGTCCCCATCCCGCCCAGGTGTCCCCACCCCTGCCAGGTGTCCCCACCCGCCCAGGTGTCCCCATCCCTGCCAGGTGTCCCCGCCCAGGTGTCCCCACCTGGCAGGTGCCTCACCTCGGTGGTACCAGGGCAGGTACCAGGGGCAGGGGACAGTGGCGGTGCTGTTGGGGACAGCGTCCCCCCAACACGCGTACAGGTCGAAGGTGCGGTTGCAGACGGGTCCTGCCGAGGGGTGGCGGTGTCACCGGGCTGTCCCCAGGTGTCCCCACCCCGGTCAGGTGTGGCCGCTCACCTGGCGCGGGCGGGGTCAGGCGCAGCTGCAGCTCGCAGGTCTGACGGTACCGGCGCCAGGCGACAACGGTGGCGCGGGCGGAGCGCTCCTGGGGACAGCGGGGACAGCGGGGACAGCGGGGACATCGAGGGGACAGCGGGGACAGAGAGGGGACAGCGGGGACATCAGGGGACAGCGGGGACATCAGGGGACAGCGGGGGGACAGTGGGGACAGCGGGGATGGTGAGGGGACAGCGGGGACAGTGAGGGGACAGCGGGGACAGCGGGGACAGCGGGGACATCAGGGGACAAAGGAGGACGTCGAGGGTCATCAGGGGACATCAAGGGACAT
Source organism: Taeniopygia guttata (assembly GCF_048771995.1). Classification (NCBI taxonomy): domain Eukaryota; kingdom Metazoa; phylum Chordata; class Aves; order Passeriformes; family Estrildidae; genus Taeniopygia; species Taeniopygia guttata. The sequence goes on along the minus strand of NC_133059.1, from coordinate 3,979,728 downwards.
CGAGGGACAATGGGGGACATCGAGGGACATCGGAGGACATCGAGGGACAATGAGGGACATCGGGGGACAATGAGGGACAATGAGGGACATCAGGGGACGTGGGGGGACAGCAGGGACATCGAGGGGACATCGAGGGACAATGAGGGACATCAGGGGACAGCAGGGACATCAAGGGACAAAGGAGGACATCGAGGGACATCGGGGGACAATGAGAGACATCAGGGGACGTCGCGGGGGTCTCACCTCTGCTCCGGGCGGGACGTGGCCCGGCGGGGCGGGGGTCGCCACCCGCTGGCCCATGGTGGCCCTGGGGTGTCCCCCGGGGGGTCCCGAAGTGTCCCCGGGGCTGCGGTGTCGCTGTCCCCGTCCCCTCCCGGCCCGTGTCACCGGTCCCGGCTCCGCGCGTGCCTCTGTCACCCTCGGGTGGCACCGGCAGGGGCGGGGACCGCCCCCGGGAGGAGCCTCGGTGGCACCGGGGGGTCCCGGGGTCACTCCCGGGGGGGTCCCGGTGTCACCGGGGGGGTCCCGGTGTCACCCCCGGGGGTCCCGGTGTCATCCACGGGGGTCCCGGTGTCACTCCCGGGGGGGCCCGGTGTCACCCACGGGGGTCACGGTGTCACCCACGGGGGTCTCGGTGTCACCCCCGGGGGTCCCGGTGTCACCGGGGGGGTCCCGGTGTCACTCCAGGGGGTCCCGGTGTCACCCCCGGGGGTCCCGCTGTCACCCCCGGGAGGAGCCTCGGTGTCACCGGGGGGGGTTCCGGTGTCTCCCACGGGGGTCCCGGTGTCGCCGGGGGGGTCCCGGGGTCACCGGGGGGGTCTCGGTGTCACCCACGGGGGGTCCCGGTGTCACCGGGGGCGGTGTCCCAGTATCCCCCAGTGCCCCCAGTGTCCCCCCCAGTATCCCCCCAGTGTCCCCCCAATGTCCCCCCAGTGTCCCCCAGTATCCCCCAGTGTCCCCCAGTGCCCCCCAGTATCCCCCAGTATCCCCCAGTGCCCCCAATGTGCCCCCCAGTGTCCCCCAGTATCCCCCAGTGCCCCCCAGTGCCACCCCAATGTCCCCCCAGTGCCCCCCAGTGTCCCCCAGTGCCCCCCCAGTGCCCCCCCAGTGCCCCCAGTGCCACCCCAATGTCCCCCCAGTGCCCCCCAGTGCCCCCCCAGTGCCCCCCCAGTGCCCCCCAGTGTCCCCCAGTGCCCCCCCAGTGCCCCCCAATGTCCCCCAGTGTCCCCAAATTAAAATGGGCGTGTCCCGCTCAAAGTGGGCGTGTCCCACCCCCACGCCCGCCAGGGGGCGCCCCGCGGGGCCGGGGGCGGGGCGTGGCGTGTCGGCGCGGAGGTGACGTCATCACTGGGCGCCGCCGGGCGCGATGGTGGCGGGCGCGTTCCCGCTGGCCAAGCTGCTGACGCTGGGCGCGCGCCAGCTGAGCCGCCCGCTGGCCGCGCGCATCAAGGCGGGGGCGCGCGCCTCGCCCTTCTTCCGCACCTACCTGTGCCTGCCCCCCGCCCAGCGTGAGTGACACACCGGGGGACTGCGGGGGACAGCGGGGGACAGCGGGGGATACCGCCCGGGCCGGCCCCTGGGCGGCACAGGGGTCATGGGGACACCTGGGGACACCTTGGGATACCTGGGGACACCTCCCGGGCCGGCCCCTGGGCGGGACTGGGGTCATGGGGACACCTGGGGGCACCTTTGGATACCTGGGGATACCTGGGGACACCTCCCGGGCCGGCCCCTGGGCGGGACTGGGGTCATGGGGACACCTGGGGTCACCTGGGGACACCTCCCGGGCCGGCCTCAGGGCGGGACCGGGGTCATGGGGGACACCTGGGGACACCTGGGGATTCCTGGGGACACCTGGGGACACACCTGGGAGCACCTGGGGACACCTGGGGATACCTTTGGGACACCTCGGGACACCTGGGGGCACCTGGGAACACCTGGGGACACCTCCCGGACCGACCCCCAGGTGGGACAGGGGTCATGGGGACACCTGGGGACACCTGGGGATTCCTGGGGACACCTGGGGACACACCTGGGAGCACCTGGGGACACCTGGGGATACCTTTGGGACACCTCGGGACACCTGGGGACACCTGGGGACACCTGGGGACACCTCCCGGGCCGGCCCCCGGGTGGGACAGGGGTCATGGGGACACCTGGGGACAGCCCGGGGACACCTGGGGGACCCTCCCGGACCCTGGGCGGGCTTGGAGGGGATTTATGGCTGAATTTCGGGGTGTTTATGGCTGGATTTTGGGGGGGATCTGGGGGTTGGTTTGGGGGTCATTTATAGCTGGATTTGGGGGGAATTTATGGCTGAATTTGGGGGGTATGTATTTGGATTTCGGAGGGATTTGTGACAGGATTTGGGGGAATTTATGGCTGGATTTGAGGGAGTTTGTAGCTGGATTTGGGGGGGATTTATGGCTGGATTTCGGGGGATTTGTGACAGGATTTGGGGGAATTATGGCTGGATTTGGGGGGGATCTGTGACAGGATTTTGATGGAATTTCTGACTGAAGGTGGGGGGATTTATGGCTGCATTTGTGGGGGTTTGTGACAGGATTTAGGAGGGATTTAGGGCTGGATTTGTGGGGGTTTGTGACAGGATTTTAGGGGGGATCTGGGGGTTGGTTTGAGGGGAATTTGTGGCTGGATTTGGGGGTGATTTATGGCTGGATTTTGGGAGGATCTGTGACAGGATTTTAAGGCTGTATTTGGGGTGATTTATGGCTGGATTTGGGGGGATCTGTGAAAGGATTTATGGCTGGATTTGGGGGTGATTTATGGCTGGATTTTGGGGTGATTTATGGCTGGATTTTGGGGTGATTTATGGCTGGATTTGGGGGGATCTGTGACAGGATTTTGGGGGAATTATGGCTGGATTTGGGGGAGATTGTAGCTGGATTTGTGTGGAGGGGGTTGTGACAGGATTTTGTGTGAATTTATGGCCGGATTTAAGGGGATTTGTGACAGGATCTGGGGGTAATTTCTGCCTGGATTCGGGTGGACTCCGGGCGCTCCTTTGGGATTATTTAACCCCAGATTTGGGGTATAAATCCATCCCCGGGGGGGGGGGGGGCCGAGCTCTCTCAGCACCCCGTCCCCCATGCCTCAGTTTACCACTGGGTGGAGATGCGAACCAAGATGCGGCTGTTGGGGTTCCGCGGTGCGGCCGTGAAGCCGCTGAACGAGGAGGCGGCGGCGGAGCTGGGGGCCGAGCTGCTGGGCGAGGCGCTCGTCTTCGGCGTCGGGGGGCTCTGCCTCTACCTCGAGTACCTGCGGCAGGCGGGGCAGAGCCGGCGCCGCGAGGAGCACCTGGAGCAGAGCCTGGCCGAGCTGCGACAGGGCCTGGAGCTGCTCCAGAGGGACCTGGAGGAGCTGCGGGCCCGGGGACACGCCCTGGGTGGGGATGGACACGCCCTGGGTGGAGCTGGACACGCCCAGGGTGGGGCTGGACACGTCCAGGGCGGGGCTGGACACGCCCAGGGTGAAGCTGGACACGCTCAGGGCGGGGATGGACACACCCAGGGTGGGGATGGACACGCCCAGGTCACCTCAGGACACGCCCAGGGTGGAGCAGGACACGCCCAGGTCACTTCAGGACACACCCAGGTCACCTCAGGACACGCCCCTGCCCAAACTAGGAGTGCTGATGGGGATGGACACGCCCCCGCTGGCTCTGGACACGCCCCAGTCGCGACAGGCCCCGCCCCCGTGCATTAAAACATTTGTGTGTGGTGCCTGCGGTGCCTTTAAGGGGCGGGGCTAACGGGGAGGGTGGGCGTGGCCTGTGTGTGGGCGTGGCTTCGCGTTGGGCGGGGCCAGGGGAGGAGGAGAGCTGTCATTGGTGGGGAGGTGCTGAGGGCGGTGCAGAGTGGGCGGGGCTTCTCCTGGGTTGGGGGCGTGGTTTTTGAAGCCCCGCCCACCCCAGGACCCCCCAAAAACCCTCAGGGACCCCCCAAAAACCACGAGGGTCCCGTACAAAACCGTTTATTGGTGCTGGGCGGGGAGACCCCTCCCCAAATAACCCAAAAAAAAGGTGAAAAACCCAAAAGTGGCTTAAAAAAAAACTCCCCCCGGGTGGGGGAGGGGAGAAAAGGGGGGAAGGGTTTCTCCTCCCTCCCCCCCCTCCCCACGTGTAAAATTGGGGTGGGGGGCACAGTGTGGGGGGGTCGGGGCCCCCCCGCCGGTAAGGCACAGCCTGGGTGGTGGGGGGGTGACCTGGAGCCCCCCCCAGGGGGGTGTGAAATGGTGGGGGAGGGGGGGTTGGGGGGGCAGCGCCCCCTCCCCAAAATCCGTGGCATCGTGCTGGGGGGGAGGGGGCGTTCAGGGCTCGTTTCGCTTCCGCAGCTCCGTCACCAAAGCTGGGGGAGGGGAGGGGGGACAGAAAATGGGTTGGGGGAGGGGCATTGTCAGCCCCCCACCCCCCCCCCCAAATTTCCAGCGGAGCCCCTCCCCCTCACCTTGGATGATTTCCTCCTTCACCTTCTGCAGCTCCTTCCGCACCTCCTCCAGCAGCTCCTGGGGATGGGGGGCACCAGGTGAGGGGGGGGTACACCCCAGACCCCCCCCCAAAACCCCAAATTCCCCTCGGACCCCCCCAAATCCGGTACCAGCTTAAATCTCTCCAGGTCCAGCTCACTGTGGGGCTCCGAGGGGGTGGTTGGAGCGGCCGATTTCACCCTGCGAGGGGGGGAAACAATAAATTGGGGACCCCCCGCCCCAAAATCCTCCCCCCACCCTCCAAAAACGCACCTGGGCAAGGTGGAGCTGAATTTTTCCCAGGGCCTCCGGACAGGCTCTGCGGGGAGAGAGGGCAGGGGGTGAGGGGAGAGGGGGGCTGGACCCTCAAATCCGCCTTCCCAAAAAATCAGACCCCCTCAGTTACCCCCCCCCATTCTCAGTTTGCCCTTTTTGTGAGCTTTTTAGGATTTTTTTTAAGGTGGTGGTTTTTTTTTTAAAAAGAACTACAGTTCCCGGCCTGCCCCGCGCGCCCGCACCGTGCCCGGCCGCCTGCCCCCGCCGCGGTGCATGCTGGGAGTTGTAGTCCGCGCGCTCACCCGGCCCCGCCGTCCTGGCGCTGGGCTCCGCCTCCTCCTGGATTTGGGGGGGGGGGAAGGAAAGAGAATTTGGGGAGGGGGAGGCAGAGACCCTTCCCCAAAATTGGGATTTGAGGGGGGAGGGGTTTGTACTGACGTTGGTGACGTCATCCTCCTTTTTTGGCCCCTCCGCGGCTTTTCTCCTGTGGGGGGAGGGGAAAAAGGGGGGGGGGTCAGGGTGGGAATTGAGGGACCCCCCCCCCCCAAATTTTGGCGCCCCCTCCTCACCTGCGGGCCAGCATGGCGCTCATCTCCTCCATCAGCCCCCCGCCCCCACCCCCGGCCCGGGGGGGGACCTCGGATTTGGGGGGGGGTGGAGGGGCAGGGCCGGACCCCCCTCCCCCCCCAGCGGGGCTCGGGGTGGTCTCGTCCTGATGGGACACAAAAAAAAAAAAAAAAAGTAATAAAAGGGGGGGGTGAGGGGGTGAGAAGGAGGAAATATCGACCCCCCCTCACCCCCCATGCTGTTAATTAATTAATTTATTAATTATTAATTAATTGGCCACTCACCTTCGCCACTTTCCTGAGTTTGGCCCCCGCGATGGCGGCGGCAAAGCCGGAGACCCCCCCGGGACCCCCCCCGGGCACCCCCCCCACCCCCGGCCCTCCCCCCCCCTCCGGCCCTTCCCCTCCCCCAACCCCCGGACCAGGCGGGGGGGGAGGGGGGGGAGGTGGGGGAGGGGGCCCGGGGGGCGGGGGGGGTCCCGGGGGGGGTCCCGGGGGGGGAGGGGGCGCAGCCGGGGGTCCTGTGGGGGGGAGGGGAGAGAGAGAGAAAAAAATTGGAAATTTGGGACAACGAAGAGGGGGCGAAGGTGGGGGAGGGGCGGAGGTGGGGGAGGGGGGTTGGTTTTATTTTGGGGGGGGGTCAGGGTTGAACCCCCACCCCCCCCACCTGTGGCCGTCCCGCGCCGCTCCGACTCGTCCATCACCACCCTGGGGAGGGGGAGGGGAGGGGTCAGTCGGTCCCACCTGGGCCCCCTCCCCAAAATAGAAATTTGGGGTCGCCCCCCCCTAACCCCCCCTCACCCCCCCCTTTTATTACTCACCTCTCGGGGGGCTCGGAACCGTCGGGGTCGGGCCAGGGCAGCGGCGATCCTGTGGGGAGGGGGCGCGGGGGGTGAGGCCGGGGTGGGCTGGGGGGTTTGGGGACCCTCCCGGGACCCCCCGGGACCCCCCCGGGACCCCCCCGGGACCCCCGGGACCCTCACCGGTGTCCAGCGCCCGCAGCGCGCGCAGCACGGCCCCGGCGAAGCGGGCGGCCTCGGGGGGGGCGGCGAAGCTGAGCCCCCAGACCCGCCGGCCCTGGCGCCACTGGTGGAACTGGGGGGTGGTCTGGCTGTAGCGCAGCCCCCGGCCCAGGGCACAGTCCAGCACCACCTGGGGGGGGCCGAGCTCAGGTCCCCCCCAGAGAATGGGGGGGGGGGGGCAGGGGTCCTCACCCCAGACAGAGAGGGTGAGCCCACACCCACATACCCCCAGATCCCCCCAGGTACCCCCAGGTGACCCCAGGTACCCCCCAAAGCCCCCCCAGGTACCCCCCAGATCCCCCCAGGTACTCCTCAAAGCCCCCCAAACCCCCCCAGGTACCCCCCAAAGCCCGCCCCAGGTGCCCCCCAGATCCCCCCGGGTGCCCCCCAAGCCCCCCAGGTGCCCCTCAAAGCCCCCCCAGGTACCCCCAGATCCCCCCAGGTGCCCCCCAAACCCCCCGGGTGCCCCTCAAAGCCCCCCAGGTACCCCCAGGTGACCCCAGGTGCCCCTCAAAGCCTCCCCAGGTATCCCCAGGTACCCCCAAAAGCCCCCCAGGTGCCCCCCAAAGCCCCCCAGGTACCCCCAGGTGACCCCAGGTGCCCCTCAAGGCCCCCCCACGTACCCCCAGGTGACCCCAGGTGCCCCTCAAGGCCCCCCCACGTACCCCCAGGTGACCCCAGGTGCCTCCAGGTGACCCCTGGGTGCCCCTCAGGTGCCTCTCCATCCCCCCCAGCTCCCCCCAGGTGCCCCTCAAAGCCCCCCCAGGTATCCCCAGGTACCCCCAGGTACCCCCCAAAGCCTCCCCAGGTACCCCCAAAGCCCCCCAGGTGCCCCCCAAAGCCCCCCCAGGTGACCCCAGGTGCCCCCCAGGTACCCCCAGATCCCCCCAGGTGCCCCTCAAAGACCCCCAGGTATCCCCAGGTACCCCCAAAAGCCCCCCAGGTGCCCCCCAAAGCCCCCCAGGTACCCCCCAAACCCCCCGGGTGCCCCCCAGGTGCCCCCAAGCCCCCCGGTGCCCACCTGGGGCTCGGGCTGCAGCCGCCGGCCCAGCAGCCTCAGGCTGCGGGTTTGGGGGTGCAGCAGCAGCTGGACACAGCTGGGCCCGGGGGGGGACCCCCCAACCGGCTGCCACTGCCGCTGCGCCTCATCGTAGAGCAGCACCGCTGCACGGGAGCTGCACAGGAGCTGCTCCCTGCGGGGAGAGACCCCAGAAATGGGGATAAAACACCAAAAAATGGGCATAAAACCCCGAAAAATGGGGATAGAACCCCGAAAATGGGGATAGAACCCAGCCCTGCCTCATCGTAGAGCAGCACCGCTGCACGGGAGCTGCACAGGAGCTGCTCGCTGCGGGCCAGAGACCCCAAAAATGGGGATAAAGCCCCAAAAATGGGGTGAGAGACCCCAAAAAATGGGGATAGGACCCCCAAAATGGGGATAGAACCCCCAAAATGGGGATAGAACCCCAAAAAATGGGGATAGAACCCCAAAAATGGGGATAGAGCCCCCAAAAATGGGGATAAAACCCCCAAAATGAGGATACAACCCCCAAAAATGGGGATACAACCCCCAAAAATGGGGATACAACCCCCCAAAATGGGTACAGAACCCCAAAAATTGGGATAAAACCCCTAAAAATGAGGATAAAACCCACCCCGCGGGCTGGGACCCCCCCCCTCATTTGGAGCCCCCCAGGGTCGGGGACCCCCCCCCGGAAATCCCCAAATTTCCCCCCCCGCACCCCAAAACCGCCCCCCTCCCCCCCCTTTTCCTTCCTCTTCTCCCCAGGGCCGCCCCTCCCCCACTCCCAGTGCTCCCAGTGCTCCCAGTACCGATTCCCGGTGCTCCCAGTGCTCCCAGCACCGATTCCCGGTGCTCCCAGTGCTCCCAGTACCGATTCCCGGTGCTCCCAGTACCGATTCCCGGTGCTCCCAGTGCTCCCAGTACCGATTCCCGGTGCTCCCAGTACCGATTCCCGGTGCTCCCAGTGCTCCCAGTACCGATTCCCGGTGCTCCCAGTACCGATTCCCGGTGCTCCCAGTGCTCCCAGTACCGATTCCCAGTGCTCCCAGTACCGATTCCCGGTGCTCCCAGTGCTCCCAGTACCGATTCCCGGTGCTCCCAGTACCGATTCCCGGTGCTCCCAGTGCTCCCAGTACCGATTCCCGGTGCTCCCAGTACCGATTCCCGGTGCTCCCAGTGCTCCCAGTACCGATTCCCAGTGCTCCCAGTACCGATTCCCGGTGCTCCCAGTGCTCCCAGTACCGATTCCCAGTGCTCCCAGTACCGATTCCCGGTGCTCCCAGTGCTCCCAGTACCGATTCCCGGTGCTCCCAGTGCTCCCAGTGCTCCCAGTACCGATTCCCGGTGCTCCCAGTGCTCCCAGTACCGATTCCCGGTGCTCCCAGTACTCCCAGTACCGATTCCCGGTGCTCCCAGTGCTCCCAGTACCGATTCCCGGTGCTCCCAGTGCTCCCAGTGCTCCCAGTACCGATTCCCGGTGCTCCCAGTGCTCCCAGCACCGATTCCCGGTGCTCCCAGTGCTCCCAGTACCGATTCCCGGCTCTCCCAGTGCTCCCAGCGCCCCCAACTCCCGCTCCCAGTTCTCCCAGTTCCCGTTACCGGCGCCCCCAACGCCCCGGTACCGCCCGGTGCCCGTTACCGGCTCTCCCAGCGCCCCCAGCGCCGCTCCCCAGTTTCTCCCAGTTTCTCCCAGTTGCTCCCAGTTGCTCCCAGTACCGACCCCCGCCGCTCCCAGCGCCCCCGGTACCGCTCCCCGGTGCCCCCCGCGCCCGGTAACGCTCCCGCCGCTCCCCCCAGCGCCTCTGCCCAGTGCTCCCAGTTACTCCCAGTTACTCCCAGTTGCTCCCAGTTGCTCCCAGTGCTCCCAGTGCTCCCAGTACCGACCCCCCTCACCCCATGCTGGCGGCCGCGGCCGGTCCGGGCCCTTCCGGTGGCGGCGGGGGCCGGACCCGCCGGTCCCGGCGGGAGGCCCCGCCCCCCATGGGCATGGCCCCGCCCCTCCCGGTAACGGCGGCAACGGGAGGCGGCCCCGGACCCCCCTCGGGCGGCAACGGCGGCGCGCGGGGCCCAGTAACGACCAGTAACGACCAGTAACGACCAGCGGCTCCTCCCAGTATCCCCCAGTATCCCCCAGTGTCCCCCAGTGCCCCCCCAGTGCCCCCCAGTGTCCCCCCAATGTCCCCCCAGTGTCCCCCCAGTGTCCCCCAGTGTCCCCCAGTGCCCCCCAGTATCCCCCAGTGCCCCCCCAACTCTCCGGTCCCGGGCACTGGGAGCGACTGGGACAAACTGGGAGGGACCGGGAACCACTGGGGGGACACCGGGAGGTGCCGGCGACTCCGAGGGGAACCGGGGAGCCCCGGGGTCGGTGCCGGGCTCCCGGGCCCCGCTACCGGTACCCGGTGCCCATTCCCGGTACCGGTACCCAGTGCCCATTCCCGGTACCGGTACCCGGTGCCCAGTGCCCATTCCTTGTGCCATTCCCGGTACCGGTACCGGTGCCCAGTGCCCATTCCCGGTATCGGTACCCAGTGCCCATTCCCGGTACCCATTCCTGCCGCCGCTCTCCCCGTTCCCGGCTCTCCGGTACCAATTCCCGGTCCCCATCCCCATTCCCGGTGCCGGTCCCGGTCCCCATCCCCATTCCCGGTGCCGGTTCCCGGTACCGGTCCCCATCCCCATTCCCGGTTCCCGGTACCGGTCCCCATCCCCATTCCCGGTGCCCATTCCCTCCGCCGCTCTCCCCGTTCCCGGCTCCCCGGTACCAATTCCCGGTGCCCAATCCCATTCCCGGTGCCGGTTCCCGGTACCGATCCCCATTCCCGGTGCCCATTCCCGGTCCCGGTCCCCATCCCCAGTCCCGGTGCCCATTCCCGCCGCTCTCCCCGTTCCCCGCTCCCGGTGCGGTCCCGCCCCCCGCCCCGCCCCGCCCCGCCCGGTCCCGCCCGGTCCCGCCCCGCCCCTCTCCGCCGCCGCCGCCGCCGCCGCCGCCGCCCTTTGTCCGCGGCCCCGGGCCCGCCATGGCGCCGCGGTGATGCGCGGCGGGGCCGGCCCGGGGGCGGCGGGGCCGAGCGCGACCGGGAGCCCCATGCGGGGGCCGCCGCCATGGGGCAGGTCCTGGGCTTCGCCCACTGCAGTACGCACCGCGAACCGGGAACCGGCACCGGGAACCGGGAACCGGCACCGGGCAGCGGGGAGGGGCGGCGGCACCGGGAGGGGTCGGGGATGGGGTAGCGGGTACCGGGCACCGGGAACGGGGCGCGGGGAGGGGCTGGAGGGGTGGGGGGGTTTGCGGGATGCGGGAGGTAACGGGGAACCGGGAGTGGCCGGGGATGGGGAACCGGGAGGCGGCACCGGGAAGCGGCAGCAGGGAACCGGGAGGGGCAGCCGGGGATGGGGGCACCGGGGCTGACCGGGGCTGCGGGAACCGGGGGGAACCGGGCACGGAAGGGCAGGGAGTGGCCGCGGGCACCGGGAACCGGGAGGGGACGGGGATGGGGGCACCGGGAACCGGGATGGATCCGGCACCGGGAACCGGGAGGGGACGGGGATGGGGGCACCGGGAACCGGGATGGATCCGGCACCGGGAACCGGGAGGGGACGGGGATGGGGCACCGAGAACCGGGGATGGATCCGGCACCGGGAACCGGGAATGGATCCGGCACCGGGAACCGGGAGGGGACGGGGATGGCGCGGGATGGAGGGATCGGGGCAGCACCGGGAGGGGACCGGAGCTGCGGGAACCGGGAGGAACCGGGCACGGAAGGACCGGGAGTGGCCGGGATGAGGGGTGCGGGAGTTACCGGGGATAGCGGGACCGGGAACCGGGGGGGAACCGGGATGGGGGTACCGGGCACAAAGGCACCCGGGGCGGCGGTACCGGGAGGCTCCGGGGGTGCGGGAACCGGGACTTGGAGGCTCCGGGGGCACCGGGAGCACCGGGACGGGGGGCGGCAGTGCCGGGGACGGGACGCGCCCGGGGGTCCCGGGGAGCGCGGCCCGAGTTTGGGGGTCCCGGTCCCGTTGCCCCCCCAGAGGAGGCTCCGTCCACGGCCTCCACCACGCCGGACTCCAGCGAGGGTGAGCGGGACCCCGAACCCCAAATCCCGAACCCCAAATCCCCGAACCCCGAATGAACCCTGAACCCCGAACCCCAAATCCCCCGGAACCCTCCTGAACCCCAAATCCCCAAATCTCCCCGATCCTGAATCCCCCCGGACCCCAAATCCCCCCAATCCCCCCAAACCCCCCAAAACCCCAAATCCCCCCCAAATCCCCCAAACCCCCCCAAACCCCCCCAGGCGGCCCCGAGGCCTTCCCGGAGCTGCCGCCGGAGCCCCCCGAGGAGGAGGAGGAGGAGGAGGATGAAGATGAGGAGGGGGCGACGGCTCGGGGGGACCCCCGGGACGCCCCCCGGGACCCCCCCCGGGAATTGACCTTCTCCTACATCGCCTTCGGGGCCCCCCCGCCCGAACCGGGACCCCGCGGCCGCCGCGACCCCCGCCGGGCCCGCGCCCCCCCCCGGCCCCGGGGCCCGGAGCCCCGAGCGGCCGCCGGGACCCCCCAAAAACCCCCCGGGCACCCCCCGGGACCCCCCGAGGAGCTCCCGCAGGGTCCGGGGGGGGGCGAGGCTGAGGAGACCCCCGGGAGCCCCGGTGAGGATTTTGGGGGGGTCCCTGGGGGGCGTCTGGGGGGGTCCCTGGGAGGGTCTGAGGGGTCCCTGAGGGGATTTGGGGGTCCTTGGGGGGGTCTGAGGGGTCCCTGAGGGGATTTGGGGGTCCCTGGGGGGGTCTTGGGGGTCCCTGAGGGGATTTGGGGGTCCCTGGGGGCGTCTGAGGGATCCCTGAGGGGATTTAGGGGTCCCTGGGGGGGTCTGAGGGATCCCTGAGGGAATTTGGGGGTCCCCGGGGGGGGTCGGGGTACAAGGGGGGGTCTCCAATGGGGGTTGGGGTACAAGGAGGGGTTTGGGGGTCCCTGGGGGGGTCTGAGGGGTCCCTGAGGGGATTTGGGGGGGATTTGGGGGTCCCCAATGGGGGTGGGGGTACGGGGGGGGTCCCCAATGGGGGTGGGGGTACAAGGGGGGGTCCCCAATGGGGATTGGGGTACAAGGGGGGGGTCCCCAGGGGGGTTGGGGTACAAGGGAGGGGGTCCCCAATGGGGGTCGGGGTACAAGGAGGGGTTTGGGGGTCCCTGGGGGGGTCTGAGGGGTTCCTGAGGGGATTTGGGGGGGATTTGGGGGTCCCCAAGGGGGGTGGGGGTACAAGGGGGGGTCCCGGACCCCCCCCGACCCCTCCCCCCCCATTTCTCCCCCCAGCAACCCCCCCGCCCCCCCCCGCCCCGCCGCCAGGGGGCGCCCCCCGCCCGCCGCCCCCGGAGCCCCCTCAGGCCGCGGTCCCGCCCACTCCGCCGGCCGCCGACCAATCAGCGCGCGCGGCGGGCGCTGATGGACAGGGTGAGCGGCCAATGGGAGCGCGCGGGGGGTCCGGTTTCGGGCCCCGCCGCCATTGGCGGATAAATTTAGGGGGTGACCCCACCTCAACCCCCCCAAAAATGGCGGGACAGGCCGCGGGAGCCATGGAGGGGACAGGTGCGGCCGGGGGGCACCGGGAGGGACTGGGAGGGACTGGGAACTGCTGGGGGGCACTGGGAAAAACTGGGAACTACTGGGGGGGACTGGGAGGGACTGGGGAGGACTGGGAGGGACTGGGAACTGGTGGGGGGGCACTGGGAGGGACTGGGAGGGACTGGGAACCGCTGGGAGGGACTGGGAGCACTGGGAAGGGCACTGGGAGCTCTGGGAAGGGCACTGGGAGCACTGGGAATAGCACTGGGAGCACTGGGGGACTGTGGAGGGGAAACTGGGGGGGACTGGGAACTGCTGGGGGGCACTGGGAGAAACTGGGAACTACTCGGGAGGGACTGGGAGGGACTGGGGAGGACTGGGGGGGCACTGGGAGGGACTGGGGAGGACTGGGAGGGAAACAGGGAACTGGTGGGGGGGCACTGGGAGGGACTGGCAGGATACTGGGTGTCACTGGGTGTCACTGGGAGCACTGGGGTGTCACTGGGGTATCACTGTGTGTCACTGGGAGCACTGGGGTGTCACTGGGTGTCACTGGGGTGTCACTGGGTATCACTGGGTGTCACCGGGGTGTCACTAGCATGTCCCCACATGGTGACACCATCCCCCCAGTGCTGTCCCTGCTGCTGTGGCGCCGCCCGGCGCGCTCGGCGCTGGCGCTGCTGCTGGCCCTGCTGGCTCTGGGTGTCACTGGGTGTCACTGGGTGTCACTGGGAGCACTGGGGTGTCACCGGGCTGTCCCCACATGGTGACACCTGTCCCGCAGTGCTGTCCCTGCTGCTGTGGCGCCGCCCGGCGCGCTCGGCGCTGTCCCTGCTGCTGTCCCTGCTGGCTCTGGCCTGCCTGGCGCGGTTCAGCGCGGTGGCGGTGGTGGCACACGCGGCGCTGGCCGTGCTGGCTGTCACCGTGCCCCTGCGCCTGCGCCGGATGGCCCTGGCGGTGCTGAGCCCCCCGCCCGCCCCCGAGCCCCCCGAGCGGTGAGTGCCACTGGGGCCGCGCCCCGGGCCTGTGTCCCTGTCCCCATGTCCCTGTGTCCCTGTGTCCCTGTCCCCGTGTCCCTGTGTCCCTGTCCCCGTGTCCCTGTGTCCCTGTGTCCCTGTCCCCATCCCGGTCCCCATTCCCCTGTCCCTGTTCCTGTCCCCAGTCACTGTCCCCTGACCCCGTCCCCATGTCCCTGTCCCCATGTCCCTGTCCCCATGTGCCTGTCCCATTCCTGTCCCTGGCCCTGTGTCCCTGTCCCCATCCCGGTCCCCATTCCCCTGTTCCTGTCCCATCCCTGTCCCTGTCCCCATGCCCCTGTCCCTGTCCCCCTGACCCCGTGGCTGTCCCCATCCCCCTGTCCCCTGTTCCTGTCCTCCTGTCCCTTTCCTTGTCCCCGTCCCTGTCCCTGTCCCCATCCCTGTCCCCATGCCCCTGTCCCTGTTCCTGTCCCCTTGTTACTGTCCCTTGTCCCTGTCCCCATGGCTGTCCCCTGACCCCGTGGCTGTCCCCTGACCCTGTCCCTGTTCCTGTGTCCCTGTCCCTGTCCCCTGACCCTGTGGCTGTCCCCTGACCCCGTGGCTGTCCCCTGACCCTGTGGCTGTCCCCTGACCCTGTCCCTCTGTCCCCGGTGTCCCCAGGCAGGAGCCGCTGAGCGCGGAGCAGCGCCAGCGCTGGGCGCGGTACCTGGCTCGCCACGCCGTGACGGCCGCCCGCACCCTCACCCGCCTCTTCCTCGTCCACAGCGTCCCCGAGTCCCTCAAGGTGACACCGGGGGGGACACGGGGGACACCGGGGGGCACTGGGGACATTGGGGGCATCGGGGGCACTGGGGGCATCGGGGGCACTGGGGGCATTGGGGACATGGGGGGCCTTGGGGACATGGAGGACAGTGAGGACATGAGGGGACATTGGGGACACTTGTGGGGGTGTTTGGGACATTGGGGACACTTGGGGGGTATTGGGGACATTGGGGACACAGGGACATGGGGACACTTGGGGACACTTGGGGGGTGTTTGGGACATTGGGGACACTTGGGGGTATTGGAGACATGGGGACACAGGGACATTGGGGACACTTGGGGGTATTGGAGACATTGGGGACATTGGGGACATTGGGGGGTATTGGGGACATTGGGGACACTTGGGGGGTACTGGGGGGACATGTGGGGGACTAGGCTGGCCCGGAGGGTGTGGGTGGCCCCGGGGACACGGGGCTGTGGGTGGCCCGGGGATGGGGTGCCGGTGCCGGTGCCGGTGCCGGTGACAATGACAGTGACGGTGGCGGTGGTGGCCCCCCCAGTTCGCCTTCCTGTTCTACCTGCTGACCTACGTGGGGGCGGCCTGCAACGGGCTGACGCTGCTGGCAGCGGGTACGGAGCGGGGACAGAGAGGGGACGGGGGGGGACAGCAGGGGGGACAGCGGGGACAGCGGGGGGACAGCGGGGACAGAGAGGGGACGGGGGGGGACAGCGGGGGGACAGCGGGGGGACACTGCGGGGGGACAGCGGGGGGACACTGGGGGGACACTGGGGGCAACGGGGACATGGGGACACTGGGGACATGGGAACACAGGGGGACAGCGGGGACAGAGAGGGGACGGGGGGGACAGTGGGGGGACACTGGGGGCAATGGGGACATGGGGGAGACCAGGGACATGGGGGGCAATGGGGACACTGAGGGGACACTGAGGGGACACTGGGGACACCAGGGGCACTGAGGGGACACTGGGGACATGGGGGGCAACGGGGACACTGAGGGGACACAGGGACACTAAAGGGACATGGGGACACTGAGGGAACACTGGGGGCACATGGGGACACTGAGGGGACACCGGGACATTGAGGGGACACTGGGGACATGGGGGGCAACGAGGACACTGAGGGGACACGAGGACACTAAAGGGACATGGGAACACTGAAGGGACATGGGGATACTGGGACAAAAGGGGACATGGGGACACCGGGGGACATGGTGGGGACATGAGGACACTGGGGGGACACGGGAGGACACTGGGGGGACACGGGGACACTGGGGGGACACAGGGACATGGGGACACTGGGGACATGGGGGGACAAGGGGACACAGGGATACGGGGACACGGAGGGGACACGGGGATGGGGATGTGGCACAGGGGACACGGGGACAGCTTGGGGACATCCTGGGGACGGGGCGGGGGTGGCAGGGAGGATGAGGGGACATCTGGGGACCCCGGGTGACCCCCGAGGTGACAGCCCGGCCCTCCCCCGCCAGGTGTGGTCTGCGCCTTCACCTTCCCGGTGCTCTACCGGCGCCACCAGGTACGGGGAGGGGACACTGGGGACACCTTGGGGGGTGCTGGTGTCACTTGTGGCTGTCCCCAGCTGCCACCCTTGATGTCCCCCGATGTCCCCAGGCTCAGATCGACCAGTACACCGGCCTGGCCAGGAGCCACCTCAGCCACCTGCGGGCCAGGTGAGTGTCCCCGTGCTGTCCCCAGGGGTGTCCCCATGTCCCACGGGTGTCCCCGGGGTGTCCCCAGAGTGTCCCGGTGTCCCCGAGGGTGTCCCAGGGGTGTCCCCATGGTGTCCCCATGTCCCCAGGGGTGGCCCCATGTCCCTGGGGTGTTCCTGTGTCCTTGGGGGTGTCCCCAAGGTGTCCCCGGGGGTGTCCCCATGTCCCCGGGGGTGTCCCGGGGGTGTCCCAGGGGTGTCCCCATGTCCCCGGGGGTGTCCCAGGGGTGTCCCCAGGGGTGTCCCAATGTCCCTGTGGGTGTCGCCGTGCTGTCCCCATGTCCCCGGGGGTGTCCCAGGGGTGTCCCAGGGGTGTCCCCATGTCCCCGGGGCTGTCCCAGGGGTGTCCCCATGTCCCCGGGAGTGTCCCAGGGGTGTCCCGATGTCCCTGTGGATGTCGCCGTGCTGTCCCCATGTCCCCGGGGGTGTCCCGGGGGTGTCCCCAGCCCCCAGCCCCCGCTGTCCCCGCAGGCTCCTGGCCAAGCTCCCGAGTGCCAAAGCCACCCCGCAGTGACAGCGACACCCCCGAGGTGACACCGACGGGCTGGGGGAGGGGTGGCCCGGCCCCCCCCCCCCCCCCCCCGTCCTTCCCCACCCCCAGAGCGGGGGGAGGGGTCAGACTTTAATAAAAACTCTTGTGACAGACGGGGCTGGTGGCCAGGGGACACGGGTGGGGGGGGGACAGGGTGTCCTGGGGGGCCGCGGGGACCCCCGACATGGGTCTGCCATTCGTTATGTCCCCCAATGTCCCCCCAGTGTCCCCAATGTCCCCCCCGCCCCGCGGAAAGCGCGGGAACGCGGCGCCTCAAGCCCCGCCCCCTTCTGCCCTGGCCCCGCCCATCCCGGGCGCGCCCCCGCCCCTGGCCCCGCCCCCGTTGCCATGGCGGCCGCGGCCGTTGCCGCGCGACGTAAACACGGGACGCCGGACGTGGTGACGTCACCGGCGGAGAACGCCGTCACCGGGGAGACCCGCGCCGTGTTTACCGGGACACCGGCACCGGGACACCGCCAGAGGGGCGGGGAAAGCCCGAGGGACCCCCGGGACACCGGGAACGGGACCGCCGGGACACCGGGAACGGGACCCCCGGGACACCGAGAACGGGACCCCCGGGAACCGACCGGGACCCCCGGGATACCGGGACCGGGACCCCGGGGACACCGGGAATGGGGCCGGGAGCCCCGGGAACCGACCGACCCTGGGAACAGGGCCGGGACCCTCGAGACCCCGGGAAAGGGACCGGGACCCCCGAGAACGCGGCGGGACCCCCGGGAACGGGGCCGGGACCTCCAGGAATGGAACGGGACACCCCGAACCCTCCGGGACAACCGGGACAACCGGGGCCGGGACCCCCGGGAATGGACCGGGACCCCCCGAACACTCCGGGACAACCGGGGCCGGGACCCCCGGGAATGGACCGGGACACCGGGAACGGGGCCGGGACCCCCCGGGACCCCGGGAACGGGACAGGGACCGCCGGGACCCCCGGAACACCGGGAACGGGACCCCCGGAACACCGCAGGGAGCCCGAACAGGACACCGGGACCGGGACTCAGGGACGGGAGTCCCGGGACACGCCGGGACCGGGGACACCGGGGACACCGGAGGGGGCGGGGCCCGCGCGGATGAATGACCGAGTGAACCCGGGGGCGTGGGAACCGCCCCCCCCGCCGCTCCCCACGGTCCCGCCGTGACTCAGCGCCGGTTCCCGCCGGTGACATCAGCCCCCGGTGCCCGTCCCGGCGCTGCGAAGGCACCGGGACCCTCCGGACCCCCGTCGCGAACCCCCCGGGACTGCGGGGGACGGGGCCGGTGCACTCCGGTACCGGGATCCGATCCTCAGCCCGGTCCCGGTGACCCCCGGGGGGGAGTTCCCACCGCTCCGGTACCGGGAACAGCTCCAGCCCGGGACGGTGCTCGAGGGGTTACCGGGATGTCCCGGGAGAGGTCCCGGAGGTCCCGGGAGGGATCCCGGGGGGGATTACCGGAGGTCCCGGGGGCTCCTGGAGGACGCCAGGGGATCCCGGGGGCGGAAACGCGGAGATCACCGGCGGGATCCCGGCGAGATCCCGGCAGGTCACCGGGGGAAGCCCACACCGGGGAGACGCCCCGGAGGGGGCGGGGGATACCGGGGATCCCCGGGCGGGGGTGGGGCGGCGGTGTTACCGATGTGGGGGAGGCTCTCGGGGCTCTCGGGGGGTTCCCGGGACCGGGAACCGGAGGTCCCGGCCGGGTTTTCGGGGGTCCTTGTCCCGTTCCCGGTATCCTGGGGGACCCGGTCCATTCCCGGGGGTCCCGGGTCCATTCCCGGTGTTCGGGGGACCCCGGTCCATTCCCGGGGGTCCCGGTCCATTCCCGGGGGTCTAGGCCCCGGTTGTCCCGGTTGTCCCGGAGGCTTCGGGGTGTCCCGGTCCATTCCCGGTGTCCCGGTCCATTCCCGCGGGTCCCGTTCCCGGAGTCCCGGTCCATTCCCGGTGTCCCGGTCCATTCCCGGTGTCTCGGCCCCGGTTGTCCCGGTTGTCCCGGAGGGTTCGGGGGGTCCCGGTCCCGTTCCCGGTGTCCCGGTCCATTCCCGGGGGCCGCAGCCCCGGTTGTCCCGGTTGTCCCGGAGGGTTCGGGGGGTCCCGATCCATTCCCGGGGGTCCCGGCCCCGGTTGTCCCGGTTGTCCCGGAGGGTTCGGGGGGTCCCGGTCCATTCCCGGTGTCCCGGTCCATTCCTGGCTGTCCCGGTCCATTCCCGGTGTCCCGGTCCACTCCCGGTGTCCCGGTCCATTCCCCGGGACTCCCGGCCCCGGTTGTCCCGGTCCATTCCCGGGGGTTCCGTTCCCGGTGTCCCGGTCCATTCCCGGGAGTCCCGGCCCCGGTTCTCCCGGTTGTCCCGGAGGGTTCGGGGGGTCCCGGTCCATTCCCGGTGTCCCGGTCCATTCCCGGGGGTCCCGGCCCCGGTTGTCCCGGTCCATTCCCGGTGTCCCGGTCCATTCTCGGCATCCCGGCCCCGGTTGTCCCGGTTGTCCCGGAGGGTTCGGGGGGTCCCGGTCCATTCCCGGTGTCCCGGTCCATTCCCGGTGTCCCGGCCCGGTTGTCCCGGTTGTCCCGGAGGGTTCGGGCCGTTTCTAGAACCGCGGCCGGTCCCGTTTCTATTAATACGCGGCTTCGCTGCGGCGGCGGCGGCGGCGGCGGCGGCGGCGGCGGCGGCGGCGGCGGAGGGAATCCCTGTGACGTCATTGCTAGGATACCAAACAAACACTCCAGACAAGCCCAAATTTGGTTAATTGCGTCACAGGAACTCCGGGGGGCGTGGCCGGGGGATCCCCCCCGCTCCCGCCGCTCCCCGCCGCCTCTTAACGGCGGCGGCGGCTCCCGGAGCCTCAAACGGCGACGGCGGCCGCGGCCACGGCGGTTCGGAGCTCCGGGAGGGTTCCGGGGGGTCCCGGTGGTCCCGGAGAAGCGGCGGCGGCAGCCGTGACGTCAGCGCGAGGGGGCGGGGCCCCGCCGTATAAAGCGGCGGGACTGCCGCGAGCCGTTCATTCATAAAACCGGAGACCGGGCGAGCGGCGGGAGCGCCACCGGGGCTCGGAGCGGACGTGCCGGAGCCCGGCGAGGGATTTTTTACCGGAGTTGGCGGCGGCCGAGCGGAACTTTGTGGGACGGATGTAGCGGGGATTGTACGGAGAACCGGAGCTTGGCACCGGGGGGGGTTTGTTACCGGACAACTTTGGAGCCCGGCGGGAGTTTGTACCGAGCAACCGGAGCCTGGGACGGACGGACCGCGGTGTGTAAAGGGCGCAGCGGGGGCTTTGGAGCGGCAAACCGGGAGCCGGCAGGACGTACCGGAGCTTATAGCGCACGACCGGAGCTCGGGACGGGCACGGCGGCGTTCGCCAGCGGGACAACCGAGACCCGCAGAGCCGCGCCGGAGCCCGGCACGGATATACCGGAGCTCGCAGGCGCTCACCGGGACGTTGCACCGGAGCCCTGCGCGGACACGCCGGCGGCTCTAACAGCGGACGGGCGCTCCCACCGACCGACCGGAGCCTCACCGGGGCTCACCGCGACTCACCGGAGACCCCTCAGCGACCCCCGGCGGGTTTCCCCCCGCGCTTCCCCCGCACACCGGAGCATCCCGCCGTGCCCGTGATGCCGGTGGCGGCGGCGTGACCCGCAGCCTTGTCGCGGCGGGGCGGCCCCCGCGGCCCCGGGGCCATGTTCCAGGGCTTCCCCGGGGACTACGACTCGGGGTCGCGCTGCAGCTCCTCGCCCTCGGCCGAGTCGCAGTACCTGTCGCCGCTCGACTCCTTCGGGAGCCCCGCGGCCGCCGGGGCCGCGCAGGTGAGCGCCGGTTCGGGGGCGGGCGGGGGAAAGGACCGGGGGAAAGGACCGGGGGGGAACGGACGGCAACGGAGGGGGGCGGGCGTGGGGGGTGGGGCCGTGCGTAAGCGCGCGCGGTGACGTCGCCGCCGGTGACGCGGCACGCACGCACGCGGCGCGCGCGGGTTATTTTTGGGGTGTCCCCCCCCGCCCCCCCCCCGCGTTGTTGTCAGGGGAGACGGGAGGAATGGCCACGCCCACTCCGCCCGTGGCCACGCCCACTCCGCTGCAAAGCCACGCCCACGCGCGCTGTTAAAGCTGCGGCGAGGCCACGCCCCCCCAAAATGATGGCCACGCCCCCTCCGGCAGCGACGGGGAGACCCCCGGGATGGGGGGAGGGGGGATCCGGTGTCCCCCCCCCCCCGGGGCTGCCGGTGTCCCCCCGGGGCCCGTGGGTGCCTCCCACGCCCGTGGGTTTGGGGGGAGGGGGAGGGGTGGGGACACCGGACGGTTTTTTATTTGGGGAGGGGGCTGCGACCCCTCCCCCCCCCCCTTTGGGCCGAGATGGGTCTGGGGGCGCAGGGAGCGGCGGAGTGGGGTGACAAGGACACGGGGGTGTCACCCGCGGGTGGCAGGGAGGTGAGGGTGTCACCCGTGGGTGCCCGGCAGGGTGAGGAGGATGATGATGAGCCGGGGGCGCAGCCCAGTGCCACCAGCTGGGGACAGCGCTGTCCCCAAGGCCAAGGGGGTGACAATGCCACCCTCACCCCGCTGTCACCCCGGGGTGTCACCCCGGTGTCACCCCGCTGTCACCCAGCCCCTCCCGGCGGTTTCATCCCGGTGTCACCCCGGTGTCACCCCGGTGTCACGTCGCTGTCACCCCGGGGTGTCCCCACCGGTGTCACCCCGGTGTCACCCCGGTGTCACCCCGCTGCCCCCACCGCTGTCACCCGCTGCCCACCCAACCCCTCCCGTGAGGATGTCCCCGCCACTATCGCGCCCCTATCGCCCTTATCACGCCTCTATCGCGCCCCTATCGCCGCTATCGCCGCTATCGCGCTGACCCTCCCCCGCAGGAGTGCGGCGGCCCGGGGGACATGCCCGGCTCCTTCGTGCCCACGGTGACGGCCATCAGCAGCAGCCAGGACCTGCAGTGGCTGGTGCAGCCCACGCTCATCTCCTCGGTGGCACCGGGGGCCGCCATGGCGCAGCCGCCGCCGCCCCCGTTGGACCCCTACGACCTGCCCGGGCCCAGCTACACCGGCCCGGGGCTCGGCGCCTTCCCGGGACCCCCGGCACCGACCCCCGCCCGACCGGCCCGGGCACGGCCCCGGCGCGGCCGCGAGGAGACGGTGAGAGGGGACGCGGGGGGTGGCACCTTGGGGACACCGGGGGGTTTGGGGGCGTCAGAGCAGTGGGAGACTGAGGGACACCCCGGGTGTGCCACCCTGGGGACACTGTGAGTGGCAGGAGGTTGAGGGACACCCCGTGTGGTGGCACCTTGGGGACTCCGTGAGCAATGAGAGATTGAGGGACACCTCAGGTGGTGGCACCTTGGGGACATCACGAGTGGCAGGAGATTGAGGGACACCCCAGGTGGTGGCACCTTGGGGACACCGTGAGCAATGAGAGATTGAGGGACACCCCGTGTGGTGTCACCTTGGGGACATGAGAGGAAGCTGGGGACATCGTGAGTGGCAGGAGATTGAGGGTCAGTGGGGTGGTGGCACCCTGGGGACATCATAAATGGCAGGAGATTGAGGGACACCCCAGGTGGTGGCACCTTGGGGACATCGTGAGTGGCAGGAGGTTGAGGGACACCCCGTGTGGTGGCACCTTGGGGACATCCCGTGTGGTGGCACCCTGGGGACACCGCTCTCGGTGCCACCACCGTAGCGAGAGGAAGGCGGCGGGATTTGGGGCCCGGGGGGTGGCAGCGGGGAGGTGACAGCGGGGAGGTGACCCCGGCGGGTGACAGCGGTGACACTGCGGTCCCTCACAGCTGACCCCGGAGGAGGAGGAGAAGCGCCGCGTGCGGCGGGAGCGGAACAAACTGGCGGCGGCCAAATGCCGGAACCGGCGCCGGGAGCTGACGGACCGGCTGCAGGCGGTGAGCGCGGGGACACCGGGACACCGGGACACCGCG
Organism: Taeniopygia guttata; assembly: GCF_048771995.1. Classification (NCBI taxonomy): domain Eukaryota; kingdom Metazoa; phylum Chordata; class Aves; order Passeriformes; family Estrildidae; genus Taeniopygia; species Taeniopygia guttata. Next base: position 3,956,855 of record NC_133059.1, on the reverse strand, counting down.
ACACCGGGACACCGGGACACCGGGGGCTGGCCCTGTCCCCTCCCCGCCCGGGTGGCTTTGTCCCCTCCCCACCCGGGGTGGCCCTGTCCCCTCCCGAGGTGGCTTTGTCCCCTCACGAGGTGGCCCTGTCCCCACCCGAGGTGGGTTTGTCCCCTCCTGGGGTCTCCCTGTCCCCACCCGAGGTGGCTTTGTCCCCTCACGAGGTGGGTTTGTCCCCACCCGGGATGTCCCTGTCCCCTCCCGAGGTGGCTTTGTCCCCTCCCCACCCGGGGTGGCTTTGTCCCCTCCCGAGGTGACCCTGTCCCCACCCGGGGCAGCTTTGTCCCCACCCGAGGTGGCTTTGTCCCCTCCCGAGGTGGCTTTGTCCCCACCCGAGGTGGCTTTGTCCCTTCCCCACCCGGGGTGTCCCTGTCCCCACCGCCCGAGGTGGCAGCGACGCGTCCCCAGAGGGATTTGGGGACACTCCTGTCCCCAGGGAGGCTTTGGGGGTGGTGGCGATGTCCTCGCGGCTGGGGACAGTGGCAGGGGGCTGGGGACAGCGGCGAGGGACAATGACATCCCTGGGGACATCGTGTGTCCTCGGGGGAGGTGGCGATGTCCCCAAGATGTCCCCAGGAGTTGGGGACAGAGCGATGGCCAGCGGTGGCAGAGGGGGACAGTGGCACCCCTGAGAGTTGGGGACAGACGGACGCACAGGGGATGGCGCTGTCCCCTGGCTTGGGGACAGCAGAGGGGACAGACGGACACCCAGAGGTGTCACCAGGCTTGGGGACAGCAGAGGGGACACCCAGGGGTGCCACAGGAGGAGGAAGAGGAGGAGGGTGACGATGTCACCCGTGGGAATAGAGGACACGGTGGGGGACAGACGGACACTCAGGGATGTCCCCTGGCCTGGGGACAGCACCTAGGGGACACCTGGGGACACCAGAGCCCTGGAGGATCCCGGAGAACACTGTGAGGACACCTGGGGACACTTGGGGACAGCTGGGGGACACAGAGGGGACATCAGAGGATCCCGGAGGACACCGGGAGACACCGGGGGGACACCAGGGGACACCAGGGGATCCCGGAGGATCCTGCAGGACACCGGGTGGACCCCGGAGAACACCGTGGGGACACCTGGGGACACCTGAGGGACACAGAGGGGACATAAGAGGATCCCGGAGGATCCTTCAGGACACCGGGTGGATACCTGGGGACCCCGGAGAACACCGTGAGGACACCTGGGGGACACCTGAGGGACACCTGAGGGACACCTGGGGGACACTGGGGGACACCGTGGGGACACTCGGGCACCCCGGGCCACCCCGGCCCCGTCCCCGCGCGTCTGACTCGCTGTCCCCGCAGGAGACGGACCAGCTGGAGGAGGAGAAGGCGGAGCTGGAGTCGGAGATCGCGGAGCTGCGCAAGGAGAAGGAGCGCCTGGAGTTCGTGCTGGTGGCCCACGCGCCCGCCTGCAAAGTCCCCTCCGCCGCCTTCGAGGACATCGCCGCCGCCGCGGCTCCGCGAGGCCCCGCCGCACCGGAGGTGAGCAGCCCGGGCGAGGCGGGGACCGTCGCTTTCCTGCCCCCGGTGCCGTTCCAGGGCCCGCAGGGTCCCTTCCCCGGCTGCTGCCTCCCGCCCGGGGTCCCCGCGGGACCCCCTAACGCCACCCCCGCGTTTGTGTTCACCCACCCAGAGGGAGCCACGTGTGGAGCCTCGCACCAGCGGAGCGGCAGCAGCGACCGGTCCTCGGACTCCCTGAGCTCTCCCTCGCTCCTCGCGTTGTGAACGGGGTCCCCCCTCCCCGAGCGCGCCGCCCCCGGACCCCCCGAGCCCCCCAAAAAAACGGGCACCTCCTCCCTGCCCCCGCCGCGCCTCGGGCTGGGCTTGGCCCGCCCCGCTTTTTTCGGGATTTGTTTTCCCCGGCTCCGCTGGGGATCCTTTGATTTTTTAATTTTTTTAAAATTTTTTTAATTTTTTTTTTTTTATTTTTAGGGGGAGGCTTGAAGGGTTATTTTTATTATTTTTATTCTTTTTTTTTTTGGAGTTTTGGGGTTTTTTTGGCGCCTGGTGGCCGTGATGAGGCTCCCGCCACCCCGTGGCTGTTCGGAGGTGTCCGCCCCCGGTCCCCGCCGCCTCTCGGGGGTCCTACCGGGACCCCCCCGTCCCTCTGGAGATGTCCCCGTCCCTCCGGTGACGTCCCCGTCACCCGGAGAAGGTCCCCACGCTGTCCCCGGCACCTCGCAGGTGGCTGTCCCCAACCCGGGGCGTTCCTGCCGCGCCTCCAGCGCCTCGCAGATGTCCCAGCCCGGCCCTGGTGGCACCTGTGACACACCTGAGGTGTCCCCAAGCCCCCGCTGAAGGTCCCTGTGCCCCATCCCGGTTCCCCAGGAGGGTCCCGGTGCCACCTCCACCCCCTTTGGAGAAGCCGCCGCCGTGTCCCCGTCCCCACAGAAGGTCCAGGTGTCATTTCTGTCCCCCTGGAGATGTCCCGTGTCCCCTCCACGCCGCTCTGAGGGGCTCCACGGGCCATCTCCTCCTTTTCCAGGTGTCCCTTTTGGCCACCTCCTCCTTTTCCAGGTGTCCCTGTGGCCACCTTTACCTGCTCCAGGTGTCCCTTGTGGCCACCTTTACCTGCTCCAGGTGTCCCCGTGGCCACCTTTACCTGCTCCAGGTGTCCCTGTGGCCACCTTTACCTGCTCCAGGTGTCCCTGTGGCCACCTCCTCCTTCTCCAGGTGTCCCTGTGGCCACCTTTACCTGCTCCAGGTGTCCCCGTGGCCAGCTTTACCTGCTCCAGGTGTCCCTTGTGGCCACCTTTACCTGCTCCAGGTGTCCCTTGTGGTCACCTCCTCCTTCTCGAGGTGTCCCTGTGGCCACCTTTACCTGCTCCAGGTGTCCCTGTGGCCACCTTTACCTGCTCCAGGTGTCCCCGCGGGGTCCCCCCCGCTCGGAGGTGCCACCCTGTCACCTCCCTGTCCCCTTCGGGGGGTCCCTGCGGCCTCCAGGTGACCCCTGCAGGTCACCTCCCGCCCTGGGTGCCCCTCCGCCCCCCGGCTCACCTGCCCAGGTGTGCCCCGCCCCCGGTGCCCGCCCCGCTCGGGCTCTCCGGTCCCGCTCGCCCCCCGCCCGCCCGTGCCCCGCCTGTCCCGGTTCCGCTTGTCGGCCCCGCCCCAGCCCCGGTACATAAATCTATTTTTGTTGCGCGGGAGATGTTTAATTTTTTATTATTATTATAACGAGGATAATTATTGTCGCCCTGTGCCGTGTTGGTGCCCGCCCGGGGCCGCCCCCCGGGCCCCCCGTCCGCGCTCGTCCCGCCCCACACGTGGCCAATAAAAAGCAGCTTCCAGCGGCTCCCGGTGCCGTTCTTGGGTGCGGGGACACCGGGAGGGATCAGCGGGGCGGGGCGGGGACGGGGGACAGCGGGGACAGCGGGGATAGAGGGGACAGCGGGGATAGAGGGGACACAGGGACACGGGGACAGAGGGGACACAGGGACAGCGGGGACAGAGGGGACAGAGGGGACAGAGGGGACAGCGGGGATAGAGGGGGGACAGCGGGGACACGGGGACAGCGGGGACACAGGGACAGAGGGGACACGAGGACAGCGGGGACACGGGGGGGACACGGGGACACGGAGCCCGTGGGGACACGGGGGGTGACACCCAGCTCGTGGGGACAGAGGGGACACGGGGACAGCGGGGACACGGATCCCGTGGGGACACGGAGCCCGTGGGGACACGGGGGGGACACGGAGCCCGTGGGGACACGGGGGGGGACACGGGGACACGGGGGCACCGCTCCGTTGCCCCACCCACCTGTCAATCAACGGGGAAATGGGAGGGGCGGCGGCCACGCCCCCCCGCAAGCCACGCCCCCTCCCGCTCGCTGCAGTTCCGCCGGTGACCGGCAGGGGGAGCGCGGGGAGAGGAACTGGGGGGCGCTGCCCAGTTTGGGGGGTCCTTTCCCAGTTTGGGGGATCCTTTCCCAGTTTGAGGACTCCTTTCCCAGTTTGGGGGGTCTTTTCCCAGTTTGGGGGGTCCTTTCCCAGTCTAGGGGGTCCTTTCCCAGTTTGGGGGGTCCTTTCCCAGTTGGGTGTGGATTCTCTCCCAGTTTGAGAGGCCCCTGCCCAGTTTGGGGGATCCTTTCTGGGTCCAGTGTAGTTTCCCTCCCAGTTTGGTCCAAGTTTGCTGTGGGTTCTGTCCCAGTTTGCTCCCAGTTTCCCGTGGCTTCCATCCCAGTTTGCTGTGGATTCTCTCCCAGTTTCCTGTGGATTCTCTCCCAGTTTGCTGTGGGTTCTCTCCCAGTTTGGTCCCAGTTTGCTGCGGGTTCTCTCCCAGTTTGGTCCCAGTTTGCTGTGGATTCTCTCCCAGTTTGGTCCCAGTTTGCTGTGGCTCCCTCCCAGTTTGAGTGCCCTTTCCCAATTCGGGTGTCCCTGGGCCACTCCGGGGGGTGGGGGTGGGGTGGCCGTGCCACCTTTGGGGGCTCCCCCGACCCCCCCTCTCCCCATTTTGGGGGGGTGGGGTGGCCGTGCCACCTTTGGGGGCTCCCCGACCCCCCCACTCCCCATTTTGGGGGGGTTTCCTTCCTCCCCCTCTTTGCCGCCATCCTCCCGGTGATTCACCGGCGCCGCCACCGGGACCGTCCCCGGCCATGCCCGGGGGGGGGGGGAGGTGACAACGTCCGCGCTGCTTTTTGTCACCGCGTCCCCGCTCGGTGCCACCCCCATCCCCGAGTGTCCCTAATTATCCCCCGTCCCCAAATGTCCCTAATTGTCCCCCATCCCCAATTTCCCCCCCTTTTCGCCCCCCGGCGCCCCCCGGTCCCCGCCCAGCGCTGCCGCTTCCGCCGCCGCCGCCGGTCCCTCCCCGGGGCCGACCCCGGTGACCTCTGGCCCCGCTCCCGCCCCGGCCACTTATTTTTAGCCATTTTTATTATTTCTCGCCTCTTCCTGCCCGGATTCGGCTATTTCTGAGCCGGGGGACCCGCCCAGGGCCCCCCCCGGGCCGCGGCCTCCGTGTCCCTCTGCTGAGCGGTGCCACCGGAGCCCCCCCGGTGTCCCCAGCGCTGTCCCCAACCCCGCCACGGCCCCGGCAAGGGCTGAGGTGGCCGCTTGTGGCCACCCTGTCCCCTTGTCCCTGCCATGTCCCCTTGTCCCCACAGTGTCCCCTCATCCCCCTCGCTGTCCCCAAGTCCCCCCCAGTGTCCCCAAGTCCCCCCCGGTGTCCCCAAGTCCCCCCCAGTGTCCCCAAGTCCCCCCCGGTGTCCCCAAGTCCCCCTCGCTGTCCCCAAGTCCCTCTCAGTGTCCCCAAGGACGAGGACACCGCCACCAGCCTTAAATTCACGCCGTCATTTACACGCTGGGGGGAACTGGGGGGAACTGGGAGGAACTGGGGGGAACTGGGGGGAAGCGGGGTGGGGGTGCCACCCGGATTTTGGGGTGTCCCCAGGCCGGGGGTGTCACGGGGGGGTCCTGGCGGGGCTGCGGCGGGGCAGGCGCAGCCGGGGCAGCTGGAACGGGAGGCAGCGCACGGGGCGCGGCACCGGCAGCTCCGAGAAGAACGGCCGGGCCCGGGAAGGGGGTCCCGGTTCGGCTTCCGAGCCCCCCAAATCCTGCAGCACCCCCAGAATCTCCCGCCGAGGGCCCTGAGCCCGCAGCCCACGCGCGTCCAGCAGCGCGGCCACGTGTCTCCGCCTGCGGGGACATTGGGGACATTGGGGACAGCGGGGACAGTGAGGGGGCAGTGGGGACAGGGGGGAAAGGGGGAACAGGGGGTCAGCAGCGACAGCACCCCGAAACATCCCGGAGCCCCCCAAGGTTTGGGGAGAGGGGCGCGCCCCCATCTCCGGGGTGACCCCCTCGCCTCACTGGTTGAACTGGTCCCAGTCCCCCCCTTTAACTGGTGTCCCCTCCCCCCCACGGGTGGCCGCGCGTGCCTCCGGTCCCCCGGGAGCGGCACCGGGACAGGGGAGGGGACCTGGCGCTCGGCCGCGGCCGCTTCCCGGCGGGAGGAACCGGGCGGGAGCTGCCGGGAAGGGCCGGAGCCGCGTCCGGTCACCGCGTGGTCACCGCGGGCGGGCTGCAGCCACCCGTGTCACCCACCCGTGTCACCCACCCCCGGTCCGTGTCACCCACCGTGTCACCCACCCGTGTCACCCACCCCCGGTCCGTGTCACCCACCCGTGTCACCCACCCGTGTCACCCAGCCCCGGTCCGTGTCACCCCGCCGGGACCCCCGGGGGTCCCCCCGCACCCACCGGACGTCGGGGAAGTCCCGGGCCAGGGCGCCGACCTCCATCTGCAGCGCGGCCGTGTCCTCCAGCACCAGCAGCTCCCGCAGCCGCGGCACCACCGAGTCCAGCCAGGGCGCGGCCGAGTCCTGCGGGACACCGGGGACGCCTCAGCACCCACCCGTGTCCCACGGGTGTCACCCGGCCCAGAAATGTCCAATGGGTGTCACCCGGCCCAGAGATGTCCCATGGGTGCCACCCAGCCCATCGATGTCCCACGGGTGTCACCCAACCCCAAAATGTCCCACAGGTGTCACCAAACCCCAAACTGTCCCACAGGTGCCAAAAGTCTCCCATGGGTGCCACCCAACCTAGAAATGTCCCATGGGTGCCACCCAATCCATTGATGTCCCACGGGTGCCACCCAACCCAGAAATGTCCCATGGGTGCCACCCAACCCACCGAAGCCCCACGGGTGCCACCCAACCCACTGAAGCCCCACAGGTGCCACCCAACCCGACCCCCAGCGACGTCCCACGGGTGCCACCCCACCCATGGGTGTCCCCCAGCCCCGGGGGGTCCTGGGGGGTCTCACCAGGCGCGTGAAGAGCTCGCGGAGCTGCCGGGCCTCGTCGCCCATGCGGGCGGCCACGCGGGCGCGCGCCTTGGCCGAGGCGCAGCCCGGGCGCCCCTGCAGCAGCGGCCGCACGTACTCCTGCAGCACGCGGCGGTGCAGCTCGCTGACCAGCGCCTGCGGGGACAGCGCGGCCACCGCGCCACCGGGTCACTGGGGCGGCATTGGGGTGGTCACCGCGCCCACCGGGGTCACCGGGGTGGCATCAGTGTCACCACCGTGCCTGTGGTGTCACCGGTGTGGCCACCGTGCCTGTGGTGTCACCAGGGTAGCACCCAACGATGTCCCATGGCCATCACACCCATGGGTGTCACCCAACGGGGCGCCCAACAATATCATGGTGGCCCACAGGTGTCACCCAATGTGACACCCAACAATGTCACTGTGTCCCTCAGGTGTCACCCATCCCGATGTCCCTCAGGTGTCGCCCATCCTGATGTCCCTCAGGTGTCACCCAACCCGAGTCCCCACCGATGTCACGGTGTCCCACAGGTGTCACCCAAGTCCCCATTGATGTCCCACAGGTGTCACCCAATGTGACACCCACCAATGTCACTGTGTCCCCCGGGTGTCACCCATCCCGATGTCCCCCGGGTGTCCCCCGGGTGTCCCCCGGGTGTCCCCACCCCGCAGACCTGGTGGGGCTCGGGGTGCAGCGGCCGCAGGGTCTGCGCGAAGCCGGTGATGAGCATCACGATGGCGTCGAAGGCGTCCGAGCTCGTCAGCCACTTGCGCTTCATCAGCTTCGCAAAGTGGGGCTGGGGGCGGCAGGAGGGGACGTCACCGCCACCGCCACCCGCGGGTGGCACCAGCCTCGGCCACCGAAACACGGTGACGGCCACCGTGTCCCAAAGGTGTCACCCAACACGGCACCCAGTGATGGCCACCAAGCCCCACAGGTGTCACCCACCATGTTCCAAAATTGTCACCCCCCCACGCCCCACAATTGTCACCCACCTCATGCCCCACAGCTGCCCCCCAACCCAGCACCCCCAAACCCCCTCCCCGCACCCACGGGTGCCCCCGCCCGCCCTGGTGGCACCTTGAGCTCCTCGAGCAGGCGGCGGGTCAGGAGGTGGCCGCAGGCGCGGGTGACGCGGTCCAGCGCGGCGTGCGCCCGCCGCCGCGGCTCCTCGCTCTCGGGGTGCCCGAACTGCGCCAGCCGCTCGGTGAAGGCCCTGGGGGGGGGACAGTGGGGTGGGGACACCGCGGGGACACCGCGGGGACACTCGGGGACACTCTGGTGGCCTCACCTGAAGGGGGGACAGCAGTTGGCCAAGGCCATGGCGCGGCCGGCGGTGCCATCGGGCGGGGGGAGCTCACCGGGGGCGTCCAGGAACCGCTCCACCTTCCGCTGGAAGCTGGGGACACCCGGTCACCGCGGCGGTGGCACCGGGGGACACGAGTGTCACCGTGTCAGGGTGTCACCGTGTCCCTGTGTCACCCCCGCCGCGTGCTGCGTCACATCCCGGTGTGCCCACGCCACCCACGTCCCCCATGGGTGTCCCCAGGGTGTCCCAGGGTGTCCCCAGGGTGTCCCCACCTGTGCAGGAAGGCCACCAGCACGCCCAGCAGGCTGTGGGCCATCTCCCGCCCGAACTCGGGGGTCACCTGGGGGGCTCGGTCCACGTGGGCTCGCAGCAGCTGTGGGGACAAGGCCACCGTGGGTGTGGGGACACGACCACGGTGTCCCCTAAGCCATGGAGACACGGCCATGGTGTCCCCCAAGCCGTGGGGACACGGCCACAGTGTCCCCCGAGCAATGGGGACACGGCCACGGTGTCCCCTGAGCCACCACTGTCCCCTCTGTGGGGTCACAGCGAGGTCCCCAAGGGGGACAGGGACACGGGTGGCACGGCCGTACCCCGGTGACACGCGTGGCCAGCCCGTCCTCCATGTCCTGGCTGGTGACATCCTCGGGCCACGTGTCCTCGCTGAGCTGCAGCTCCTGCGCCAGCGCCACCTCCACCTTGGCCTGGGACAGCGGGGGGACACGCTGGGGACACCAGGGGACACGGGGGACAGCGGGGCGGGGTGCGGTGTCCCCTGCCACCCCCGTGCCCCGGTGTCACCCGTGTCCCCACCTTGACGGCGGCGATGCAGGAGCTCTCCAGGTCCCGCTGGGTCTCGGGGGGCAGGAGGGGCCCCAACTCCTGCGCCCGCAGCAGAGCCCCCACCTCGGGGTGCCCCAAAACCTCCCTGCAGGGGGGGGATGGCCTCGGTGGGGGTTTGGGGACACCCTGGGGACACCCCTGGGACACCCCGGGGACACCCCGGGACACCCTGGGGACACCCTGGGACGCCCCTGGGGTCACCCTGGGACACCCTGGGACACCCCAGGGACACCCTGGGACACCCTGGGATACCCGGGGATGGATGTCAGGGGGCTGACACCACCTGGGGTGGGTGGGGCAGGTGTTGGGGGGTCCCGAGGGTGTCACAGGGTTATGGGGCGGGGGTCCCACAGGTGCCAGGAGGGGTCACCTGGGTGTCCCAGGTGTGACCCAGGGATGACACCCTCTGTGCCGGGGTGGGTGGGGCAGATTTTGGGGGTCCCCGGGTGTCTCACCTGGGGTGGGTGTTACTGTGGGGCAGATTTCGGGGGCGGGCATTGATTTGGGGCAGATTTTGGGGGCGGGCGCTGCTTTGGGGCAGGTTTTGGGAGCGGGCTTTGCCGTGGGGCAGATTTCGGGTGCAGGCGCTAATTTGGGGGAGATTTCGGGTGCGGGCACTAATTTGGGGCAGGTTTCGGGGGTCCCAGCCCCTCTCACCGGGGGCGGGCACTAATTTGGGGCAGGTTTCGGGGGTCCCAGCCCTCTCACCGGGGGTAGGCGTTGCTGTGCCAGTCGAGCAGCAGGTACAGGTCGGGCACTGCCAGGGGTCTCTGCGCCAGCGCCCGCAGCTGCTGCGCCAGCGCCCGGTGGTATCCGCGGGCGTAGACCCCCAACGCTCCGTACTCGGGGGGGTACACGGGCGCTACGTGGCTCCGGACGACCCCCAGGTCGCCCACCACCCTGGCGGCCAGCGCGGCCAGCCGGGCCCCGAGCCCCCCGGCCGGTGCCACCTGCGCCAGCCGCTCGGTCGCCGCCCGGGCCACCGCCTCCTGCCAGCGCCGCCGCAGCCCCCGCGGCCGCCCCGGGACGGTCCCGGGAGGGCTCCGCGCGTCCGCCGCCTCCTCCTGCTGCAGCACGGCCACCACGGCCCGGAGCGGAGCCGCCGCTCGTCCCGCCGCCACCGCCTCGCCCAGCACGGCCCAGAGCTCCGCCAGCAGCGCCCGGTACAGCAGCGCCACGTCCCGCGCCCGCCGCCCGCCGCCCGGGCCCGGGGACGGGGGGACCGGGGAGGGCGGAGGGGTCGCCGGTGAGGAGGGGGCGGCGGGGACGGGCGGAGGGGACGGGGGGCGCGATGGGGTCAGAGCGCACTCGGCCTCCAGCGCGATGATCTGCGCGTCCGCCGCCAGCAGCTCCCGCCGCTGGATCAGCTCCAGGATCTCCAGCACTGCGGGGGCGCGGGCGGGTCACGCGTGGGGACTGGCCCCAGCCCCGTGTCAGCGTCCCTGTGTCCCCAGCCCCGTGTCACCATGCCTGTGTCACCATCCCCGTGTCACCATCCCTGTGTCCCCTGTCCTCGTGTCACCATCCCCGTGTCCTCATCCCCATGTCACCATCCCTTTGTCCCCTGTCCCCGTGTCACCGTCCCTGTGTCCCCAAGTTCTCTATCCCCATCCCCGTGTCACCATCCCCGTGTCCCCTGTCCTTGTGTCCCCAACCCCGTGTCCCCTGTCCCCATCTCTGTGTCCCCATCCCTGTGTCCCTTGTCCTCATGTCCCCATCCCCAAGTTCCCTGTCCCCATCCCCGTGTCCCCATCCCCGTGTCACCATTCCCGTGTCCCCTGTCCCCATCTCCATGTCCCCATACCCGTGTGGCCTGTCCCCATCCCCGTGTTCCCCAGTTCCCTGTCCCCATCCCCGTGTCACCATCCCTGTGTCCCTTGTCCTCATGTCCCCATCCCCAAGTTCCCTGTCCCCATCCCCGTGTCCCCTGTCCCCATCTCTGTGTCCCCTGTCCTCATGTCCCCATCCCCGTGTCCCCTGTCCCCAAGTTCCCTGTTCCCACCTCCTGTCCCCAAACCCCCCGTGTCCCCCCGGTGTCCCCAAACCCCCCGTGTCCCCCCGGTGTCCCCAAACCCCCCGTGTCCCCCCGGTGTCCCCAAACCCCCCGGTGTCCCCCCGGTGTCCCCAACCCCCCCTGTCCCCCCGGTGTCCCCAAACCCCCATTGTCTCCCCGGTGTCCCCACTCACCGGACAGCGGTCCCCTGTCCCCGCCGCCGCCGTCCCCGCCGCCGCCGCCGTCCTCGTCCCTCCCGCCGCTCCCGGGCCGCGCTCCGTTCCCGTCTCCGCCGTGCCCCGGGGGTGCCTCGGCCGCCGCCGCCCTCTCGGTGCCGCCGCGCGGTCCCCACGGTCCCCGGGCCAACCGGAGCAGCGAGCCGCGCTTGCCGCCGCCCGCCTCCTCCGCCGCCCGCCGCGGGACCCCCGAATCCTCCGAGCGCCGCCGCCCGCGGGGCCCGCCGGGCTCACGGCAGCGGCGGCCGAGGCCGAACGGAGCCCCGAGCTGCCCCCGGTGCCCCCCGAGCTGCTCCCGGTGCCCCCCGAGCTGCTCCCGGTGCCCCCCGAGCTGCCCCAGCCCCACCAGCCCGGCCAGGGTGGCGCGGCGGCGGCGGCGCCCCTCGGGGTTGGCGGAGAACGGGTCCCGGTCCCCGTCCTCACGGCCCCCGCCCGGTCCGTCCGCCGCCGCCGCCGGGCCCGGCCCGCCCGGGGGTCTCCGGAGCAGCGGCATGGCCGGGGGGCACCGGGGGCACCGGGGGGAGCGGGGACACCGGGGGCACCGGGGACACCGGGGGAGCGGGGACACCGGGGACACCGGGGGCACCGGGGGCACCGGGGAGAGCGGGGAGAGCGGGGACACCGGAGGGAACGGGGACACCGGGGGGAGCGGGGAGAGCGGGGACACCGGGGACAACGGGGGCACCGGAGGGAACGGGGACGACGGGAACAACGGGGACACCGGGATGGCAGCCGGAGCAACGGAGACACCGGGGGCACCGGGGAGAGCGGGGAGAGCGGGGACACCGGAGGGAACGGGGACACCGGGGTGGCTCTGGAGCAGCGGGGACGCGGCGGGGACGCGGCAGGCGGGCTCCGGTGGCTCCGGTAGCTCCGGTGGCTCTGGTGGCTCTGGTGGCTCCGGTGGCTCCGGTGGCTCTGGTGGCTCCGGTGGCTCCGGTAACTCCGATAGCTCCGGTAGCTCCGGTGGCTCTGGTGGCTCCGGTAGCTCCGGTGGCTCCGGTGGCTCCGGTGGCTCCGGTAGCTCCGGTAGCTCCGGTAACTCCGGTAGCTCCGGTGGCTCTGGTGGCTCCGGTAGCTCCGGTGGCTCCGGTGGCTCTGGTGGCTCCGGTAGCTCCGGTGGCTCTGGTGGCTCCGGTAGCTCCGGTGGCTCTGGTGGCTCCGGTGGCTCCGGTAGCTCCGGTGGCTCTGGCGGTGCTGGCGGCGGTGGCGGCGGGGAGACCGGCGGCTCTGGCGGTGGCACGGGCGGAGCTCCGCTCACACCGGCGGCTCTGGCGGTGACACCGGCGGCTCTGGCGGTGACACCGGCGGCTCTGGCGGTGACACCGGTGCCTGTGACGGTGCCACCGGGGCGGCGCTGCCCTGCCCGGGGGTTTCCTGAGGAAGCGCCGCCCCGGCGGGGCCTCCCCGGCCGGGCAGGGTCAGCCCCGGTTCCGCTCGGGAACCGGCACCGGGAGGCGGGACCGGGGGAGCGGGGGGGCGGCGGCGACAGCGGGGGGACACCGGGGGGGGACCGGGGGGACAGCGGGGACAGCGGGGGGACACCGGGGGGGGACCGGGGGGACCGGGGACAGTGAGATGGGACCGGGGGGACACTGAGCAGACACCGGGATGGGACCGGGGGGACCTTGGGACACCGAGGGGACACCGGGATGGGACCGGGGGGACCTTGGGACACCGAGGGGACACCGGGATGGGACCGGGGGGACCTTGGGACACCGAGGGGACACCGGGATGGGACCGGGGGGACCTTGGGGACACCGGGGACAGCGGGGGGACACCGGGGGGGGACCGGGGGGACAGCGGGGGTGACCCGGGTGACACAGGTGACACAGGTGACACAGGTGTGACACGGAGGGGACACGGCTGGCACTGGTGACCGCACGGGTGACCCCAGGTGTGACCCCAGGTGTGACCCCCGGGTGTGACCCCCGGTGTGACCCCAGGTGACCCCACCGGTGACCCCACTGGTGACCCCAGGTCACCCAGGTGTGACACGGAGGGGACACGGGTGACACAGGTGACCCCACAGGTGTGACACGGATGACCCCGGGTGTGACCCCGGGTGTGACCCCAGGTGACCCCAGATGACCCCCAGATGACCCCCAGATGACCCCAGGTGACCCCTCCCGGCCCCGCAGGGGTTAAACGCGCTCTCCCTTCCCATTGGCCAGCGCTCAGCCAATCACAACGCTCCGCCCGCTCTCCGCCACGCCCCTCAGGCTGGGGGCGTGGCCATCTGTCTCCATGCCGGAGCGGCGCGTTCTGATTGGTCCTCCTCTCCCCGTGGGCGTGGCTAACACTCCCAGCCTCACTGCTCATGCTCCCTCTACAGGCGAAGCCCCGCCCACCAACTTCCGGTTCCGGCGCCATGGCCGCCATGGCCGCCCCGGCCCGGCCCCGCCGGTAACGGGAGCGGCCCCGGGAACGGGACCCGGGCGGCGCCGCCGGCCGCTCCCGCCGCCCCCCCCGGGCCGGGACCATGTCCTCGCGCTCCGCCCTGGCGGCGGGCAACGAGCGCAACGCCGACACGGTGAGGGGGGGGGCGGCGGTACCGGGGGGGGGAAACCGGGAGGGACCGGGGGGAACCGGGAGGGACCGGGAGGGGTTTGGGGGTAACCGGGAAGGGATCCGAGAGGGACCGGGGTTACCGGGAGGGCCTGGGCTGGTACCGGGAGGGGTTTGGGGAGAACCGGGAGGGGTTTGGGGGACACCGGGAGGAACCGGGAGGGGTTGGTGTTTTTGGGGAGGGGTCTCGGGGGATTTTGGGGGGCTTGAGGAGGAGTCTCGTCGTTTTGGGGGGGTTTGGGGTTTTTGGGGAGGGATCTTGAGGGTTTTGGGGGGTTTGGGGTTTTTGGGGAGGGGTCCCAGGCAGTTTCTGGGGGGGTCTCACCCCTGCCGTAATTGGGGCGGGGGTCTCCCTGTGTTATTTTAGGGGGGCATTCAGGGGTGACCCCATAGTTTGAGTGGGGGTCTCCCCTTTATAATTAGGGTGGGGGGTCTCCCTGTAATATTGTGGGGTGGGGGTCTCAGGGGTGACCCCACAATTGAGTCTGGGGTCTCACTGATATTTTAGGGGGGTTTTCAAGGCTGACCCCACAATTTTGATGGGGGTCTCTCGGTGTTATTTGGGGCGGGGGTCTCCCTGGGATAATCAGGAGGGTCTCAGGGCTGACCCCACAATTTGGGTGGGGGTCTCAGTGGGATAACTGGGGCGGGGGTCTGGGGTGCTATAACTGGGGCGGGGGTCTCAGTGCTATAATTGAGTCTGGGGTCTCAGTGCTGTAACTCGGGCGGGGGTCTCAGTGCTATAACTGAGGTGGGGGTCTCAGGGGTGCCCCCCCAATTGAGTCTGGGGTCTCACTGCTATAACTGAGTCTGGGGTCTCACTGCTATAACTGAGTCTGGGGTCTCACTGCTATAACTGGGATGGGGGTCTCAGGGGTGCCCCCCCAATTGAGTGTGGGGTCTCACTGCTATAATTGGGGTGTGTTACTGGGGTGCCCCCCCAGTTGAGTCTGGGGTCTCCCTGTGATAGTCAGGGGGGTCTCAGGGCTGCTCCCCCAATTGAGTCTGGGGTCTCCCTGTGATAGTCAGGGGGGTCTCAGGGCTGCTCCCCCAATTGAGTCTGGGGTCTCACTGCTATAACTGGGACAGAGTTCTCAGGGGTGCCCCCCAATTGAGTCTGGGGTCTCCCCCCAGCTGGCGGCCCCGGGGGGCGCGGCCCGGCCCGAGAAGGGCCCCCCGGCGGGGGCGGGCCCGGGCCGGGGGTCGCTGGGCCCCGCCCGGGGCCGGAACTCGCTGGGGGCGGAGGAGCCGCCGCACGTGGGGAATTACCGGCTGCTGAAAACCATCGGCAAAGGCAACTTCGCCAAGGTCAAACTGGCCCGGCACGTGCTGACCGGCCGAGAGGTGCGCGGGGGGCCGGGGAGGGGGCTTTGGGATTTGGGGAGGGGGTTTGGGGGGGCTTCGGGGTGATTTGGGGTGATTTGGGGGTGATTTGGGGTGGTGGGAAGGGGTTTGGGGGTGATGGGAGGGGGTTTGGGGTGATTTGGGGGGGTGGGAGGAGGCTTGGGGGTGGTTCAGGGGTGATTTGGGGTGATTCAGGGCGATGGGAGGGGGCTTGGGGGTGGTTTGGGGGTGATTCGGGGGGGTTCGGGGCGGTGGGAGGGGGTTTGGGGTGATTTGGGGAGGTGGGAGGGGGTTACGGGGTGGCTTGGGATTTGGGGAGGGGGTTTGGGGGGGCTTTGGGGGTGGTTTGGGGGTGATTTGGGGTGATTCAGGGTGATGGGAGGGGGATTTGGGGGTGGTTTGGGGTGGTGGGAAGGGGTTTGGGGGTGATGGGAGGGGGTTTGGGGGGGCTTTTCGGGTGGTTTGGGGTGGTGGGAGGGGGTTTGGGGGTGGTTTGGGATTTGGGGAGGGGGTTTGGGGGTGATGGGAGGGGGATTTGGGGTGATTTGGGGCAGTGGGAGGGGGTTTGGGGGGGCTTTGGGGCGGTGGGAGGGGGTTTGGGGCTGGTTTGGGGGTGATTTGGGGGGGGTTCGGGGCGGTGGGAGGGGGATTTGGGGTGATTTGGGATTTGGGGAGGGGGTTACAGGGTGGCTTAGGGTGATGGGAGGGGGCTCAGGGATTTGGGGAGGGGGTTTGGGGGGAAATTGGGGTCCCAGAAGGAGCTGGGAGGGGTCCCAGGTGAGTTTGGGGGTCCCAGGTAAATTTGGGGGGGGTCCCCTGAGCGCCCCCTCCCCAATTTTCAGGTCGCCATCAAAATCATCGACAAGACGCAGCTGAACCCCACCAGCCTGCAGAAGGTGGGGAGGGGTCCCGGGGGGCTCCCCCCGCTTTGGGAAGGGGTCCCCACATGGGGGAGGGGTCCCCAAATTGGGGAGGGGTCTCCACCCCCCCCCACTGACCCCTTCCCCCCCTCAGCTGTTTCGGGAAGTTCGGATCATGAAGGGGCTGAACCACCCCAACATCGGTGAGGGGGGGCCCGAATTGGGGAGGGGTCTCGGGGGTGGGGAGGGGTCCCAGAAATGGGGAGGGGTCCCAGAAATGGGGAGGGGTCCCCAAAATGGGGAGAGGGTCTTGGAAATGGGGAGAGGGTCTTGGAAATGGGGAGGGGTCTCGGGGGTGGGGAGGGGTCCCAGAAATGGGGAGGGGTCCCAGAAATGGGGAGGGGTCTCCAAAATGGGGAGTGGTCTCGGGGGTGGGGAGGGGTCTCCAAAATGGGGAGGGGTCTCCAAAATGGGGAGGGGTCCCAGAAATGGGGAGGGGTCTCCAAAATGGGGAGAGGGTCTTGGAAATGGGGAGGGGTCTCGGGGGTAGGGAGGGGTCCCCATTTTGGGGAGGGGTCCCGAATTTGGGGATGGGTCCCTGGAATTGGGGAGGGGTCCTGGGGGTGGGGAGGGGTCCCAAATTTGGGGAGGGGTCTGGAATTTGGGGAGGGGTCGGCGCTGACCCCCCCCCCCCCAGTGAAGCTGTTTGAGGTGATCGAGACGGAGAAGACGCTGTACCTGGTCATGGAGTACGCCAGCGCAGGTGGGCACACCTGGGCACACCTGGGGCACACCTGGGCACACCTGGGGGCTCCTGGGGGCACCCAAAATACACCTGGGGCACCCAAAATACACCTGGGCACATCTGGGGGCACCCAAAATACACCTGGGGACACCCAAAATACACCTGGGGCACCCAAAATACACCTGGGCACATCTGGGGGCACCCAAAATACACCTGGGGACACCCAAAATACACCTGGGGCACCCAAAATACACCTGGGCACATCTGGGGGCACCCAAAATACACCTGGGCACATCTGGGGGCACCCAAAATACACCTGGGCACACCTGGGCACACCTGGGGGCACCCAAAATACACCTGGGCACACCCAAAATACACCTGGGGGCACCCAAAGTACACCTGGGGGCACCCAAAGTACACCTGGGGGCACCCAAAGTATACCTGGGCACACCTGGGCACACCCAAAATATACCTGGGGGCACCCAAAGTACACCTGGGGCACATCTGGGGGCACCCAAAATACACCTGGGCACACCCAAAATACACCTGGGGGCACCCAAAATACACCTGGGGGCACCCAAAGTACACCTGGGCACACCTGGGCTGTGCCCGAGCCAGGTGTGGATTTTGGAGATTCTTTTGGGTGGAATTTTGGGGATTTTTGGTTGGATTTTTGGGGGTATTTTGTGGGATTTTGGGGAATTTTTTGGGTGGAAGTTTGGGGATTTTTGGTAGGATTTTGGGGATTTTTTGGGTGGATTTTTGGGAATTTTTTGGGGGGATTTTTTGGGTGGATTTTGTGGGGTGTTTTGGGATATTTTGGGTGGAATTTTGGGGATTTGGAGCCAGCTGTGCCCCCCCAGGTGAGGTGTTCGATTACCTGGTGTCCCACGGGAGGATGAAGGAGAAGGAGGCGAGGGCCAAGTTCAGACAGGTGGGGACACCTGGGGGGGCTTGGGGACACCTGGGGACAATTTGGGGACATTTTGGGGGGGTTTGGGGACACCTGGGGACAATTTGGGGACATTTTGAGGGGGTTTGGGGACACCTGGGGACAATTTGGGGACATTTTGGGGGGGGGTTGGGGACACCTGGGGACAATTTGGGGACATTTTGAGGGGGTTTGGGGACACCTGGGGACAATTTGGGGACATTTTGGAGGGGGTTTGGGGACACTTGGGGACAATTTGGGGGCATCTGGGGGGGTTTGGGGACACCTGGGGGAGCATTTTGGGGAGACACCTGGGGGGGGCTCGGGGACAATTTGGGGACACCTGGGAGTGGTTTGGGGACATCTTGGAGGGGTTTGGGGACAATTTGGAGACACCTGGGGGGGCTTGGGGACATTTTGGGGACATCCAGGGGGGT
Organism: Taeniopygia guttata; assembly: GCF_048771995.1. Taxonomy (NCBI): domain Eukaryota; kingdom Metazoa; phylum Chordata; class Aves; order Passeriformes; family Estrildidae; genus Taeniopygia; species Taeniopygia guttata. The sequence continues at coordinate 3,938,779 of NC_133059.1, read as the reverse complement.
TTGGGGACACCTGGGGGTGTTGGGGACCCTCGGTGCCAATGCCACCGCTGTCCCCAGATCGTCTCGGCCGTGCACTACTGCCACCAGAAGAACATCGTGCACAGGGACCTCAAGGTGGGACACGGGGACACGGCGGGGTGGGGACACGGGGGTGGCACCACGGGGGTGGTGGGGAGGTCCCCGTGTCCTTCTTGGTGTCCCTGTGTCCCTTCTGGTGTCCCCGTGTCCGTCCGTCCTGATGTCCCTGTGTCCGTCTTGGTGTCCCCATGTCCGTCCTGATGTCCCTATGTCTGTCCTGCTGTCCCCGTGTCCGTCCTGGTGTCCCTATGTCTGTCCTGCTGTCCCCGTGTCTGTCCTGGTGTCCCCGTGTCCATCCTGGTGTCCCCATGTCCGTCCTGCTGTCCCCGTGTCCATCCTGGTGTCCCCGTGTCCGTCCTGCTGTCCCCGTGTCTGTCCTGGTGTCCCCGTGTCCATCCTGGTGTCCCCATGTCTGTCCTGCTGTCCCCGTGTCCGTCCTGGTGTCTCTGTGTCCGTCCTGATGTCCCCGTCCTGGTGTCCCTATCCCCATCCCAGTGTCCCCATCCCAGTGTCCCCATCCCAGTGTCCCCATCCTTGTCCCCATATCCCCATTCTTGTCCCAGTGTCCCCATCCCAGTGTCCCCGTGTCCCCATCCCAGTGTCCCCATCCCAGTGTCCCTGTCCTTGTCCCCATGTCCCCATCCCAGTGACAGCGTCCCTGTCCCCGTGTCCCCATCCCAGTGTCCCCATCCCAGTGTCCCCCTCCTTGTCCCCGTGTCCCCACCCCAGTGACAGTGTCCCTGTCCCCGTGTCCCCACCCCAGTGACAGCGTCCCTGTCCCCGTGTCCCCAGGCCGAGAACCTGCTGCTGGACACCAACACCAACATTGGGATCCCATCTCAGTGTCCCTGTCCCCATCCCAGTGACAATGTCCCTGTCCCCGTGTCCCCAGGCCGAGAACCTGCTGCTGGACGCCGACGCCAACATCAAGATCGCGGATTTTGGCTTCAGCAACGAGTTCTCGCGGGGCTCCAAGCTGGACACGTTCTGCGGCTCGCCCCCGTACGCCGCCCCCGAGCTCTTCCAGGGCAAGAAGTACGACGGGCCCGAGGTGGACATCTGGAGCCTGGGGGTCATCCTCTACACGCTGGTCAGCGGCTCGCTGCCCTTCGACGGCCACAACCTCAAGGTGACCGCTCGGACAGCTGTGGTCACCTCTGGGTGCCGCCCGGTCACCTCCCGGTACCACCCAGTCACCTCCCAGTACCTGTGGTCATCTCCTGGTACCACCCGGTCACCTCCCGGTACTGCCCGGTCACCTGTGGTCACCTCCTGGTACCTGTGGTCACCTCCTGGTACCACTCGGACACCTCCCGGTCACCTGTGGTCACCTCCCGGTCACCTGCGGTCACTGCCCGGTCACTCGGCCCTGACCCTCCTTGGCCACCCCCTGTGACCCCTGAGCTCCCCACAGGGGTCAGCCGGTCAGTGGTCACTCTGGTGGGCGTGGCCTGGAGGTGACCGGTGCCACTGGTCACCTGTGGTCATCTGCTGGTACCTGTGGTCACCTGTGGTCATCTCCTGGTACCTGTGGTCACCTCCTGTCCCCTTTGTCCCCTCCAGGAGCCCCAGGGCCACTCCCGCGTCCCCTCCTCTGTGTGTCCCCCGTGTGCCCCCTGCCCCTAATCCCCTGACCCCAGCTGACCCCAGCTGACCCCCACTGACCCCAGCTGACCCCCGCTGACCCCCGGTGACCCCGGTGACCCCGGGTGACCCCGTGACCCCCCCAGGAGCTGCGGGAGCGCGTCCTGCGGGGCAAGTACCGCGTGCCCTTCTACATGTCCACGGACTGCGAGAACATCCTGCGCCGCTTCCTGGTGCTCAACCCCGCCAAGCGCTGCACCCTCGAGGTCTGGGGGGCCTGGGGGTCCTGGGGGGGCTTGGGGGTGGTTTGGGGAGGGTCAGAGGGGGTTTGGGGGTGGTTTGGAGAGGGTCAGAGGGGGTTTGGGGAGGGTCAGAGGGGGTTTGGAGCGGCTTTGAGGGGGTTTGGGGCGGTTTTGGGGGGTCCTGACAGGGCTCTGAGGGGGTTTGGGGGCGGTTTGGGGAGGTTTTGGGGGGTTTTGGGGCAGCTTTGGGGGGTCCTGACAGGGGTTTAGGGGGTCCTGACAGGGGTTGTGGGGTCCTGACAGGGGTTGTGGGGTCCTGACAGGGCTTTGGGGTGGCTTTGGGGGGGTTTGGGGTGGTGCTGGGGGGTCTCAGGGGTTCTGAGAGGGGTTTGGGGTGGTTTTGAGAGGTTTTGGGGGCCCTAGTGGAGGTTTGAGGAGTTTTGGGGCAGTTCTGAGGGGTTTTGGGGGGTTTTGGGTCATTTTTAAGGTGTCTCAGGCATTCTGGGAGGGGTTTTGGGGTGGTTTTGAGTGGTTTTGGGTCAGTTTTGGGTCAGTTTTAAGGGGTCTCAGGGGTTCTGGGAGGTCCTGAAGGGCTCTGGGGGTGTCCCATGTCCCCCTTTTGCCACGCTGTCACCCCTCTGCCACCCATATCCCCGTGTCCCCCTGATGTCCCTGATGTCCCCAATGTCCCCCCATGTCCCCCCAATGTCCCCCAACGTCCCCGTGTCACCCCCCAGCAAATCATGAAGGACAAATGGATCAACATCGGCTACGAGGGCGACGAGCTGACGCCCTACACGGAGCCCCAGGAGGACTTTGGGGACACCAAACGCATCGGTGAGGGACACCCGGGGACACCTGGGGACACCTGGGGACACCTGGGGACACCGGTGACACCGGTGACACCGCGCTGTCCCCTGGCAGAGGTGATGGTGGGCATGGGCTACACCAGGGAGGAGATCAAGGAGGCGCTGAGCACCCACAAGTACAACGAGGTGACGGCCACCTACCTGCTGCTGGGCCGGCGGGGAGAGGTGGGTGACACTGGGGACATCGGGGGGATTGGGGACACTGGGGACATTGGGGACATCGGGGACATTGGGGACATGGGGGACATCGGGGACATTGGGGACATCGGGGACATCGGGGGGACTGGGGGATTGGGGACACTGGGAACATTGGGATTGGGGACATTGGGGGGGACATTTGAGGACATTGGTGACCCTGGTGACCCTGGTGACACTGTGGCCCTGGTGACCCTGTGACCCTGGTGACCCTGGTGACACTGTGACCCCGGTGACAATGGCAGCCCAAAGGTGGCACTGGCCTGTCCCTGTCCCTGGGGTGGGTGACACTGACCCTGGTGACCCTGGTGACACTGTGACCCTGGTGACCCTGTGACCCTGGTGACAATGGCAGCCCGAGGGTGGCACGGGCCCGTCCCTGTCGCTGTCACGGCCCCGGGGCCCGGCCGAGGCTCCCAACGGTGCCACCACCAAGTCGGGGACGTCGGGGACACACGGCCGGGGACAGCGCGGGGCCGGCCACCACCGGCAGCGGCGGCACAGCGACTTCTGTGAGTGACAGCGGGGTGGCACTGGGGACATTGGGGACATCGGGGACATTGGGGACATTGGGGTGGCATTGGAGACATTGGGGACATTGGGGGGCACTGGCGACATTGGGGGGCACTGGGGGATACTGGGGGGCACTGGGGGGACACTGGGGGATACTGGGGGGGCACTGGGGGATACTGGGGGGGCACTGGGGGGCACTGGGGGGACACTGGGGGATACTGGGGGGGCACTGGGGGGCACTGGGGGGACACTGGAGGGACACTGGGGGGATACTGGGGGGCACTGGGGAAACACTGGGGGATACCGGGGGATACTGGGGGGACACTGGGAGGCACTGGGGGGATACTGGGGGGGCACTGGGGGGCACTGGGGGGATACTGGGGGGACACTGGGGGGCACTGGGGGGCACTGGGGGATACTGGGGAGCACTGGGGGGGCACTGGTGTCCCCTCCCCCGTGACCCCTCGTGACCTCTCCGTGACCCCGCAGGTGGCCCCGCCCCCTCGGCGGCCCCGCCCCGCCGCAGCCCCCCCGGCCCCGCCCCCCCGGCCGAGCTGCGGGAAGGGGGCGTGGCCTCGGCGGGAGTGGGCGTGGCCTCGTCCCGGCGCGGCAGCGGCGGCGGCCCCGGGGGGGCGGGGCCCGGGCCCGGGGGGGCGGGGCGAGCGGGCGGGGCCGCCCCGCCCCCCTCCCCCCTGGTCAGCCACGCCCACAACCCCAACAAGGCCGAGATCCCCGAGCGGCACCTGGAGGGAGCGGTGGGTACACCTGGGCACACCTGGGGGCACATCTGGCACACCTGGGCACACAGCTGGGCACACCTGGGGGCACCTGGGCACACGTGGGCACACCTGGGGGCACACCTGGGGCACCTGGGCACACACCTGGGCACACACCTGGGGCACCTGGGCACACACCTGGGCACACACCTGGGCACACCTGGGCACACACCTGGCACACCTGGGGGCACCTGGGTGGGCAGCTGGGCACAACTGGCACACCTGGGGGGTACTTGGGCACACCTGGGGGTACCTGGGCACACACCTGGGGCACCTGGGCACACCTGGACAGGCAGCTGGTCACACCTGGGAGGGCACTTGAGGGGGTGGGAACACCCTGAGTGGCACCTGGGCACACCTGGGGGGTACCTGGGCACACCTTGGGGGTACCTGGGCACACCTTGGGGGTACCTGGGCACACCTGGGCACACCTGGGCACACCTGGGGGGTACCTGGGCACACCTGGGGGGTACCTGGCCACACGTGCGGGTACCTGGGCACACCTGGACGCGCCGTTTATCCCCCCCCCGCAGCCCCATGTGCCCCCCAGTGTGATGGGCCGCAGGAACACCTACGTGTGCTCGGGGGGTGAGCGGCACCTGCTGCTGCCCAACGGCAAGGACAGGTGAGCGGGCACAGCTGGCACACCTGAAATCCACCCGAAAATCACCCAAAATTACCCCCAAAGCCACCTCTGCCTGTACCGCTATGGGGGGGGTGGGTGGGGTCACCTGTGGGTTGGGGGGGTCACCTGTGGGGTCACCTGTGGGGTCACCTGTGGGTGTGATGTCACCTGTGGGTGTGTGATGTCACCCGTGGGTGTGTGATGTCACCCGCGGGTCTCACCTGTCCCTCACCTGTCCCCTCCCCCAGCCTGCCGTCCCGCCCGCCGCCCTCCCCCTCCAGCCACTCGCTGGGCGGGGCTCACCTGGCGCACCTGGCCCGGGGCTGCTCCGCCCGCAGCACCTTCCACGGGGGGGGCGGGGCCGGGGGGGGCCGCCGGGGGGGTGGGGGAGGGGCCGCCCCTCCCCCCGCCTCGCCCCCCCCCTCCGGCCCCGCCCCCGCCGCCGCCGCCCCCCCCCGGCCCCGCCCCACGGCCACGCTGCTCAGCAAGATCACCTCCAAGCTGACCCGCAGGTAACGCACCTGGGCGGGGAACGCACCTGGGGGGCACCTGGGGGGCACACATCTGGGGGGGTCATACATACCTGGGGGGGCACACACACCTGGGCAGGTAACGCACCTGGGCAGGTAACGCACCTGGGGGGCACACACACCTGGGATGGCACACACACCTGGGCAGGTAACACACCTGTGGGGGCACCTTGGGGGCACACACACCTGGGGGGGCACACACACCTGGGGGGTCACACACCTGGGGGGGGCACACACACCTGGGGGGGGCACACACACCTGGGGGGGCACACACACCTGGGGGGGCAGGTAATGCACCTGGGGGTGATCTGACACGCCTGGGGGGTCACCTGTCCCACCTGTCTCACCTGTCCCACCTGTCCCACCTGTCCCACCTGCCAGGGTGTCCCTGGACCCCTCCCGGCGGCAGAGCTCCAATCGCTGCGTCTCGGCCACGCCCGGCCCCGGTGCCACCAAGATCCGTGAGTGGCACCTGGGCACACCTGGGCACACCTGGGCACACCTGGGGGACACCTGGACACACCTGGGATATGCCTGGGGCACACCTGGGGGACACCTGGGGGGCACCTGGGCACACCTGGGGGGCACCTGGGCACACCTGGGGACACCTGGGGGCACCTGGGCGCACCTGGGGGCACCTGGACACACCTCTGTCACCTGTCCCAGTGTTCCCAGTGCTTGTCGGGGGGATTTTGGGGCTGGGGGATTTTTTGGGGGGAAATTTTTGGGGATTTTTTGGGTTTTTGGGATGGAATTTTTTGGGACATCCGGGGGATTTTTGGGATGGGATTTTTTAGGGTTTGGGGATTTTTGGGATGCGATTTTTTTGGGCTTGGGGGTTTTTTGAATTGGGATGTTTTAGGGTTTTATTTTCGGGACATCTGAGGGATTTTTGGGATGGAAATTTTGGGCCATCTGAGGGATTTTTTGGGATGGGATTTTTGGGGCCATCTGAGGGATTTTTTGGGATGGGATTTTTGGGGTTGGGATGGGATTTTTTGGGGCCATCTGAGGGATGTTTGGGATGGAAATTTGGGGCTATCTGAGGGATTTTTTGGGATGGGATTTTTGGGGTTGGGATGGGATTTTTTGGGGCCATCTGAGGGATTTTTTGGGATGGGAATTTTGGGGTTGGGATGGGATTTTTGGGGCCATCTGAGGGATTTTTTGGGATGGGATTTTCGGGGTTGGGATGGGATTTTTGGGGCCACCTGAGGGTTTTTTTGGGGGTCAGGGTCGCAGACGAACCTGCGGGAATCGGGGGACCTGCGCTCACAAGGTGGGTGCTGCCCCTCCCCCCTCCCCCCTCCCACCTCCCCCCCCGGGGGACCCCCGGGACCCCCCCCCACCCCCCGGGACCCCCGAACTCACCTGTCCCCTCCCCCACAGTCGCCATCTACCTGGGGATCAAGCGGAAGCCGCCCCCCGGCTGCTCCGAGGGGGGGGGGCTGTGACGGCCCCTCCCCCACCCCCGGCAGCCGCCCCTCCCCCGCCCTCGGGGGGGACGGGGCAACGGCCCCGGGGACCCCCAGAACCGGATCGGGACCCCCGGAACCGGATTGGGACCCCCAGAACTGCATCGGGACCCCCAGAACCGGACTGGGACCCCCAAAACGCGACCAGGATCCCCCCCGGGGACCCCCGGAACTGGATCGGGACCCCCAGAACCGGACTGGGACCCCCAAAATGGGACTGGGACCCCCCCCAGGATTCCCAGAACAGGATTGGGACCCCCCAGAATTGGATCCGGACCCTCCCGGGACCGGATCGGGACCCCCAGAACCGGACTGGGACCCCCAGAACTGGACTGGGACCCCCAGAACTGGATCGGGACCACCAGGATGAGACCGAGACCCCCCCCCGGGACCAGATCAGGACCCCCAGAACCGGATCGGGACCCCCAGAACTGCATCGGGACCCCCAGAACCGGACTGGGACCCCCAAAATGGGACCGGGACCCCCCCCCGGGACCCCCGGAACTGGATCGGGACCCCCAGAACCGGACTGGGACCCCCAGAACCGGATCAGGACCCCCCTGAGACCCCCAGAACGAGACCAGGAACCCCCCAGAACTGGATCGAGACCCCCGGGCCCCCCCGGGAGCAGAATGGGACCCCTGGAACGGGATCAGAACCCCCAGAACTGGAGCAGGACCCCCCCCCGGACCCCCAGGATGAGACCGGGACCCCCAGAACCGGACTGGGACCCCCAGAACCGGATCGGGACCCCCCCGGGACCCCCAGAACCGAACTGGGACCCCCGAAATGGGATCAGGACCCCCCCCGGGAGCAGAACGGAACCCCCAGAATGAGACCCGGGACCCCCAAAACTGCATTGGGACCCCCCCGGGACCCCCAAAACCTGCCCGGGGGACCCCCCAGGAGCCCCCCAAGGATTCAGCAGCCCCGGGATCCCCCCGACACCCCCCAAAATTTGGGGACCAGCGGCGCTGGGACCCCCCTGGCCCCATAGGGGGGTGGGGGATGGGGGGGGCACTTTGGGGGTCCGGTGCCAAGATTTTGGGGACCCCCACCCCCAAACTGCAGCCCCCTCCCCTCCCGTGTACAGTCTGTAAATAGGCCCCGCCCCCCCGGACCCCTCCCCTCCCCCCCAGGACCCCTCCCCCATTTTTAAGTTATTCCTGCCCCGAGCTGTGCCCCCCACCCCCCCGACCCCCCCCCAAAAATAAACCTCGGAACCCCCCCTCCCCGTGTCAGTGTCTGGGGGGGGATTTTGGGGAATTTGGGGAGGGGGATTTGGGGAGGGGGAAGGGGGGATTTGGGGGGAGGGATTTGGGGGATTTGGGGAATTTAGGAAGGGGAACGGAGGGTTTGGGGGGAGATTTTGGGAATTTGGGGGGAATTTGGGGAGGGGGAAGGGGGGATTATGGGTGGGGGGATTTGGGGTGGGGGGAATTTTGGGGCGTGGGTTTGGGGAATTTGGAGAATTTGGGAAGGGGATTTGGGGTGGGGGCGGGTCAGAACGAGACCCCCCCCAATGTCACTCAAGGGGCGTGGCCACCACCCTTATATGGTAATTTGTGGGCGTGGCAATCCAGAATCCCATTATATGGTAATTAGTAGGCGTGGCAATCCCTTATTGCTTTATGGTAATTTAAGGGGCGTGGCAATCCGCCGTTCCCTTATATGGTCATGTAAGGGGCGTGGCCAACGCGGAATATGCAAATACAGCGATGTGGGCGTGGCCACGCGGCCGTTTAGGAGGCGTGGCTAAACCTCCACACCCCCCCGGCTCGACCAATCAGAGCGAGGCCACGCCCCCGCCGGACAAGATGGCGGCGCTGAGGGCGCTGCGGTGGCGGCGGCGCCTCCCGGGGCTCGTCCCGAGGCGGCTCCGGGGCACGGCCGTGAGCGGGGACAGAGGGGACAAACCGGGACAAACGGGGACAAAAACGGGGACAGGGAGGGGGGACAGCGAGGGGACAATGGGGGGACAGGGAGGGGACAATGAGGGGGATAATGAGGGGACAATGAGGGGACAAAAAGGGGGGACAGGGAGGGGACAGGGAGGGGACAGGGAGGGGACAGAGGGGGGACAGGGAGGGGGGACAGGGAGGGGACAAAAAGAGGGGACAGAGAGGGGACAGGGAGGGGACATGGAGGGGACAATGAGGGGACAAAAAGGGGGGACAGAGAGGGGACAGGGAGGGGACAGAGAGGGGACAGGGAGGGGACAGAGAGGGGACAGGGAGGGGACAGGGAGGGGACAATGAGGGGGGACAGGGAGGGGACAGAGGGGGGACAATGAGGGGACAAACGGGGACAAAAACGGGACAGGGAGGGGGGACAGCGAGGGGACAATGAGGGGGGATTATGAGGGGACAGAGAGGGGACAGAGAGGGGACAGGGAGGGGACAGGGAGGGGACAGGGAGGGGACAAAAAGAGGGGACAGGATGGGGACAAGGAGGGGACAGAGGGGGGACAGGGAGGGGACTGAGGGGGGACAATGAGGGGGGACAGAGAGGGGACAGGGAGGGGACAAAAAGGGGGGACAGGGAAGGGACAGAGGGGGGACAGAGTGGGGACAATGAGGGGACAAAAAGGGGGGACAGGATGGGGACAAGGAGGGGACAGAGGGGGGACAGGGAGGGGACTGAGGGGGGACAATGAGAGGGGACAGGGAGGGGACAGGTAGGGGACAGAGAGGGGACAAAAAGAGGGGACAGCGAGGGGACAGGGAGGGGACAATGAGGGGGGACAGGGAGGGGACACGGTGGCCCTGCCTGGTGTCCTGTCCCGGTGTCCCCATCCTGGTGCCATCCCCGATGTCCCCGTGTCCTGATGCCACCCTGGTGTCCCTTTTGGGACCCTTGGTGCCGCCCCATTGTCCCCAGGAGTGCCCAGTGTCCCTGTGCCCCCTGTGTGACCCCTGTGTGACCCTGTGTGACCCCCGTGTGACCCCTGTGTGACCCCAATGTCCCCGCGGTGTCCCCCGGTGTCCCCAGGAGTCCCCCGAGGAGCGGCCGCAGTTCCCGGGCGCCTCGGCCGCCTTCTCGGACCACCTGGAGTTCATCCAGCCCCAGGTGCTGGCCGGGATCCCGGTGTACCGCGTGATGGACCGGCAGGGCCAGGTGCTGCGCGCCAGCGAGGACCCCCAGGTGAGAGGGGCACACCTGGCACAGGTGACACACCTGGCACAGGTAACAGACCTGGCACAGGTAACACACACACCTGGCACAGGTAACACACCTGGCACAGGTAACACACACACCTGGCGCACCTGGCACAGGTGCCCACACCTGCCCAGGTGCCACGCTTGCCCAGGTGCCCACACCTGCCCACACCTGCCCAGGTGCCCACACCTGTGCCCACCTGTCCCGCAGCTCCCCAAGGAGTAGGTACCACACCTGCCGAGGTGCCCAGGTACCCATGCCTGCCCAGGTGCCCAGGTGCTCACACCTGCCCACACCTGCCCAGGTGCCCACACCTGCCCACACCTGACCAGGTGCCCAGGTGCCCACACCTGCCCAGGTGCCCACACCTGTGCCCACACCTGCCCACACCTGCCCAGGTACCCAGGTGCCCACACCTGCCCACACCTGCCCAGGTGCCACACCTGCCCACACCTGCCCAGGTGCCACACCTGCCCAGGTGCCCAGGTGCCACACCTGCCCACACCTGCCCAGGTGCCCACACCTGTGCCCACCTGTCCCGCAGCTGCCCAAGGAGGAGGTGCTGAAGCTCTACCGGACCATGACTCTGCTCAACACCATGGACCGGATCCTCTACGAGTCCCAGCGCCAGGTACGGCCGGTGCCCACCTGTGTGCCCACCTGTGCCCACCTGTGCCCACCTGGGCGCACCTGGGCTCACCTGGCGCCGCCCGCAGGGCCGGATCTCGTTCTACATGACCAACTACGGCGAGGAGGGGACGCACGTGGGCAGCGCCGCCGCCCTCGACCCCAACGACCTCGTCTTCGGGCAGTACCGGGAGGCAGGTGAGGGACAGAGGGACAGGTGGGACAGGTGAGGGACAGGTGGGACAGGTGAGGGATAGAGGGACAGGTGAGGGACAGAGGGACAGGTGAGGGACAGGTGGGGGACAGAGGGACAGGTGAGGGGCAGGTGAGGGGCAGGTGGGGACAGGTGAGGGACAGAGGGACAGGTGAGGGGCAGAGGGACAGGTGGGTCAGGTGTACCCCAGGTGTGCCCAGGTGTAACCCAGGTGTGCCCAGGTGTACCCCAGGCGTGCCCAGGTGTACCCCAGGTGTGCCCAGGTGTACCCAGCTGTGCCCAGCTGTGCCCAGGCGTAACCCAGGTGTACCCCAGGTGTGCCCAGGTGTACCCAGGTGCCCCCAGGTGTACCCAGGTGTACCCCAGGTGTGCCCAGGTGTAACCCAGGTGTGCCCAGGTGTGCCCAGGTGTACCCCAGGTGTGCCCAGGCGTGCCCAGGCATACCCAGGTGTACCCAGGTGTACCCCGGGCGTGCCCAGGTGTGCTGCTGTACCGCGGGTACCCGCTGGAGCTGTTCATGGCTCAGTGCTACGGCAACGCGCGCGACCCCGGCAAGGGCCGGCAGATGCCGGTGCACTACGGCTGCGCCGAGCGGCACTTCGTCACCATCTCCTCCCCGCTGGCCACGCAGATCCCGCAAGGTGAGCGCACCTGGGCACCCGGCCCCGAACTTTTTCCCAAAAAAATCCCTTTCTTTTCCCAATTTGTTCCCCATTTTTTCCCAATAATCCCTTTTTTCCCCCAATTTTTTCCCAATTTTTTCCCAAAAATCCCATTTTTTTCCCAAAATCCCTTTTTTTTTCCAATGTTTTCCCAAAAATCCCTTTTTTTTCCCAAAAATCCCTTTTTCCCATTTTTTCCCCAATTTTTTCAGAAAAATCCCTTTTTTTTCCCAAAAATCCCTTTTTTCCCCTATTTTTTCCCAATTTTTCCCAAAAATCCTTTTTTTCCCCAATTTTTTCGCAAAAATCCCAATTTTTTCCCAATAATCCCTTTTTATTCCCAATTTTTTCCCAAAATTCCCATTTTTTTCCCCAAAATCCCATTTTTCCCATTTTTTTCCCCAAAATCCCATTTTTCCCGTTTCCCCCCGGTTTTCCCCCAAACCCCAGCGGTGGGCGCCGCCTACGCCATCAAGCGCGCGGACGCCAGCCGGGCCGTGGTCTGTTATTTCGGGGAGGGGGCGGCCAGCGAGGGCGACGCTCACGCCGGGTTCAACTTCGCCGCCACCTTGGAGTGCCCCATCGTCTTCTTCTGCCGCAACAACGGCTACGCCATCTCCACGCCCACCGCCGAGCAGTACCGCGGCGACGGCATCGGTGAGGAACGCGGATTTGGGGCGGTTTCGGGGGTTTTGGGGGTTTTGGGGTTTTTTTGGGGGGTTTATGGGATTTTTCTGATTTTTTTAGGGATTTTTTGGGGGGTTTTATAGCTGTTTTTAGAGGGAATTGGGGCAGTACCGCGGCGACAACATCAGTGAGAAACCGAATTTGGGGGGGTTTTGGTGTTTTTGGGGTTTTTCGGGTTTTTCAGGATTTTTGGGATTTTTTTGGGGATTTTTTTTGGATTTTTTTGGGATTTTTTTGGGATTTTTTTTTATTTCTTTGGGATTTTTTGGTGGATCTTTAGGGAGGTTTATAGGGCTTTATGGGGGGAATTTGGGCAGTACCGTGGTGACAGCATCGGTGAGGAGCCGGATTGGGGGGTTTTGGGGGGTTTTGGGGGGTTTTGGGGGTTTTTTTTTTTTTTTTTTTCCCCAAATCCCATTTTTCCCCCCCAAATCCTGGATATTTTCCCCCAAATCCCATTTTTTCCCCCCCAAATCCCATTTTTCCCCCAAATCCCGTATTTTTTTCCCCCAAATCCCATTTCCCCCCCTCAAATCCAATTTCCCCACTCCCCAAATCCCATTTTTTCCCCCCAAATCCTGGATTTTTTCCCCCTAAATCCCATTTTTCCCCCCCAAACCCCATTTTCCCCCCAAATCCCATTTTTCCCCCCAAATCCTGGATTTTTCCCCCCTAAATCCCATTTTCCCCCCCCCAAACCCCGGATTTTTCCCCCCAAACCCCGTATTTTCCCCCCAAATCCCGGAATTTTCCCCCATTCCCGTTCCCGTTCCGCAGCGGCGCGGGGTCCCGGCTACGGGCTGCTGTCGATCCGCGTGGACGGCAACGACGTCTTCGCCGTGTTCAACGCCACGCGGGAGGCGCGGCGCCGCGCCGTGGCCGAGAACCAGCCCTTCCTCATCGAGGCCATGACCTACCGGTGCGCCAAAACCGCCGCTTTTCACCCCAAAAATTCCGCCTTCCCTTCCCAGAAAACTCTCCTTTGAGTCCCCGAAATATTCCCCTTTTTTCCTCAAAAAATCCCGCTTTTTTCCCCCAAAATGCTGCTTTTCCTAACAAAAATTCTGCTTTTTTCCCCCAAATATTCCGCTTTTTCCCGCGAAAAAACTCTGCTTTTTAATCTCCTAAAAATTTCTCTTTTTTACCCAAAAACTCTGCTTTTTAACCCCCTAAAAATTCCTCCTTTTCACCCAAAAAACTCCACTTTTTTACACCAAAAAGACTCTGCTTTTCCTACCAAAAACTCCGCTTTTTTCCCCTAAAAATTCTGCTTTTGTTCCCCAAAATCTCTGCTTTTCCTACCAAAGAAACTCTGCTTTTGTTCCCCAAAAACTCTGCTTTTGTTTCTCAAAAAGCTCTGCTTTTTCCCCCCAAAATATTCCACTTTCCCCCAAAAAACTCCACTTTCCCCCAGAAAACCCTGCTTTTATTTCCCCAAAACCTCCGCTTTTCCCCCCAAAAAACCTCAATTTTTCCCCCCAAAAAACCTCTTCTTTTTCCCCATAAAAATTCCACTTTTTCCCCCTAAAACCTTCGCTTTTTCCTCCAAAATCCCAGGGTTTTTTTTCCAAAATCCGGTTTTTTCAGCCCAGAATTGGGCACCACAGCACGAGTGACGACAGTTTTGCACACCACTCAGATTTTCCCACATTTCCAATGGGATTTTGCCCCATTTTACCCCACTTTTTTCCATTTTTTTCCCAAAATCCCCATTTTTTCCCCCAAATCTCGTGTTTTTTCCCCAAACCCCAGGTTTTTTTCCCAAAATCTGTTTTTTTTGCCCCAGGATCAGGCACCACAGTACAAGCTCAGATTTTCCCTTATTTCCAATGGGATTTTCCCCATTTTACCCCCATTTTTTTCCCATTTTCCCATTTTTTTGCCATTTTTTCCCCAAACCCCAGGTTTTTTTTCCCAAAATCTGTTTTTTTCGCCCCAGGATCGAGCACCACAGCACAAGTGATGACAGTTTTGCACACCACTCAGATTTTCCCACATTTCCAATGGGATTTTGCCCCATTTTACCCCATTTTTTTCCCATTTTCCCCATTTTTTTGCTGTTTTTTCCCCAGACTCGGGGTTTTTTTCCCAAAATCCCGTTTTTTCGCCCCAGGATCGGGCACCACAGCACGAGTGACGACAGCTCCGCGTACCGCTCGGTGGACGAGGTGAATTATTGGGACAAGCAGGACCACCCGATCTCGCGGCTGCGCCTCTTCCTGGAGCGCCGCGCGTGGTGGGACGAGCGGCAGGAGCGCGACTGGAGGAAGAGCTCGCGGAAAATGGTCCCGTTTTGGGGCAAAATCCGCGGGGTTTGGGGCCGGGAACTGTCGGGGTTTGGGGCGAAATCCGCCGGGTTTGGGGCCGGGAACTGTCGGGGTTTGGGGTGGAAAATAATCGGAATTTTGGGGTAAAATCCGCGGGGGGTTTGGGGTAAAATCCGCGGGGTTTCGGGTGGGAAATAATCGAGAATTGGGGGTGGAAAATTATCGAGATTTTTGGGGGAAAATCCGCGGGGTTTGGGGGAAAATCCGCGGGGTTTTGGGGTGGAAAATAATCGAGATTTTATGGTAAAATCCGCGGGGGGTTTAGGGGAAAATCCGCGGGGTTTGGGTGGAAAATAATCGAGATTTTGGGGTGGAAAATAATCGGAATTTTGGGGTAAAATCCGCGGGGTTTGGGGTGGGAAAAAAATCAGGATTTTGGGGTGGAAAATAATCGAGATTTTAGGGTAAAATCCGCGGGGGGTTTAGGGTAAAATCCGCGGGGTTTGGGGTGGGAAATAATCGGGATTTTGGGGTAAAATCCGCGGGGTTTCGGGTGGGAAATAATCGAGAATTGGGGGTGGAAAATAATCGAGATTTTTGGGGGAAAATCCGCGGAGTTTGGGAGAAAATCCGCGGGGTTTTGGGGTGGAAAATAATCGGAATTTTGGGGTAAAATCCGCGGGGGTTTTGGGGGAAAATCCGCGGGGTTTGGGTGGAAAATAATCGAGATTTTGGGGTGGAAAATAATCGAGATTTTAGGGTAAAATCCACGGGGGGTTTGGGGGAAAATCCGCGGGGTTTTGGGGTGGAAAATAATCGGGGTTTTGGGGTGGAAAATAATCGAGATTTTGGGGTGGAAAATCGGGAATTCGGGCTGGAAAATGGGGAATTGGGGCTGAAAACCGGGACTTGGGCCCCGCAGGTGCTGGAGGCCTTCGAGCAGGCGGAGCGGGAGCCGAAGCCGCCGCCGCGCCTCCTCTTCTCCGACGTTTACCGGGAGATGCCGCCGAGGCTGCGGCGGCAGCGGGAGGAGCTGGAGCGGCACCTGGAGACCTACGGGGAGCACTACCCGCTGCAGCACTTCCAGAAGTGAGCCCGAAAAACGGGAATTCCCGGGAAATCGGCATTCCCCAGCACCCGCTGCAGCACTTCCAGAAGTGATCCCGAAAAACCGGAATTCCCGGGAAATCCGGCATTCCCGAGCACCCGCTGCAGCACTTCCAGAAGTGAGCCCGAAAAACGGGAATTCCCGGGAAATCCGGCATTGCCCCAGCACCCACTGCTGCTGCTGCTGCTGCCAAAATCCGCCCCGAATTCGCCCCAAATTCACCCCAAATTCACCCCAAATTCACCCTAAATCCGCCCCAAATTCACCCTAAATTCACCCTAAATCTGCCCCGAATTCACCCCAAATTCACCCCGAATTCATCCTAAATCCGTTCCCAAATCTGCCCCAAATTCACTCTAAATCTGCCCCAAATTCACCCTAAATTCACCCTAAATCCGTTCCCAAATCTGCCCCAAATTCACCCTAAATCCATTCCCAAATTCACCCTAAATCCGTTCCCAAATCCCTCCTGGAGACCCCCGGGGGCACCGCCCGCTCCAGCAGGTCCAGAAGTGACCAGGAATTCCCTAAAAAGTCCCAGGAATTCCCTAAAAAGTCCCAGGAATTCTCTAAAAAATCCTGGGAATGCCTTAAAAAACCACGGGAATTCCCTAAAAAAATCCTGGGAATGCCTTAAAAAATCCTGGGAATTCCCTGAAAAATCCTGAGATTCCGTGCTGCCTCCCAAATCTGCCCCAAATTCTCCCAAATCTGCCCCAAATCCCACCTGGAGACCCCCGGGGGCCTTTCCCGCCCCGGCAATTCCAGAAATTCCTGGAATTTCCGTGAATTCCCTAAAACCCCCCCCGGAACTGCCCAAAAATCCCCCCAATAAACGGAATTTCAGAGAGTCAGAGCCTTTATTTTGGGAATAAATCCTGGGATTTTGGGGATGGATCCCTCAGGATTTTGGGGCTGTGGTGGCGCCATGGGGACACCTTGGGGACACTGTGGTGGCACCTTGGGGACACCCCAGAGCCCTGGTGGCACCTTGGGGACACTTTGGGGCCCCCCTCAGTGACAAGGCCAAGGAGATTTGGGGACAAAGAATTTATTGGGGGACACCGAGGTGGCAGTGGTGGCACTGGGGTGACATCAGAGCTTGGCGAAGGGGATGTTGGTGGCACTGAGGTGACATCAGAGCTTGGCGAAGGGGACGTTGGTGGCACCGAGGTGGCAGTGGTGGCACTGGGGTGACATCAGAGCTTGGCGAAGGGGACGTTGGTGGCACTGAGGTGACATCAGAGCTTGGCGAAGGGGACGTCCTCGGGTCCCTTCTTGTCCAGGGCCGCCTGCACCGACTTGGGGATGTCCTCGGTCTGCAGCATGGCCATGTTCCAGGTGGCCTGGGGACAGCGA
This sequence comes from Taeniopygia guttata, assembly GCF_048771995.1. Taxonomy (NCBI): domain Eukaryota; kingdom Metazoa; phylum Chordata; class Aves; order Passeriformes; family Estrildidae; genus Taeniopygia; species Taeniopygia guttata. The sequence continues at coordinate 3,921,809 of NC_133059.1, read as the reverse complement.
CAGGGACATGGGGACAGTGACAGGGACAGGGACAGGGACAGGGACACAGTGACATGGGGACATGGGGACAGCGACAGGGACATGGGGACAGGGACAGAGACACAGTGACATGGGGACAGGGACAGGGACACAGTGACAGTGACAGTGACAGGGACATGGGGACAGGGACAGGGGCAGGGATATGGGGACAGTGACACAGGGACAGTGACAGTGACACAGTGACACAGCGACAGTGACAGTGGCACAGTGACAGTGACACAGTGACAGTGACACAGTGACACAGTGACACAGTGACACAGGGACACAGTGACACAGGGACACAGTGACAGTGACACAGTGACACAGTGACAGTGACACAGTGACACAGTGACACAGTGACAGTGACACAGTGACAGTGACACAGTGACACGGTGACAGTGTCACCCACCACGTGCTGCAGCCCCTCGCTGACGGGCCGGTCCCGCGAGTACAGCAGGTTGACCTTGGTGCCCTGCACGGCCACGGGGCTGCGGGCGGCGATGGCCTCGGCCACCTCCAGCGCCACCTCCAGCAGCGCCGCCTTGTCCGGCAGCACCCGGCTGGGGACACCGCGTCAGCCCCGGGCGCCCAAGGGTGCCCAAAGGCGCCCAAAGGCACCCCAAACACAGCCGGGATACACCCAGATACACCCCAAAGGCACCCAAAGGCGCCCAAAGGTGCCCCAAACACAGCCAGAGTGTGCCCAAAGGCACCCCAAACTCAGCCAGAATACACCCAAAATACACCCCGAAACACACCCCAAACACAGCCAGAATACACCCAAAATACACCCCGAAACACACCCCAAACACAACCAGAATACACCCAAAATACACCCCGAAACACACCCCAAACACAGGAACAATGCGCCCAAAACCACCCCAAACTCAGCCAGAATACACCCAAAATACATCCCGAAACGCACCCCAAACACAGCCAGAATACACCCAGATACACCCCGAAACACACCCCAAATACAGCCCAAATACACATAAATACACCCCGAAATAAACCCCAGATACGCCCCAAAATGCCCTTCAAACACAGCCAGAATACACCCAAATTACACCCAAAATACACCCTGAAATGCACCCCAATACACCCCGAAACGCACCCCAAATACAGCCAGAATACACCCAGATACATCCCAAATACATCCAAAATACACCCAAAAATATGCCCAAAATGCACCCCAAATACAGGCAGAATACACCCAAAATACACCCTGAAACGCACCCAAAATACAACTAAAGTACACCCAAAATACGCCCCAAACACAGGCAGAATACACCCAAAGACACCCTAAAATAAACCCCAAATACAGCCAAAATACACCCAAATTACACCCAAAATACAGCCCAAAATACATCCCAAAAATTCACTCCAAATTCACCCGAAGTACCCCCAAAATCCACTCCAAAATTCACTCAAAACGCACCCAAAATTCAGCCTAAATCCACCCAAAGTCCACCCCAAAATCCCCCCAGAATCCCTCCAAAATCCCCCCAAAAATTTACCCAAAAATCCACACAAAGTCCACCCCAAAATCCCCCCAGAATCCCTCCAAAATCCCCCCAAAAATCCCCCCAAAAATCCACACAAAGTCCACCCCAAAATCCCCCCCAAAACCCCCAATATACCCCCAAAAACTACCCCAAAAATCCACCCAAAGTTCACCCCAAAATCCCTCCACAATCCCCACAAATGCCCCAAAATTTCACCCAAAAATCCACCAAAGTCCACCCCAAAATCCCCCCAAAATGCCACAGAATTTTACCCAAAATCCCCCAAAATTCACCCAAAAATCCCCCTAAAAATCCACAAAGTCCACCCCAAAATCCTCCCAGAGTCTCCCAAAATCCCCCCAGAACCCCCAAGATCCCCCCCAAAATTACCCCAAAAATCCACCCCAAAATCCCTTAAAATCCTTTAAAATCCCCCCCAAATCCCCCAAAATCCCCCAAAATCCCCCAAATTCACCCAAAATCCCCCAGCCCACCTGACCAGGCCGCAGCTCAGCGCCTCGGGCGCCCTCATGACACGGGCGGTGAAAGCCAATTCATTCACCAGGCTGGGACAGGGGACAGCGGGGACATTGGGGGGATTGGGGACACTGGGGACATTGGGGACATTGGGGGGATTGGGGGACATTGGGGACAGTGGGGACATTGGGAGGTTTGTGGGGATTTGGGACATTGGGGACATTGGGGACATTGGGGACATTGGGGACATTGGGGGGGATTGGGGGGATTGGGGGCATTCGGGGACATTGGGGACATTGGGGACATTGGGGACATTTGGGGGGATTGGGGACATTGGGGACATTGGGGACATTGGGGACATTGGGGGAATTGGGGATATTGGGGACATTGGGGACACTGGGGACATTTGGGGACATTTGGGGACATTTGGGGGGGATTTGGGACATTTGGGGGGATTGGGGGACATTGGGGACATTGGGAGGTTTGGGGACATTGGGGGCATTGGGGACATTGGGGACATTGGGGGCATTCGGGGGGATTGGGGGGATTGGGGGACATTGGGGGGACATTTGGGACATTGGGGGGATTGGGGGGTATTGGGGACATCGGGGGGTTTGGGGACATTGGACGGACATTGGGGACATTTGGGGACACTGAGGATATTTGGGACATTTGGGGACATTTGGGGACACCGGGGGTGCCCCTCACCCACCTCTGGCTCCCCACGATTTTGGGGAGGCGCTGAAGGGTCCCCACGTCGGCCGCCAGCCCCATGTCCACCTCCTGAGGGGACATTGGGGACACTGGGGGGACACTGGGGGATACTGGGGGACACTGGGGGATACTGGGGGGGCACTGGGGGGGCACTGGGGGGCGCTGGGGGGCACTGGGGGGGCACTGGGGGACACTGGGGGATACTGGGGGACACTGGGGGACACTGGGGGATACTGGGGGACACTGGGGGACACTGGGGGACACTGGGGGGGCACTGGGGGATACTGGGGGGACACTGGGGGATACTGGGGGACACTGGGGGACACTGGGGGACACTGGGGGATACTGGGGGGGCACTGGGGGATACTGGGGGGCACTGGGGGGGCACTGGGGGACACTGGGGGGGCACTGGGGGGACACTGGGGGGCGCTGGGGGGCACTGGGGGGCACTGGGGGGACAATGGGGGACACTGGGGGATACTGGGGGGGCACTGGGGGATACTGGGGGGCACTGGGGGACACTGGGGGGGCACTGGGGGGCACTGGGGGATACTGGGGGGCACTGGGGGACACTGGGGGGCACTGGGGGGACACTGGGGGGCACTGGGGGATACTGGGGGGCACTGGGGGACACTGGGGGGGCACTGGGGGGGCACTGGGGGGCGCTGGAGGGCACTGGGGGGCACTGGGGGGACATTTGGGGGTCCCGGGGTCCCCCCGTGTCCCACCTTGACCTGGAAATAGGCGTCCTGGGAGCAGAAGCGAATGTCACAGGCCGAGATCAGATCCACGCCTGGGGGGAGGGAGCCTTCATCGTCATCATCCTCATCCTCCTGGTCTTCATCCTCCTCATCCTCCTCTTTACCCCAAATCCCAACCCCCAAACCCCAAACCCCAAATCCCAAACCCCAAATCCCAAACCCCAAACCCCAAACCCAAAATCCCAAACCCCAAACCCCAACCCCCAAACCCCAAACCCCAAACCCCAAATCCCAAACCCCAAACCCCAAACCCCAAATCCCAAACCCCAAATCCCAAATCCCAAACCCCAAACCCCAAACCCCAAACCCCAAACCCCAAACCCAAACCCCAAACCCCAAATCCCAAATCCCAAACCCCAAACCCCAAACCCCAAATCCCAAACCCCAAATCCCAAACCCCAAACCCCAAATCCCAAACCCCAAATCCCAAATCCCAAATCCCAAATCCCAAACCCCAAACCCCAAACCCCAAACCCCCCAAATCCCAAACCCCAAACCCCAAATCCCAAATCCCAAACCCCAAACCCCAAACCCCAAACCCCAAACCCCAAACCCCAAACCCCAAATCCCAAACCCCAAACCCCAAATCCCACCCCCGCCCCTCACCCGCTCCGATGCAGGGCCCGTGCACGGCGGCGATCACGGGTTTGGGGCACTGCGGGGTTTTGGGGGGTCAGAGCGGATTTTGGGGGGTCGGGGGGGGTTTGTGGGGTCAGGTTTTGGGGGGTCAGAGCAGATTTTGGGGGGTCGGGGGGGGATTTGGGGCACTGTGGGGTTTTGGGGGGTCAGAGTGGATTTTGGGGGGTCAGGGGGGTTTTGTGGGGTCAGGTTTTGGGGGTCAGGGGGGTTTGTGGGGTCAGGGTGGGTTTGGGGCACTGCAGGATTTTGGGGGTGTCAGGGGGGTTTTGGGGGTCACAGTGGGTTTGTGGGGTCAGGTTTTGTGGGGTCAGGAGGGTTTTGGGGGGGTCAGGGGGTATTTGTGGGGTCAGGCCGGGATTTAGGGAACCATGGCAGGTTTTAGGGGCTCAGGGCAGATTTTGTGGGGTCAGGCTGGATTTTAGGGGCTCAGGCCGGGTTTTGTGGGGTCAGGAGGGTTTTAGGGGGTCAGGCCGGGTTTTGTGGGGTCAGGGTTGATTTTAGGGGGTCAGGCTGGGTTTTAGGGGCTCAGGGCAGGTTTTAGGGGCTCAGGCCGGGTTTTGTGGGGTCAGGGTGGGTTTTGTGGGGTCAGGCTGGGTTTTGTGGGGTCTGGATGGATTTTATGGTGTCAGGATGGATTTTAGGGGCTCAGGCCGGTTTTTGTGACCCCAGCCCGGGTTTTTGGGACCCCACCCCGGTTTTGGGGTGCCGGGGTCCGTGCCCACCCGCTCCATGGCCGAGAAGCTCTCCTGGAATTCCAGGATGTGGCGCCGCAGGGCCCAGGCCCGACGCGCCGCGTCCTGCGCCGGCAGCGCCGCCAGCAGCGAGCCCAGCTCCGCCAGGTCGATGCCTGCGGGTTGGGGGGGATTTTGGGTTTTTGGGGGGTCACAGGGGGGTTCGGGGACCCCCCGGGGGAGGCTGGGGATGGGAGAGGGAATTTTTGGGGTTTGGGAGGGAATTTTTGGGGTTTGGGAGGGAATTTTTGGGATTTGAGAGGGAATTTTGGGGGTCCAGAAGGGAATTTTGGGATTTGAGAGGTAATTCCGGGTTCCAGAAGGGAATTTTGGGGCTCCAGGGGGGAATCTTGGGGTCCCAGGAGGGAATTTGGGGTCCCAGGAGGGAATTTCAGGATCCCAGGGGGGAATTTTGGGGTCCCAGCAGGAATTTTGGGGTCCCAGGTGTAAATTTGGGGTCCCAGAGGAATTTGGGGTCCCAGGAGGGATTTGGGGTGCCAGGTGTAAATTTGGGGTCCCAGGTGTAAGTTTTGGGGTGCCAGGTGTAAATTTGGGGTCCCAGGTGTAAGTTTTGGGGTGCCAGGTGTAAATTTGGGGTCCCAGGTGTAAATTTTGGGGTCCCAGGTGTAAGTTTTGGGGTCCCAGGTGTAAATTTGGGGTCCCAGGTGTAAATTTTGGGGTCCCAGGTGTAAATTTGGGGTCCCAGGTGTAAATTTTGGGGTCCCAGCAGGAATTTGGGGTCCCAGGTGTAAATTTGGGGTCCCAGCAGAATTTGGGGTCCCGCAGGTTTTGGGGTTCAGCCCCACCGGCGGTGAAGGCTGCGCCGGCCCCAGAGACAACCACAGCGCGGCACTCGGGGTCCTGAGCGATGTCCCGGAACACCTGCACCAGCTCCCTGCCAGTACGGACCAGTATGGACCAGTACGGACCAGTACGGACCAGTACGGACCAGTATAAACCAGTACGGACCAGTACGGACCAGTATGGACCAGTACGGACCAGTATAAACCAGTACGGACCGGTACGGACTGGTTAGCACCAGTATGGACCAGTACGGACCAGTACGGACCAGTATGGACCAGTATGGAGCATTAGGGAGCACCAGTACAGCTCCCCAGTCCCATCCCAGTCCCCCCCAGTTTAATCCCAGTCCATCCCATTCCCATCCCAGTCTGTCCCAGTCCAACCCAGTCCCTCCCAATTTGATCCCAGTCCATCCCAGTCCATCCCAGTCCCTCCCAGTCCCCCCCAGTTCCCTGCCAGACCCTCCCAGTGCTCCCAGTCGCCCCCAGTGTGATCCCAGTCCCTCCCAGTTTGATCCCAGTCCCCCCCAATCCCCTCCCAGTTCCCTCCCAGTGCTCCCAGTCCCTCCCAGTTTATCCCAGTCCCTCCCAGTATATCCCAGTCCCTCCCAGTATATCCCAGTCCCTCCCAGTTTATCCCAGTCCCTCCCAGTTTATCCCAGTCCCTCCCAGTCTCTCCCATCTCCATCCCAGTCCCTCCCAGTCCCCCCCAGTTTGATCCCAGTTTGATCCCATTCCCATCCCAGTCCCTCCCAGTCCCTCCCAGTTTGATCCCAGTCCCTCCCAGTTTGATCCCAGTTTGATCCCAGTCCCTCCCAGTTTGATCCCAGTCCCTCCCAGTTTGATCCCAGTTTGATCCCAGTCCATCCCAGTTTGATCCCAGTTTGATCCCAGTCCCTCCCAGTTTGATCCCAGTCCCTCCCAGTTTGATCCCAGTTTGATCCCAGTCCATCCCAGTTTGATCCCAGTTTGATCCCAGTCCCTCCCAGTGTGATCCCAGTCCCTCCCAGTCCCTCCCAGTCCATCCCATTCCCCTCCCATTCCCATCCCAGTCCCTCCCAGTGCTCCCAGTGCTCCCAGTACCGCCAGCAGCGCAGGTCCAGCGCGTTGCGCTTGCCGGGCCGGTGCAGCTGCAGGTGCAGCACCCGCGGCCGTTCCTGCAGCAGCCGCAGCGACTGCAGCTCCTGCACGGCTGCTGACGTCATCGGTGACGTCATCGAGCCCAACCGGGACACCCGCGGCCAACTGGGACGGACTGGGGGGAATGGGAGAGACTGGGATGGACTGGGATCAAACTGGGATCAAACTGGGATGGACTGGGATCACACTGGGAGGGACTGGGATGGACTGGGAGGGGAATGGGAGGGGAATGGGATCAAACTGGGATCAAACTGGGAGGGACTGGGATGAACTGGGACAGACTGGGATGGACTGGGAGGGACTGGGAGGGACTGGGATTGGAATGGGATGGACTGGGATGGACTGGGAGGGACTGGAATCAAACTGGGAGGGACTGGGATGGACTGGGACAGACTGGGAGGGACTGGGAGGGACTGGGATCAAACTGGGATCAAACTGGGATGGACTGGGAGGGGAATGGGAGAGACTGGGATGGACTGGGATCAAACTGGGACAGACTGGGAGGGACTGGGATAGACTGGGATTAAACTGGGGGGGACTGGGATCAAACTGGGATGGACTGGGAGGGACTGGGTTGGACTGGGACAGACTGGGATGGACTGGAATGGACTGGGAATGATGGGATGGGAATGGGATGGACTGGGCCAAACTGGGAACAAACTGGGACAAACTGGGGAGAAACTGGGATAAACTGGGAACAAACTGGGAACAAACTGGGACCCAGTGGGACAAACTGGGGGAAACTGGGACAGACCTGGCCAAACTGGGCCCCACTGGGACAAACTGGTCTAAACTGGGCCAAACTGGGCCCCACTGGGGGAATTGGGCCCCACTGGGACAAACTGGGACAAACTGGTCCGAACTGGCTCAGACTGGGGACAAAGTGGGGATGAACCGAGGGCAAACTGGGCCAAACTGGGACCCACGGGGGCCAAACTGGGACAAACTGGGGACAGAGCAGCGACACACCGGGGCCAAACTGGGACCCACTGGGGGAACCTGGGGACGAACCGAGAACAAACTGGGACCCACTGGGCCAAACTGGTCTGAACTGGGCCAAAGTGGTCTAAACTGGGCCAAACTGGGACCCACTGGGCCAAACTGGGCTAAACTGGGCCAAACTGGGACCCACGGGGCCAACCCGGGACACACCAAGGACAAACTGGGGCCAAACCGGGGCCAAACTGGGACAAACCGGGCCCGAACCGGTCCGAACTGGTCCGAACGGGTCCGAACTGGTCCGAACCGGCCCGAACCGGTCCGAACTGGTCCGAACCGGTCCGAACTGGTCCGAACCGGTCCGGGCCGGTCCCCCCGGGCCGCCCCTCCCCCACTCACGCGCGCGCCGCAGCCGCGCGAGCGCCGCCGCCATCGGCCCCGTCACCGCCAGGGGGCGCCGTCACTTCCGGCCGCTCGGCCAATGGCAGCGCGCGGCTCTGGCCACGCCCACCCGCGCGCCGGAAGCGACGCTGTACCGAGGAGGAAGTGCACAGGAAGACTCCATGAGGCGGAAGTGACGTCTGTCGAGGCGGAAGTGGGCGGTGACATGGAGGCTCTGACCGGAAGTTCAGGAAATTCCAACCCCGAACCCCCAAAAATCCTCCCAAAAAAACTCTCAAAATGTTCCGAAAAAAAAAACAACTTTCAAAAAAGTTTAAAAATTTCCAAAATCTTCCCAAAAAAACGTTTAAAAAAACCCCCAAAATCTTCCCCAAAAACCCTTCCAAAACCTCCCCCAAACCCCCAAAATCCCCCCAAATCCCCCCAAAAAAATCCCAAAATCCCCCCAAAATCCCAAATTCGGTTTTTGTTTCCCAAACTCTTTATTGGGGTGGGGGAGGGGCTCTGACCCCTTCGCCTTAAAAATGGGGGGGGAGAGAAGGGGGGGGGGTCTCTGCACCCCCGGCCTTAAAAAAACGGGGTAATGGGGGGGGGTCCCCAGGGGGATTTGGGGTCCTGGGAGGAGATTTTGGGGTCCCCAGGGGAATCCAGGGGGTCCCAACGGGGTCCTGGGGGAATCTTGGGGGTACCAGAGGGATTTTGGGGTAACCCTGGGGGTCCCTGGGGGTCCCAGGAGGATCCAGAGGGTTTTGGAGAGGATCCAGAGGGATTTTGGGGTGATCCTGGGGGTCCCACGGGGGATCCTGAGGGTCCCTGGGGTGATCCAGGAGGGTCCCTGGAGGATCCAGAGGGTTTTGGGGGATCCAGAGGTTTTGGGGTGACCCTGGGGGTCCCCGGGGGGCTCAGGAGGCGTGCTGGGCCGTGGAGAAGCAGAGCTTCAGCGTGTAGGGGTACGGCCCGTCTGGGGGGGGAATAAAGGGGTCAGGGGGGTGGGGCAGCCCCCCAAAACCTTCCCCTGCTGTGGGGCAGCCCCCCAAACCCCTCCCCTGCTGTGGGGCAGCCCCCCAAAACCTCCCCCCGCCAGGGGGCAGCGCCCCAGACCCTCCCCAGCCCCCCAAATCTTCCCCAGCCCCCCAAATCCCCCTCTAACACCCCAAACCCCATCCCCAGCCCCCCAAATCCCCTCCCCAGCCCCCCAAACCCCTCCCCAGCCCCCCCAGACCCCTCCCCAGCCCCCCAAACCCCTCATCAGACCCCTCCCCAGCCCCCCAAACCCCCTCTAACACCCCAGACCCCTCCCCAGCCCCCCCAAACCCCTCCCCAAACCCCTCCCCAGCCCCCCAAACCCCTCCCTAGCCCCCCAGACCCCTTCTCAGCCCCCCCAAAACCCCTCCCAAACCCATCCCCAGCCCCCCAAACCCCTCCTCAGCCCCCCAAATCCCCCTCTAATCCCCCAAACTCCATCCCCAGCCCCCCAAACCCCCCCCAGACCCCTCCCCAGCCCCCCAAACTCCATCCCCAGACCCCTCCCCCAGCCCCCAAACCCCTCCCCAGCCCCCCAAACCCCTCCCCAGCCCCCCAGCCCCCCCCCAGCCCCCCGAGCCCTCACTGGGGTTCTTCATCTGGAAGTGGTTGAGGAAGCCGAGGGTCTCCAGCGCGTCGCTCTTGGAGTCCCACTCCAGCAGCCCCGAGGAGCTGCGCTCACCTGGGGGGTCAGGGGTCACCCAGGGGTCACCCGGGGGTCAGCCGGGGGTCAGGGGTCAGCCAGGGGTCACCCAGGGGTCAGCCAGGGGTCAGGGGGCCCCAGCCCCCCACACTCACTCTTGCCCGAGAACACCTTGACCGAGGACGGGCGCTTGACGCCGAGCTCGTCGCAGATCTGGGGGGAAATTTGGGGGTCAGGGGGAATTTGGGGGGTTGGGAAGGGGTTTAGGGGGACTTGGGGGGGTGGGAAGGGGGTTTGGGGGGGATTTGGGGGCTCAGGGGGTGTTTGGGGAGGGGTTTGGGGGGGAAATTTGGGGGGATTTTGGGATTTGGGGAGGGGTTTGGGGGGATTTGGGGGCTCAGGGGGTGTTTGGGGGGGGTTGAGGGGAAATTTGGGGGGGATTTTGGGGTTTGGGGAGGGGTTTGGGGGGTCAGGAGGGGTTTGGGGGGGAAATTTGGGGGGATTTGGGGGCGTTTGGGGGGTCAGGAAGGGGTTTGGGGGGGAAATTTGGGGGGATTTGGGGGTTCAGGGGGTGTTTGGGGGGTCGGGAGGGGTTTGGGGGGAAATTTGGGGGGATTTGGGGGTTTGGGGAGGGGTTTGGGGGTCGGGGGTTCAGGGGGATTTGGGGGTTTGGGGGGGTCTGAGGAGGGGCCTCGGAGGCTGAGGCAGAAGAGGAGGATGAAGAGCAGGATGTGGAGGAGGAGGAGGAGGAGAATGAGGAAGGGCCTGAGGCCCAGAGGCTGAGGAGGAGGAGGCTGAGGAGGATGAGGATGAGGAGGAGGATGAAGATGAGGAGGAGAAGGATGAGGATGAGGAGGAGGAGGATGAGGAGGAGGATGAGGATGAGGCTGAGGAAGAGGAGGCTGAGGATGAGGAAGACAAGGCTGAGGATGAGGATGGGTGTGTTAAATGAGAAGCAGGAGGCCGAGGCTGAGGCTGAGGATGAGGAGGCTGAGGCTGAGGAAGACGAGGCTGAGGACGAGGAGGAGGAGGAAGAGCGGGCGCGGGCACCTCGTAGAAGTTGTCCTCGGTGACGTCGAGCGGCGCGTTGAAGAAGTGCAGCACGTTGCTGGGGTGCTGGATGCGGTTCTTGGCCGCCTGCTCGGGCGTGGAGAAGCGGTTGTTGCGCGAGCCGCTGAAATCCTTGTAGCTGCACGAGCCGTCCTCCAGCCCGTAGGACTGCCCCGGCATGATGGCGTGCTGCTTGGAGACGCTGGGGGGGAAAATGGGGAGAAAACGGGGAAAAACGGGAAAAAACGGGAAAAAACGGGGAAAAAATGGGTCAAATAGCCGAAAAAAACACAAAAATCCACCCAGAAACCACCCCCAAAACCCCCCAGGACTGCCCCGGCATGATGGCGTGCTGCTTGGAGACGCTGGGCAGGGAAAATGGGGAAAAAATGGGAAAAAACGGGGAAAAAATGGGAAAAAACAGAGAAAAAATGGGAAAAAACGGGGAAAAAATGGGAAAAAAATGGGTCAAATAGCCGAAAAAACCACAAAAATCCACCCAGAATCCACCCCAAAAACCTCCCAGGACTGCCCCGGCATGATGGCGTGCTGCTTGGAGACGCTGGGCAGAGAAAATGGGGAAAAAACATGAAAAAATGGGAAAAAACGGAGAAAAAATGGGAAAAAATGGAGAAAAAATGGGAAAAATCGTTAAAAAAATGGTCAGAAAATGACAAAAACACCAAAAATCCACCCCAAAATCCACCCCAAAAACCCCCAGGACTGCCCCGGCATGATGGCGTGCTGCTTGGAGACGCTGGGCAGGGAAAATGGGGGAAAAATGGGGAAAAGTGGGAAAAAAACAGGTCAGAAAATGACAAAAACCCAAAAATCCACCCCAAAAATCACTCGGGGACCCCTAAAAATCACTCAGAGACCCCCAAAAATCCCTCAGAGACTCCCCAAACACCGACCAGACGTTGAGCTTCTGGCCGAACATGAAGTTGTTGTTGAGGTGGGTGATGGTGGGGACGGGGTCGGGACCACCAGGGACGCCCCAAATTCACTCAGATACCCCCAAAATTCACTCAGGAACCCCCAAAATGCCCCAAAATCCCCCCAAACCCCCCAAACACCGACCAGACGTTGAGCTTCTGGCCCAACATGAAGTTGTTGTTGAGGTGGGTGATGGTGGGGACGGGGTCGGGACCACCAGGGACACCCAAAATCACTCAGACACCCCCAAAAATCACTCAGATACCCCCAAAATGCCCCAAAATGCCCCAAAATCCCCCCAAAATCACTCAGGCTGACCAGACGTTGAGCTTCTGTCCGAACATGAAGTTGTTGTTGAGGTGGGTGATGGCTCTGTCCACGGCGTAGCCATCGGCCATCTCCACCATGGCCGCGCCCGGCTTGCTCTTCATGAACTTCACCTGCCGCACACGTGAGACACACAGGTGAGACCCACAGGTGAGACCCACAGGTGAGACAGGGGACAGGTAAAGGGACAGGGGAGACCCCACAGGTGAGACCCACAGGTAAAGGGACAGGGGAGGCACAGGTGAGACCCCACAGGTGAGACCCGACAGGTGAGACCCGACAGGTGAGACAGGGGACAGGTGAGACACGGGGACAGGGGAGACAGGGGACAGGGACACGTAAAGGGACAGGTGAGACAGGACAGGTGAGACAGGGGAGGCACAGGTGAGACACAGGGACAGGGGCACTGGGACAGGTGAGGGGAGACAGGGACAGGTGAGACACAGGGGAGGGACAGGTAAAGGGACAGGTGAGACACAGGGACAGGTAAAAGGACAGGGGAGGGACAGGGACAGGGGCACTGGGACAGGTGAGACAGGGACAGGGGCACTGGGACAGGTGGGACAGGAGAGAGTCAGGGACAGGGGAGGGACAGGGGAGACACAGGGACAGGGGACAGGTAAAGGGACAGGTGAGACAGGGACAGGGGAGGGACAGGGACAGGTGAGGGGAGACAGGGACAGGTGAGACACAGGGGAGGGACAGGGACAGTTGAGGGACACAGGCAGGTGAGGGACAGAAGGGACAGGGACAGGGGAGGGGCACTGCGAGAGACAGGGACAGGTAAAGGGACAGGTGAGGGGACACCTGGGACAGGTGAGGGACACTGGGACATGGCACAGGTCTCCTGCAGGATCCCCCAAACCCCCCCAGGACCCCCGCCCACCATCTCCACGTTCCCGTAGAGGCAGAAGACGTTGAAGACCCTGTCACAGCTCACCTTGGCCTGGTCCAGCCCCACTGAGGACCCCCCAAACCCCCCCTAAACACCCCCAAACACCCCCAAACCCCCCCCAAATCACCCCCAGCCCCACTGAGGACCCCCCAAACCCCCCCTAAAGACCCCCAAACCCCACTGGGGACCCCCAAACCCCCCCCAGGACCCCCGCCCACCATCTCCACGTTGCCGTAGAGGCAGAAGACAGGTCCAGGTTCCCCAAATCCCCCCTAAAACCCCCCCAAGTCACCCCCAAACCCCACTGGGGACCCCCCAAACCCCACTGAGGACCCCCCAAACCCCCCCAGGACCCCCGCCCACCTTCTCCACGTTGCCGTAGAGGCAGAAGACGTTGAAGACGCGGTCGCAGTTCATCTTGGCCTGGTCCAGCCCGTAGACCATGAGCACGGGCGAGTCGGCGTGGGGGCCGTAGTCGGGGGGCGGCGGCGGGGGGGGCGGGGGGTGCCCGTACTGGGGCCCGTAGCGCCCGGGACCCCTCCGGTGCCCCCCGCCCACCGGCGGCGGCCCCATGCGCCGCCCCTCGTAGTGTGGTGGGGGTGGGCCGTAGCCCTCGTCGTGGTAGTGGCCGTGGTGGTACCCGCCGTGGGGACCCCCTGGGGGGGGAAAGAGAGAAAATTGGGGAGAGGGACCCCAAAATTGGGGAGATGGACCCCAAATTGGGGAGATGGGACCCCAAAATGTGGGGAGGGGGCTCACAGCCCTTGTCGTGGTAGTGGCCGTGGTGGTACCCGCCGTGGGGACCCCCTGGGGGAGAGAGACCCCAAAATTGGGGAGATGGACCCCAAATTGGGGAGATGGGACCCCAAAATGTGGGAGATGGACCCCAAATTGGGGAGATGGACCCCAAAAATGGGGAGATGGACCCCAAAATTGGGGAGATGGACCCCAAAATTGGGGAGATGGGATCCCAAATTGGGGAGATGGGATCCCAAAATTGGGGAGATGGACCCCAAATTGGGAAGATGGGATCCCAAATTGGGGGGAACGGAGATCAGGGTGAGTGGGGACCCCAAAGTGTGGGGAGGGGGGGGGGAGAGTCCCCTGCCCCCCCAAACCTGCCCCCAGCCTCCCCAAATGAGCCCCCAGCCCCCCTAGAACTGCCCCAATTCTGCCCCCAGCCCCCCAAAATTCCCCCCAGCCCACCCAAAACTCCCCCCAACCCCCCAAACCTGCCCCCAGCCCCACCAAAGGTCCCCCAAACCCTCCAAATGAGCCCTCAGCCCCCTAAACCTGCCCCCAGCCCCCTAAACCTGCCCCCAGCTCCCCTAAATCTGCCCCCAGCCCCCTAAACCTGCCCCCAGCCCCCTAAACCTGCCCCCAGCCCCCTAAACCTGCCCCCAGCCCCCCTAAACCTGCCCCCAGCCCCCTAAACCTGCCCCCAGCTCCCCTAAACCTGCCCCCAGCTCCCCTAAATCTGCCCCCAGCTCCCTAAACCTGCCCCCAGCCCCCTAAATCTGCCCCCAGGCCCCCTAGAACTGCCCCAAACCTCCCCCAAGCCCCTCCAAACCTCCCCCCAGCCCCCCAAAAGGTGCCCCAAACCCCTCCAAAAGGTGCCCCTAGCCCCACCAAACGAGCCCCCAGCCCCCCAGATCCCCCCAGCCCCCCAGATCCCCCCCAGCCCCCCAGATCCCCCCAGCCCCCGTGCCGTACCGTACTCAGCCGGGTGGTCCCCCAGGAGGGGCGGCTGCCGCTGCCGCTTGTTGGGGTTCCCACCGGGGTCTCCTGGGGGGACACGCCGGCTCAGGGGGGGCACGGGGGGGGTCACAGCCCCCCTGACCCCTCCCCCACCCCTGCAGAATTTGGGTGCCCCCCACACCCCCCCCAAGATCAGCACAAAGAGCCCTCAGGGCGTTAATGAGCCTGTTAATCGCTAATTAGGGTTGGTAATTAACAATTTTTGGGGGTGAGGGGGGTCAGGACGGACCCTGGGGGTCAGGACGGGGAGGGGGAGGGGGAGGGGTCAGGATTGGGTTCAGAAAATGCCGTTTTGGTCAAATCCTCCCTCCTGGAGAGCTGGAAGGGTTTGGGTGGAAAAGAGCAGGAAAAAGGCAAAACTCAAACCCCCAAAGAGGCAAAGAGGAGAGGAGAGAGGGGAGGGGGCTACTTACAGATCCCGGGGGGGCAAAGAGCTCCTTTGTGCCCCCCGAGGGGGCAGGGGGCTCCTCTTACCGCGGCGGCTCCGGCGCGCCCCGGCCCCTGCGGCACAGGGGACAGTCACCAACGGGCCCAACGTCCCCAAAAGGGCCCCGAGCGCCCCAAAACGGGCCCCGAGAGTCACCGAAACGGCCCCAGAGTCACCGAAACGGGGCCCGAGCACCCCGAGTTCCCCGGGGGTGGTGCTGGGATGTTCCTCTGGGATGGTCCTGGAATGTTCCTTGGGGTGTTGCTGGAATGTTCTTGGGGTGTTCCTTGGAATGTTCCTCAAGTGTTCCTTGGAATGTTCCTTGGAATGTTCCACAAGTGTTTCTTGGGATGTTCCTCATATATTCCTGAGGTGTTCTTGGGGTAGGTGTTCTTGGGGTGGGTGTTCCTGGAATGTTCCTGGGATGTTCCTGAGGTGTTCTTGGAATGTTCCTGAGGTGTTTTCGGGGTGTTTCTTGGGGTGTTCCTGGAAATGTTCCTTGGAATGTTCCTCAAGTATTCCTTGGAACGTTCCTGGGATGTTCCTGAGGTGTTTTTGGGGTGTTCCTTGGGGTGTTGCTGGAATGTTCCTGGAGTGTTTCTTGGGGTGTTCCTGGAAATGTTTTTGGAGTGTTCCTGGAAATGTTCCCAGGGTGTTCCTGGGAATGTTCTTGGAGTGTTCCTTGGAATGTTCCTGAAATGTCTCCTGGGATGTTCCTGAGGTGTTCTCAGGGTGTTCCTTGGAATGTTCCTGAAATGTTCCTTGGAATGTTCCTGAAATCTCTTGGGATGTTCCTCAAATGTTCCTGAGGTGTTCTTGGGGTGGGTGTTCCTTGGAATGTTCCTGAAATGTTCCTGGGATGTTCCTGAGGTGTTCTCGAGGTGTTGCTGGAATGTTCCTTGGGGTGTTGCTGGAAATGTTCTTGGAGTGTTCCTGGAAATGTTCCCAGGGTGCTCCTGGGAATGTTCCTTGGAATGTTCTTGGGGTATTCCTGAAATGTTCCTTGGAATGCTCCTTGGAATGTTCCTGAGATGTTCCTTGGGGGTGTTGCTAGAATGTTCCTTAGAATGTTCCTTGGAATGTTCCTGGAAATGATCCTTGGAAATGTTCCTGGGGTGTTGCTGGAATGTTCCTCAAATATTTCTTGGAATGTTCCTTGGGATGTTCCTGGGGTGTTCCTGGAAATGTTCCTGAGGTGTTCCTGGGAATGTTTCTTGGAGTGTTCCTTGGAATGTTCCTAAAATGTTTCTTGGAATGTTCCTTGGGGGTGTTGCTAGAATGTTCTTGGGACTGTTCCTGGAAATGTTCCTTGAAATGTTCTTGGGGTGTTCCTGGAATGTTCCTAGAAATGTTCCTGGAATGTTCTTGAAATGTTTCTTGGAATGTTCTTGGAGTGTTGCTGGAATGTTCCTTGGGAATGTTCCTGGGAATGTTCTTGTGGTATTCCTGAGCTGTTCCTGGGGTGTTCCTGGAATGTTCCTTGGGGGTGTTGCTAGAAACATTCCTTGGGGTGTTCCTGGAATGTTCCTGGAATGTTCCTGGGGGTTCAGCCCCGCCCCCAGCCCAGATCTGGTGGATTTGGGAAGTTTCCCAAATAAACATAAATAATAAATTTCAGAAAATACTGAAATGTGATCTGGGAGCTGAGGGAATTCCTGAAACCATCAGAAATGGCCTTGGATGTGAGAAATTCCTAAGAAGACCCAAAAAAAAATGGTCTTGGACAGGAGAGAATTCCTGAGAACCCTGAGAACGGGTTCAGGGATGTGAGAAAGTTCCTAAAAGTGCTGGAATTGGGTCTGGGAAGTGAAAGAATTCCAAAAACCATCAAAAACGGTCTTGGATTGAAAGTGTGGTGAGGGAATTCCTAAAAAACCCCGAGGAAACGGTCTGGGAAGGGAGAGAATTCCTAAAAATGACCAAAAACGGTCTTTGAAGGAGAGGTACGGTGAAGAATTGCTAAAAAAACCCCAAAAATAACGACCTGGAAGTGAGGAAATCCCTAAACCCCATCCCCAAAACAAGAATGGAAGAGGGGAATTCCTAAAACTCACCCAAATCAGCTCTTGGAAGTCAGAGAATTCCTAAAAAAAATAATCTTGGAGTGGAGCAGGCTGTGGAAACGCCTAAAACCCACCAGAAATTCCCAAAACCGCCCAAATCGGGTCTTGGGAAGGAGAGAATTCCTAAAAGCAAAGCTCGAGGACGCCAAATGCGCTGAGAGAATTCCTAAAAAAACCACCAGAATCGGGTCTTGGAAGTGAGAGAATTCCCAGAAAGTGTCCTTGGAGTGTGTCCATGCTGCTGAATTCCCAAAAATCACCGGGATCGTGCCTTGGGAATGGCAGAATTCCCAGAAATTAAAAATTTCCTTGGAGTGGAACCACAGAATTCCCAAAAAAACATCGGAATTGGGTCTTGGAAGGTGCAGGAAGTTGGTGAAACTCGCCCAAATTGTGCTTTTGGAAGTGCCAAAATTCCCAGGAAATGCTCTTGGGTTGTGCTGATGTTGAGAGAATTCCTAAATTTGCCCAAACTGTGCCTTGGGAATGAAAGAATTCCCGTGAAATACTCCCGAGTTGTGTTGATGTTGAGAGAATTCCTAAAATTCACCCAAATTGTGCCTTGGAAATGAGAGAATTCCTGAAAAATGCTCTTGGGTGGTGGTGATGAATTCCTAAAATTCACCCAAATTTTGCCTTGGAAATGAGAGAACTCCTAAGGAATATTCCTGGATGTGTCCATGTTGAGAGAATTCCCAAAAACCACCGGGTTTTGTGCCTTGGAAGTGCCAGAATTCCCATGAAAATCTCTTGGGTCGTGTTGATGTTGAAACAATTCCTAAAAACCACCGAGCTTTGTGCCTTGGAAATGAGAAAATTCCCAGGAAATGCTCTTGGATTGTGTCGATGTTGGAAGAATTCCTAAAATTCACCCAAACTGTGCCTTGGAAATGAGAGAATTCCCAGGAAATGCTCTTGGGATGTGTTGATATTGATAAAATTCCCAAAAACCACCAGGTTTTGTGCTCTGGAAATGAGAAAATTCCTAAAAAATGTTACTGGATGTGTCCATGTTGAGAGGATTCCCAAAAACCATCAGATTTGTGCACTGAAAATGAGAAAATTCCTAGAAAATGTTACTGGGATGTGTCCATGGTACAGAATTCCTAAAAACCACCGGATTTGAGCCTTGGAAATCAGAGAATTCCTAAAAAATGTTCCTTGGATGTGTCCATGTTGCTGAAATTCCCAAAAACCACCGGGTTTGTGCCTTGGAAATTTGAGAATTCCTAAGAAATGTTCTTGAGGTGTGTCCATGTTGCTGAAATTCCTAAAATCCACCCAAACTGTGCCTTGGAAGTGAAAGAATTCCTAAAAAATGTTCCTTGGGTGTGTCCATGTCGCTGAAATTCCCAAAAAACCACCGGGTTTGAGCCTTGGAAGTGAGAGAATTCCTAAAAAAATGTTCCTTGGATGTGTCCATGTTGCTGAAATTTCTAAAAACCACCGGGTTTGTGCCTTGGAAATTTGAGAATCCCTACGGGCCCTGCCCAGATCCCACCGGAGGAGGCGTTTTTTGGGGTGAGTTTTGGTTTTTTTGGGGAATTTCCTCGCCGGG